>NC_057861.1:400441314-400743814 GCF_019393635.1 Dromiciops gliroides
GGACCTGAGTTGTTCAAATCCAGCCTCAGACACTTGACACTTAATAACTGTGTGACCCTGGGCAAGTCACTTAACCCTCATCGCCCTGCCACCCCCCCCACAAATCTCAATAAATGTGCATTTCCTTGAGGCCTGAAGATGTGGATTCACATTCTAGTGCTACTAGCAACTAGCTTTGGTTAAGTGCCTCCATTTTCTCAGCTGTAAAATGAGAATAATCATATTTTAGGGCATATCCGTTAAAGCATTATATTATTGCTGCTAATGTTGTATCACTAGCAACACCTTTCCCTCATTTATTGATGTCTTTCTGGCTTTGGAGGATTCTTTTGCTTCTTTACAGGGGCAGTGTTGATGGAATTTGCCCTGAAGTATTCTAGAGAGAAGAGGGTGGATTATGATTTGATATTTGAATTAACTATGCTATTTGGTATAAAGCAAGAAATATCATAAAGGCAGTCCCCAGTTTTTTACCCCAAAGTTCATATGTAAAGCTAGTTTTTTCAAAGTTGAATGCATTTTTCCTTAGAATTATTATAAACTGGGGGTTACCTCTCTGAGCCTCAATTTCCTTGGCTGTAAAATGGGATGTAATACTTGCACTGTATCTTTCAAAGTTGACAAATCCTTTTTTTTAAGTTGCAAGACTATATATAATTAGAAAATTTTATTATTACTAAATTCTAGGAGAACCCATAAAAGCCTGTTTAACTCATGAGGCAGCCTAAATTTAGTACTATTTCAAATAGTACTGATAAAACTGTACTAGTTCTAACTCCAGATGTTAGGAACTATTCCTAACCTCTCCCTACTCCACCCCATTCCAGCACTTCATCCATGGAGATGGCACTGGGGCTCAGGACTAGGGCTCTAGCAGGGATGACACTTAGTCATCAGAGAATAGGAATGGATAGAGGGTTTCAGGCTCCAGGGTAAGACTCAATGGAGAGCAGCCTCTTGATTGCTTTGTCTTGGACTGGCTGCTCAGTTTACCCCCTTGTTTTCCTTTTTTGGGCACCTAGGAATTTGTCTTGCATTGACACTGCCAGAAGTTCAGGGCTTCTTATTAGACTCTCTTAGGAAAGTTGAGTAAAGCCACTTGCATGGAGTCTTTGGGCACACAAAGGAAGAAAGATTCATCTGCATTTCAGAGAAAAGGAAGGATGGGGGACAGCTAGGTGGTGCAGTGGATAAAATGCTGACCCTGGATTCAGGAGGACCTGAGTTCAAATCCAATCTCAGACACTTGACATTTACTAGCTGTGTGACCCTGGGCAGGTCACTTAACCCCCCAAAAAAGGAAGGTATCATGTACTAAGTACTTTACAAATATTCTTTCATTTGATCTTCACAACAACCCTGGTGATGTTATTATCCCCAATTTGCAGTTGAGGAAACTGAGACAAAGAGGTTAAATAACAGCTAATAAGTTGTCTGGGCCCATATTTGAATTCATTTCTTCCTGACTTCAGGCCCAGCACTATTTCCTATGCCATCTAGCTAGCTACCAGCAGCCCCTACCAATTATTATGAACATTTGACCACAGGAGCTGGTCTTATCTTCCCGTCTTCCTTCAATAATATCAGTCCTGTCACCTCAGGGTATATATGATAAGAAGCTGGATAGTGTATATGTATATTTGGAAAGGAAGTGATTCTAGGCAGTTGGTCCCTCTTCCAGCAGTGGGTGCTCTCAACTCTCTCCCCCCCCACACACATACCCACCACCACTCCAGAAAAAACCTACTCACATATGAAGGAGTGTATTTCCTTGTCATGTAATCTCAAGTCTTTTAATTAAGAGAAACACACTTTCCATTTTGCTTTTGGACAGTTCTACTCATATGAAAAGTTTTTCTTCCATCAGGCCTAAATCTGTGAGCCAAAAGGAACTAAACCATCCATGTGGCCAAATCTTGTTACAAGAGAGGTTTAAAAAGACCTAACTTCCATGGATGGACTCTTTTGTTCCTAAACCCTATATCCAGCTGCCAAGAAAAGCTTCCGTGACAGCAGAAAATCCTTAGCTTTATCACTGCAGTTGCCATATTGGAAGCTAAGAGGAAGGAGTACTAGGAAAGGTATAAAGGGGGTCACTTGGCAAGAGGGGCCACATCTCCATATGAGCCAGGATAATGTTGGGGCAGCTAGGTGGCGCAGTGGATAGAGCACCGGCCCTGGATTCAGGAGGACCTGAGTTCAAATCCGGCCTCAGACACTTAACACTTACTGGCTGTGTGACCCTGGGCAAGTCACTTAACCCCAATTGCCTCACTAAAAAAAAAAAAAGAGAGAGAGAGAGATAATGTCATCTGAGTAATGAGAGAGGAGTAGTTGTCTTTGCTGCCATAATCATGTGATGCCAAAGTCAGAAGTTAAGGGGATGCACACAGTGCAGGGTCGAGTAAAACTGGAAGAACAGGGCAGTGTGCGTGTGAAGATCAGGGTGATTTACCTCACACTGACATCCACCCGGGAGCCTCCTTTTATAGCAGTTGTGTTCTGGCCACACCCTCCCCTCCCACTCAGTTGGAAGTTATGCTTATGGAGCATTTTCTACCTTGCATGAGACAAACTTGGTTATCAAAAACATGCACCTCTATCTATAGGATTTTCCTGACCTTGATCCATGCCATTTAAAACTTACTTCTAGAGTCACTTTACCTCCTATTTAGTTTTGACACAAGTATAGGATTCTGGGAACTCACAGGAGTCTAGCTTGGGGTAGAAGCAAGAGGGCAGGGTAACAGGAAGCAATATAGCCAAGCTCCCATCCACAAAACCCCTCCAAATAAATCTAGAAAATGTGCTAGACCAAGTACTGATGGAGAAATCCAGAAAAAGTCACAGTGAGTCATTTGTCCAGGCCAGCTTGGCATAGGGTGATAGGGAGACTGCAGACACTGGGTAAGGTCCAGCCATAAACACAATGCTGCACTTGGATTACCTTGGTGCCCATGGAGAGACTGCACCAAGGCATCATCAGACTAATACTAGGGTACCAGACTACTACTAGGGTAGAACAGGTGACAGCTGGTAACTTTGTTGCCTACTCTCCAGTTCTGAGTCATAGACACAGGACAGACTGAAAAGGGTACCTGGGCACAAGGAGTGGTGTTCTTGAGTTGGGAGGCCTCAGGTGAGAGTTGGGGTTGGTGTGGGGAAGGAAATGTACCAAGGAAGGAAAACATTCAGAAGCAAGAGGCAGTTCTGTGACTCAGAGCCCCAGGAACAGAACTGAGTGTCACTTCCAACATCTAGCCTAGGCTTCAGGGGAATAATCAGAGCAGGCATTCCCAGACCAAAAGAGAAGCTACAGTTCTTTCACTTTGAACCAGCAGTTTCTCAGCTGACAGGGGCCAAATACAATAGCAATCTACTATTATTCTGACTGAAACTCAGGTCAAAAACTTGGCCAAGATCAGACCAGGGGGGCAGCTATCAGATTCTGTCTTGGATCAAACCAGTTTGGGGACTTTGAATAGCTTGCAGGTCTCTAACCTGTTCCTGAGATCCTGGATTACCACAACAGCTAATATCCCAAGAAAATAATAGGCTCAGCTTTCTCTCCAGAAGTGCAGTAGAGTCCAACCCAAACATCAAATACACAGTCAGGAAAGACTGGAAGAAAGGGCAAACAAAAAAAGGAGCACACCATAAAGAACTATTATGGTGTCGGGAAAGTTCAAGACAAAAACCCAGAAGAGAAAAATGACCCCAAAACATCTACAAGCAGAGACTCAGAGGGAAAACACAGTGTGGGTACAAACTTAACTAGAATTCCTGGAAGAGGTAAAGCAAGAGTTAAAAAATATTTTTATAAATGAAATGAGAACACATAAGGAAAAAATTTAAAAAGAAATGAGAGTTATGTAAGAAAGAATTTGAAGGGGAATTAACAACTTGGCACAACAAATACAAAACCTTGCCCAAGCAAAAAACTCCATGAAAATTAGGATGGACCAGATAGAAGCCAATCACTCAATGAAACAACAAGAATACTGAAATAGTCAGAAGACTGAAAAAAAATTTAAATGTAAGATATCTCATAGCAAAAAACACAAAACTGCTCAGATCTCTTCATATCAAAGGGCAAAGTAAAAAATAGAATCCACCAGTCACCTCCTGAAAGAAACCCCAAAAGAAGCTTCCAGGAACATCATAGCTGTTCCAAGTCAAAGAAAAAATACTGTGGGTTGGGGCAGCTAGGTGGCACAGTGGATAAAGTAAAGCACCGGCCCTGGATTCAGGAGGACCTGAGTTCAAATCCAGCCTTAGACACTTTACATGTACTAGCTGTGCCACACACACACACAAAAATACTGCGAGCTGCCAGGAAAAAAATAATTCAAGTTCTGAAGAGACAATCAAGATCACACATGATGTAGCAGCCCTCACTGTAAAGGAACAGGAAACTTGGAATATAATATTCAGAAGGCAAAGGATACATAGATACATATTTCCTACCTATATATGTATATGTGTACGTGTATGTATACACACACACACACACACACACACACATATGAAGAGAAAGAGAGAGAAAGGATCCTGTAAGCATATCCTTGGCTGTAAATATTTATAGTGGCCAAGAATAACTTACTCAGCAAAACTTGAGTATAAGGCTATAGGGGGAAAAAAGGGGAATCCTTAGTGAAATAGAGGATTCCCAAGCATTCCTGATGAAAAAACCAGAACTGTGGAGGAACTTTAAAGTTCAAACACAGGAACGAAGAGAAACATAAAAGGTGAATGATAAAAGACTGGAAAAGGATAAACTTCTTAGAGAGTAATTAGAAATGGTTTGGGAGTGTTTCTATTATGTCTTGTTGATAGTAAGAAAAGAATAGAAAGGGGGAAAAGAATACAGGGGGATGGGAGAAGGAAGGAAAGGTTTTGAAAAATTATTTTGTAATTTCGGTGTGCAGGTAGACACCTATATAAACAGAGAGGGAGGGGATTGGGGGAGTAGTTGACACTTGAACCTCACTCTCTAAATTGGTCAAAGGAGAGAATATACCTAGTTGGGTATGGAAATGTATTTCACTCAATAGGGAAAGAGGAGGGAAAAGGGAGAAATGAGAAGGGGGAATTAGAGAGGGTAAAATAAAGGAGGAAACGGTTCTAAACAAATAAAGGATGTTCAAAAATATAGCCCCTGTCACAACTGACATTAAAGTAAACTGAAGGACAAAGTTCCAAGCAAGATCAATTTATTAGGCTAGTAGTAACCAATAAATTGGGTCAGTGGCCTCTCCCAATGACTAAAAACCCTGAGTGAGGACTGACAGGAACTTTTATAACAATTAGCAAGATGGGGGGCGGCTAGGTGGCGCAGTGAATAAAGCACCGGCCCTGGATTCAGGAGTTCCTGAGTTCAAATCCGGCCTCAGACACTTGACTCTTACTAGCTGTGTGACCTTGGGCAAGTAACTTAACCCCCATTGTCCCGCAAAAAAAAAAAAAAAAAACAATTAGCAAGATGACAGCAAAATCTCCAGCACTTTGAAGTGTATCTTCTTCCAGTTGACCTGATATTGCATCATGACAATCCCAATTGGTAGAAATGTTGGGTCAACTCAACTCCTTCCCATTACTTCCTCACTGGGAGATGAAAATAATCCTCAAGTGGTAGGATTAATCTGCAGATACAGCTGTAGTCTTCAGTGCTTTGATTGAATCAACTTGAATCTGAGTAAGTGAGTTGTGGGTGAAGTTCCAAAGGAACTTGAATTCAGGATAAGTGAGTAGTGAGTGAGATTACAAAGGTAGAAAATACAAGGGTGGAGATTCATTTTGCAATAGAATTAATTCCTGAGGGGAGGTGAAGAGTGAAATTACAGAAAAGTTTGTAAGGAGTTTGCATTTACCTACTGTGGGAGAGTATTAAATCCATGCCAGCTTGATTAAGTCTTAAAAAGAAAAATCAGTTTTCCATTTTACACCTTTTATGAGGTGGCAAAGGATGGGAATCTGGGTAGGTGAAACTGGGGAATGATAGAATAAGAAACTATATAGATGTGATGGAATATATTGTGCTGTAAGAAATGAAGGGGATGGTTTCACAGAAAGCTGGGAAGACTTGTATGGATTGGTGGAGTGAATCGAATAAAACTAAGAGAACAGTTTGTACAATGACATCAACATAGTTAAAGACAACTCTGAAAGAAATAGGAACACGAATCAGCATAATAATAATCAACTATGATTCCAAAGGACTAATACTAAAACATGCTACCCACCTCTTGATAGAGAAGTGAAGGATTCCGGGTACAGAATGATACTTTTTTTAAAAATATAGGCAGTGTAGAAATTTGCTCTGCTTCATTATACATGTTTGTAACTGGGGTTATGTCTTTCTTTTGTTCTCAGCTGGGGAGTAGGGGGTAGGAGGTCAAGAAGGAGGATTTCTGCTGAATGAAAAAAATCAAATTTTTTAAAATGAATGTCACTACACTATAAGAAATTTATGAATATGAATAATTCAGAGAAACGGGTAGATAGGAATTAATGCAGAGTAAATAAAGCAAAGCATGTGTGTGTATGTGTGTGTACACACCATACAACAATTCAAATGAAAAGAACCAAAAAAAGAGGGAAAGGGGAGGAGAAGGGAGAATTAGAGGGAGGATAGGTTGAGGGAGAGATTAGTCCTAAAGCAAACAAACTTTAAGAATGTGCAAAAATATTTATAGCTCTTTTTGAACTGACAAACAATGTGAATCTGAAGGAGTGCCCCCAAATTGGGGTATTGATTAACAAGTATAAATGTAAGTATACAGATGTAATGGAATACACTTGCACTGTCAGAAATGATGAAGGAAAAGATTTCAGAGAAACCTATGAAATCTTATACGAACCAATGCAGAGTGAAGAGAACCAGGAGAACAGTTGATAAAATAATTATGTGGTAAAGGCAAACAATTTTGAAAGAATAGGAATTATTATCAGTGTAATGACCAACCATGACTCCAGAGGACTAGTAAGGAAACATGCCATCCACCTCGAATTCAAGGACTCAGAGTGCAGAAAAATAATTTTTTGGCATGGTCGTTGTAAACATTTGTTTTGATTGACTATATATATATAATGGGTTTTGTTTTTCTTTCATTCTCAATTGAAGAGGAGGGAGGGGAAAAGACATTTTTGCTGATTGAAACAAAATATAATTTTCTTTAAAAGGAGTTTAGCATGGGGGCAGCTAGGTGGTGTAGTGGATGAGGCACCGGCCCTGGATTCAGGAGTACCTGAGTTCAAATCTGGCCTCAGACACTTGACACTTAACTGGCTGTGTGACCCTGGGCAAGTCACTTAACCCTCATTGCCCTGCAAAAAAAAAAAGAGTGGTTCCTCACCTCTAGGTCTGTTTATTATCTCTATTCACCAGCAATTGCATCTCTCATCCTATGGAACAAAAACAAAACCCCCAATCTCAAGCCAGGGTTCTGAATTCTCCGTTTTATCAATTTGGTGCCCAGATGCCTTCAAGGAGCCTTCAAGGCCTGGAGTGACTCTGGAAATAGCTGGTCAGCTGCCTAAACCCCTGATAGCCTTAAAGTTTGTTCCCTGAATAGATTGAGGACCTGCTGGTGTTTCTTATGCAATAGAAACAGTCCATTGACCTACAATCCTAGGGAGTGCTCCCCAAAACTCCTCATAGCCCTAGCCAAAGTGGCTTTTATAATTTGCTTGTTGGACCACCCCTACTTCATAGGAAATAGGCACGTATTAGACTTTGGACGGTTTTCTGCAGTAGCTCACAGAAACAGTTGCCACCTAATGTGGTTTTATATTTCCAGCTACTGGATTCATTGGCTCAGGTAGGGCTAGAGATGATAGAAGTTTACACCACCCCTTTTAGGACCCTAAGCCAAATTTTGTCTTTGAAAAAACCACCTCGGGGGCAGCTAGGTGGTGTAGTGGGTAAAGCACTGGCCTTGGATTCAGGAGGACCTGAGTTCAAATCCAGCTTCAAACACTTGACACTTACTAGCTGTGTGACCTTGGGCAAGTCACTTAACCCTCGTTGCCCCAGAAAACAAAACAACAAAAAAAACCAACAACAATCCATTCAGGAAAAACTAAGTAAATGAATATAACCACCTTTTTTTAGTTTCTGAAAGTTCTAGCTATACCTATTTACAGTGAACTTACCCAGGGCAAGTTGCTGATTCAGTGCAGCAGCCAGATAGATGGGCTATGTTGGTCTTTCCAGCATTCCCCTTTGTTCTCACTAGTAACAGTGTTGATGTGGGAGAGCCAGTGTAGCTTGAGGCTCACTCCTGTTACCTTGGGTCCCAAATATAACCCAGGAATAGAGATATGGCCAGACTATCCTACCTATCTCCCTGAGTAAGAATGTTATGATTGAGCCCCCAATGTCTGCCAGTTCCTACAGTCTTTGCCACAGCCTATGTCTTTCTAAAGCTCAGAACTGAATTTTACCGCCACCAGATGTTGCAAGACTCAGCTTTACAAAGACATGGTCCTCTTTTTGTGAGAGGAAGTGCCCCTGTAACCCCGAACCTCCCCAGTGGGAATTGAGACTGTTTTTGGGTGCCCATATGATCTGAAGCCCACAGGTTTGGGAGAACAGCCATTGCCAAGTGCTCATCCTAACCTCACTCCCTCCCCCATCAAAGCATGAGAGGTGCTTTGTGTAATCTGGCCTGGTATGAGAGTGTTCCTTGTGTTGCCATATCCAACCATGAGGGTGCCTTTTGCTGCCACGTCTCCCTTTCCATACCCATCAGTGTCCTCTAGCCAGAGTTTTCTTCCCAGTATTGCAGATTTAAGGACAGATTTCTTGTTGTGCTGTCAGCTAGGGCAATATGAAGTAGATTGAAAGAAAGGAAATTAAAGTGATAATATACATATTGGTTCTTTCATCTGTTTCCTTGGCTTTCAAAGTTATTTATGTTCAGAGAGAATAAGATCATTGCCATTAATTTAGTTGTGTTGAAGTGTTTGGCTGTAACTTTTCAGTGCTGATAGATTGCAGATTCGTCTGACATGGTCTCTGCAACTTGGCTCTAACAGATGGCTGTATTAAACGTCTTGAAGCTTTTTTACTTTGCATGGGGCCAAGAGAGTGAGGGCAGCAGCAGATGGAAGCCATCCCCTTTATTTAATGTTGTATATATATTTACTGAATCCAACAATAACATTGCACATCTGTTTGAACAGCTGTCTCTTGATTTCATTTTGTTTGTTGTTTAGGTTTAACAAACATGTCTTTAATACTGACTGTCTGATATTTTGGCTGCTCTCCCCCCTTTATTAACCATAACATATCCCATTCCTTTTTATTGTGGGTCTGCTTTGAGGATTTGTAGAATGAGTTAATTTACTTGTAGTCTCCATTGGTTTTCTTATTTGTTGAATAAAATCATTCCGAGCTTCTGTAGTATTAGACATTAATTTCCTAGTTGAATGAAGAAAAAACAACTTATTTAGCATGGTGCTAAGTGTCAAACATTTTTCTAAGTACTGGGGATTGCATATTCAAAAACAAAGACCACTCCTGACCTCAAAGAGTTATATTATAGTGGGTGAGGCCCACACATACTAGGTGAGTGATGGTCAGGAAGGGACATTTTCTTCATCGTTATCCAGGTAGAGAAACCTTATAATTTTAGGGCTAAAAATGACATGTGCACATGATTGGTAGCAAGGGTACAGAGGCCAGTAGTAAGGAATTTTCATTTGGTTGACGTTCTTTTTGGGGGTAGATGATACACTGCCATATGCATTATCACTTTAATTTCCTTATGTGCCATCTGTTTTATGTCACTATAACTGATGGTACAGTTGGCCCAATTGAGTGAGGACTTGTTAAAAGAAGAAAAATGGGGAGACTCATTTGGTACTTATTTGTAATGTTGTTTTTATCCTATTCCAAGTGACCATAGCCTGCTTTTAATAGAATAAATATACCAGATCCTATGTTTGCAGGTAAGGGATCTGTCCCATTGCTTACTTGCTGGTGATGTTAACATATCTCTACATTGGTATCCTGGTTTTGCTTCATTTCCCTCTCCGCCATTATCTAAAGAATGCATTGAGCAGTAAGAAAATATGTACTACACCCAGTGTTTTATACCTGTAAGTTACGGAATGCTGCTTTTTTTTTAAGGAACTGCACAGCTAGCTAGGTGGCACAGTGGATAAGGCACTGGCTCTAGATTCAGGAGGACCTGAGTTCAAATCCGGCCTTAGACACTTGACACTTACTAGCTGTGTGAGCCTGGACAAGTCACTTAACCCTCATTGCCCTGCAAAAAACAAAACAAAAAACAACACAAAACAAAACAAAAACATTCATTATTAAAAAAAAAAAATAGGGGCAGCTAAGTGGCGCAGTGGATAGAAAACCACCCTGGAGTCAGAAGGACCTGAGTTCAAATCTGGTCTCAGACACTTGAACACTTACTAGCTGTGTGACCTTAGGAAATTCACTTAACCCTCATTGCCCAACCAAAAAAAATCCCCAAAAAACAAATAAGGAACTGCACAAAATCTGTAACACTTCAAGAGAAACAGATTCCAGTCCCTGTCTACTCTTTCTTAAAGAATAAACCCAGTAGTCGTCAGTATGACTGTTTGACAGGTAGGTAGTGCTATAGACTGTAAACATTTATTTAGTCTACTATGTGCAGATAATTATACTAAACAACAAAGGAGAGACAAAAGATTAAATGAGACTAGGTCATCCCCTCATGGAAATATAGCTTCCTAAAGATACAAACACATGCACAAATAATTATAGTACAGAATCATGCATGGTAATTTCATAAGAGGTACAAGCAGTACTTTGTGATAGCCAGACAAAGATGTTACTAACTGACAAATGAGGGCAGGCTATATGGAAGAGACGGCATTTGCCTCAGTCCTTAATATTTGGGTAAGATTTTTTAGATGAAAATGAGGGAGTAGGGTATTTAAGATGTAGGAAATTAGCATGAGTTTAAAGCATACTTTAGTGCCTATGTGGGAATACATGGGGTGTTATACTCTCAGACAGAAATGTCTTGACTCTTAATATGAAGCCGTAAGCTAAAAGTATATTTGTAGATGCTCCTTCCTGTCTGTCTTCCCAATTGTGCCCCTACCTACCACCATCATTCAGTTATATTCTTGTGGGAGCATATTAAAATCTTTCTTTGGCTCAAGTGAAAATTGTACATATATATTTAAAATTATCTATATAATGTATGTAAAAATATATGTGTCAAATCTCTTTGGAACTAAAACATATAATTTTGTATTATTGTTATTATTTTTGGGACTGTAGCAAAACAGTTAAGACCAATTTTCTACCCTTTGCTTTTGTATACTGTTTTTTTATGGTTTTTTTGTGGGCAGTGGGGGTTGAGTGACTTGCCAAGGTCACACAGCTAATAAGTGTCAAGTGTCTGAGGTCGGATTTGAACTCAGGTACTCCTGAATCAAGGGCCAGTGTTTTATCCACTGCGCCACCTAGCTGCCCCTTGTATACTGTTAATGAAGGAAAACTAGGCTCAAATGGGCTGGTCTTGTTGAATATCAAGGTCTCCGGAATGACTGATTGAAACTGAAAAAGAAATAAGATTAAAGTAATAATTGTTCTGAAGGGCTGAAAAAAAGGTACAGATGTTGGCTAGGAAATCAGCCTCATCTCCTTTTTCTAAATTGTCTGGGGGCAGCTAGGTGGCACAGTAGATAAAGCACTGGCCCTGGATTCAGGAGGACCTGAGTTCAAATCCAGCCTCAGACACTTAACACTTACTAGCTGTTTGACCCTGGGCAAGTCACTTAACCTCACTTGCCCCACCAAAAAAAAAAAAAATGCCCGGCCAGTTCCAGGACAGTGTTGGATTGTACTTCTGAAAAATCCCTTCACATGTGCTTCACCAGTCTTTAAAAACAAAGGTGCAAAGTTTATTCATGGCCTGAATTTTTCAGTTGATTGTTTTTTTTCTTATAAAACCACAGCCTTCCATTCACTTAGGCAGGGTCCTGCAGGCAGCTGCCAGGACTATGCTAGAACCTGTTAGGAAACATCAGTTGCTGTAAGTTTAACAATACCACGAGATAAGATGGAAGTTATTTGACTAGAGTATAGCAGTATGGCTTAGATTTCTGCAAATCACAAAATTTATCATTTAAATACAGTATAGACAGTATTTCAAATTTCATTTATATTCTGAATATTCAGACTCCTTGTGAAATGCTTTCAAATTATGCCGATCTCATTTCCTCTTTCCCAAAATCTGCTGAAATGTTTGCCAAACCCAAAATAACTTTTATAAACCAGAGCATGCACATTTGAATACCTAAGGACAGTCTCTAACAAAAGAATGCTGTCTTCCAGACGAATGTCATTAATATGTAATTCTTATCATTCATAAATCAATCAGCACTCAGATAAAAAGGATCTCACTTTCTAGCATTACAAATGCATTAAGCTCTAGATAGTACCCCCAATTTTAAAATACTTCTATATATTTTCCAGAATTAAGATGAAAGAAACTTAAAAACATAGCACTAATATAAAATAACCTCATTAACTTAATATTTAAACACAAAACCAAAATGAATTGACAAATTTACATTAAATCCATTTAAATGCATTTTAAAATCATCTATGTAGAAAAATATTCCATTCATCTGGGTTCCACTTTTAGTATTCAATGCTCATTGCATTCAGAAATAATTATAGAATAGTTATCCCTTATAATTTAACAGCTACAGGATGTGGCATCAGTAGTTAATATCCAGAACACAGATCAACTGTAGTAATAAAAACAAATAATAATTGCCTCTAATTTATCAAACCCAGTAAAAATCCAAATTTAAATTGGCTCAAGTCTAAATATTGCTACGAAATATAGCTACTTTTCCAAATACATAAGAATCCTATATCTTTGAAATTAAGCTTGGAAATCATGAGAAATCTCAAAATTAACTCCAGCTCCCTCAGGGAGAAAACTAATTCTCCAAGGGGTAATTCACAGCTTCATGGACATAGTGATCTTAACTATCTCAACTATTGTCTTTTTTTCTCAGTGAAGTCTAAAAAACCTTCTTACAACAAGCCTGGGCATACTGGTTTTCCGCTATTTTTTTTTAGTGATCTAAATTCTGGCAAAATGGGGGCCTAGTCTTGATCTCTCCTTAAGGGAGCTTCCATTCTATGAACAGAATTGATTTTAAATGTTCTGCTTTAGGGATATCTTTATCCATTTCTCATTGTCTTTTATCTGAATTTCAAGACTCTACTGTGTCAGTATAAATGATCCTACTGTCTTCTCTGTTTTCTTTTTCCTGTTAACTGACGATTAACCAAGAGTGATTCTTGCAAATCACAAAACTGCATTTCTTTTGATATCAATTCATATAATAATAGCTAACATTTATATAGCACTTACCACGTGCCAGGCACTGTGCTAAGTGCTCTGCAATTATTGTCTCATTGAAAGCATACACAGGCCCTGCAAGTAAGTGCATTATCAGCCCCAAGACGACAGGTGAGGAAACTGAAGCACACAGAGGTTAAGTAACTTGCCCAGGGTTCATGGATCTTTCTCACTCTGGACCCAGTGCTCTATCCACCTAGCTGTAAGGAGGTAAACAATACTGCAATAAATCCAAGAAGGATAAAGACGGTAAAAACAAAGAAAACTTCTTAGCATTCTTAGCATGAATGAAGGGTAATGATCATTTTTTTTTCATGAGTTTTATCCTCACAGTTTTCTGAGTTGTATTTTGAACAGTAGTAACTGGCAAAAGTATCCACACTTAGAGATGGGAACTTGGATCTCAAGAGTAGCATCTTTGTAGTATCCAGGGTTCTAGCCACAGACTGAGACATTATTTTCAATAATTTTAACAAAAACCACCTAGATTTAAAATTCTAGTTTTGTCTTAAATCTCACTCCCAAATACCCTCCCAAAAGCATCAGGATCTTCTAAGATATAACTATATAATGAGGAGGGCATGCACATTAACGTCCACGTCTCGTTCCATCTTCCCGAATTTAGCAGGATACTGTGTGAAGTTGGCTGTTCTGGGAAGCATTTTTTCCCTGACAGTTCTGAGTCAGAGGTCTATCTTTAGACCGTAGTCTACAGATTGTCTGCTTTGGCCTACTTCACGCTGAGTGAACCATATTCATGACCTCGAGTTTTTCACTGCAGTGTTAGTTGTTAGAGTACATGGGGGGGGGGGCAGCTCGTGGCTCAGTGGATACAAGCACCAGCCTGGATTCAGGAGGACCTGAGTTCAAATCCAGCCTCAGACACTTGACACTTACTAGCTGTGTGACCCTGGGCAAGTCACTTAACCCCCATTGCCCCACAAAAAAAAAAAAAAGAGTACATGGGGGGCAGCTAAGTGGTGCAATAGATAGAGCACCAGCCCTGGAGTCAGGAGGACCCGGAGGTTCAAATTGGCCTCAGACACTTGACACTAGCTGTGTGACCCTGGGCAAGTCACTTAACCCCCAGTGGCCCCTGCCAAAAAAAAAAAAAAAGTACATGAGATGGGCCTTCCACCTCATTTCCAGTGCAGTAGACCCACTTGCCAGGGTTCCAAGTCAAGCAGTACCCATTCTACTCATTTCCTAGGGTGTATTGCTAAAACCTGCTACTGATAAAACAGTATAATTTAATTAGGGCTTGGTCATCTAATACATTGGTTTTCCAGTATTATTATTATTGTCCCACATGAAGAAGTGGCTGTTCTCCACCCAGGCAAACCCTACTGTGTGCACCCATAATCCCTTTCTATCCTTATCTCCAGCATATTGTCCCCTTTATCATCCATACTCTTTCACTAATCTTCAGTTTTCCCTATCAGCTGCCTCCCTACTGCATACAAACATGTGCATGTCTCCCCCATCCTTAAAAATCTTGATCCCTCCATCCCTGGCTCCACCCTCTATATGCTCCCTTCATGGCTAAACTTCTTGAGAAAGCCACCTACTTTAGTGCCTTCACTTGCTTTCCTTTTACTGTCTTCTGAATCCTTTGTATTTGGAAGACTTCTGACTTCATCACTCAGCTGAAACTACTCCCACCAAATTTATTAATGATTTTTTAATCACCAAACCCAATGGCCTTTCTCAGGCATCATCCTTCTCATCTCGTCTGCAGCCCTTTGGCATTGTCAGTCTCCACTTATGATAGGTGCTCTCTCCTCCCTGTCCTCCTGTCCTGTCTAACCTCTCCTTATCAACCGCTTTGCTGAATCTTCCTCCAAGTCAAATCCCATTAACTGTGCTATCCCCAAAGGCTCTATCCGGGGCCTTCTCTTCTCTCTCTATAACAGGGGTTTGGCAACTACGGCCTGCCTCGCAGATCCAGCCCACTGCCTCTTTTATATGACCCATGATCTTAAAATGGTTCTTAAATTTTTTGAATGGTCGAAAATAAATCAAAAGAAAAATACTCTTTTTGTGACATGCAAAAATTATATAAAATTTCACATTTCCAGTGTCCATAAATAAAGTTTGTGGGAAACAGTCAGCCTCATTTGTCTACATCGTGTATAGCTGCTTTCACGCTACACAGCAGAGTTGAGTAGTTGGGACAGAGACCAGATGTGGGGTCTCATCACTTGGCACTGCTGCTGGGCACACTACAAAATGCATTGACAGAGTTATAACTCTAGCATTTTGAGTGCCATGCGTTGGGCCAGTGCATACTCATCATGTCAAAAAAGGGAAAAAAAGTTCATCTTGGCTGTCATGCTTTTAAGGCATGGCGGAGTGTGGATTATTTTGTTAGATGTCAGAGCATGGTGCTTATGATGCAGTGATAATATAGCTGTGCTAAAAACAATGCAAACTACATCAGCATTTCCAGACTAAACATTCATCACAGTATTCCCAGCTCCCAGGACAGCAAGTCAGAAAATTACAAAACTTAAAGCAGGCTATCTCATCACAGCAGAATTTCTTGACAGAAATAAAAAAGTTGAAAATGAAGTTATTGCAACCAAAGTGAGTTTCTGAGTGGCTTATTTGGTAGCCAAGCTAAAAAAGCCATTTACCAATGGTGAGTTAATTAAATTACGTTTGATTACAGCAACCTAAGAAACATAACTAGAATAAGTAGACTTGTTAAGACTGTTATGCTTTTGGCTCAATTAAAATTATATGCTCTGACTCAAAAGAACAGATATGAGAGCACACCCCCATTCCACCTGAGATTTATGGAGGTGTACTAATTGGTTGTGCTAATAATTTTCCTCTACTTTTTCTTTTCTTTTCTTTTTTTTTCCTTAAAAATATTGTGAGGGGGGCAGCTAAATGGCAGAGTGGATAGAGCACTGGCTCTGGAAGTCAGGAGTACCTGAGTTCAAATCCGGCCTCAGACACTTACCACTTACTAGCTGTGTGACCCTGGGCAAGTCACTTAACCCCAATTGCCTCACTAAAAAATATATATATATATATAGTGAGGGATAGCTTCTCTAGGAGTCAGAGAGATACAGGGGGAAACTATGATGATATAAAAAAACAAAAGACATCAGTAAAAACTTATTTTTTAAAAAAAATCATATGCTTATGATTTCACAGTTAGTACCTGTGAAAAAGACATTTTTAAATATGAAATGCGATCAGCATTAACAGATGAACATGGGCAATCAATCAATTTTTTGTGTGTGTGTGAGGCAATTGGGGTTAAGTGACTTTCCCAGAGTCATACAGCTAGTAAGTGTCAAGTGTCTGAGGCCGGATTTGAACTCAGGTCCTCCTGAATCCAGGCCCGGTGCTCTGTCCACTGCGCCACCTAGCTGCCTCTCTAGTCAATCAATTTTAATGCTAGAAAAAACTAACTTTGAATCCCAATGAAATGAAATGTTCCACCCCCCCAAAAAAAAATCCTTTCTTTTCATTGGTAGAACAGTATTACAGAAAATTTAGCATTATTATTAATTATTATGATGATGATGTTTGGAATTTTAGCAAGAAAAATTGGTGGAAATGTGTTTTTTTCTCTTGTTATATAAGTCTCTGCATAAGTCCACAAAGCCTAAGATAATTGCTGTCTGACCCTTTAACCAGAAAAAGTTTGCTGACCCCTATTCTATGCTTTACCATTTTGGTTACCTCTCTACCAAATAATTATCCAACCCTAATCTCTCTCCTGACATCCTTTCTATGTCAACAACTGCCTATTGGACATCTCTAACTGGATGGCCTAAAGACATTGCAGACTCAACATATCCAAATATATTAGCTTTCCTCCCAAAACCCTCCCCTCTACCCAGTTACTCTATTATGGTCAAGGCCTTGCCATCTTCCTAGTTATTCAGTCGTTTTCAGGCCCTTGTCTGACTCATCACCCCATTTGGGGTTTTCTTGGCAAAGATTCTGGAGTGATTTGCTATTTCCTTCTCCAGCTCATTTGACAGATGAGGGAATGAGGCAAACAGGGTGAAGTGACTTGCCCAGGGTTACACAGGTAGTGTCTGAGTCTAGATTTGAACTCAGGAAGTTGAGGCCCTGCACTGTATTCACCTAGCTGCCACTCCCTGTCACATAGTAAGTCCTTAATCAATGTTTGTTACTAACTATAGTAATCTTCAACAAGGAAAATTTCACAGTATGAAAAACATTGTCACACAATTCAGGGTTAGATAATAAGTTGATATTTCACTTTATCAGTCCAAAACAATAGTCACTTAATCTTGGAAAATCATTTCCCTAAAATCATGCAATCAATCCCTTTAAGACCATTTCCTTCAAGAGCTCTCTTCCTGACCCTTCCCCCTCACTCCCAGAAACTGGTCACAAAAGACTTCCTCCCTCTTATCAATTCCTTTATCCTTTCAGGGTAAGAGGTCAAAGATCTTAACTAGAACTGAGGTATTCTCTTTCTAAAACTGGTTACCACACTTAATCTAGTTTCTGAGGCCTTGGCTTTCTTCCTTGATCTTTTATACACTTTCCTTTAAAAAAAAGAAAAAGATGGGAAGTATCAGCATAAGGGGATTTTAGTGTAAAATAATTTTAGCTGAGGACATTGTTTCCTAAGAAGCTTGACTAAGTACTGATAAAGCCTCCTTCCTTCAGCTAAATCTGGAAAGGATGTCAGACTGGAGGAATATTTATTTCATAATATTTTTAGTTGAACTGAAAAGGAGTTTTTAATATGCTTCATAATTCTCTTGAGAGGAAGCTTAGAGTGAGTGCTAGATTTTGTGTCAGGAAACCTGGGTTAAAATCTCAGCTCTGACCCTAGATCTGTGGCCATGAGCAAGTGATTTTACCACTCAGCTTAGTTTAGTTTCTTCATCTATAAAATGGGAATTATAATACTTAAAGGAAAGCATTTTGTAAACATTAAAATGTTATAAAAATGTCTGTTGTGGGACAGCTAGGTGACACAATGGATAAAGCACTGGCCCTGAATTCAGGAGGACCTGAGTTCAAATTTGATCTCAGACACTTGACACTTACTAGCTGTGTGACCCTGGGCAAGTCACTTAACCCTCATTGCCCTGCCAAAAAAAGGTGGGGGGGGGGGGCAGCCTAGGTGGCGAAGTGGATAGAACACTGGCCCTGGATTCAGGAGGGACCCAAGTTCAAAGCCGGCCTCAGACACTTAACACTTACTAGCTGTGTCACCCTGGGCAAGTCACTTAACCCCCATTGCCTCTCAAAAAAAAAAAAAGAGAGAGAAAGAAAGAAAGAAAGGAAAAAAAAATGTCTGTTTTACAAAATGCCCTGAGAGTTATTTTGCTTCTCTCACATATTTAAATGAATTGGAAGTTGTCTGGGGGCAAATTGAATTTCACATTAAAATTCAGAAAAGGATCTTCTGTTGGTATATGGTAAAACCCACTGGTGGTTTATTACAGGAAGAATTCCCCAAAGCTGTTATTTCTCCAATTTAATAGATACTTGTAAGTCCTTTCTGTGTGTGAGGTACTGTTCTAGGGTACCAATCTCTGCATTGAAAGACCTTAAATGGTATACAGTATGGTCCCAAATGACAGTAGTTTGGTTCAAGGAAGAACATGAAGAAATCTGTGCAAAGTGCTGTAAGAAAATTTGAAAGGGGAGAAATCACTTTTAATGGTGTTGAAGAAGAAAAGGTGGTGTAGAGAGTCTTCAGAGAGGAGATGAACCCCAAGCCGGCCTTTGGAGGAAGAAAATTTCAGCAGGCAGGATTGTAGACACGCACCCAAGTTTGGAGTATACCTACATGGGAGTGAGAGAATTCAAGTTTCAGGAGGGGAAATAGCTAATAGTCCAGTTGGGCTACAATGTGTAACTCACCAAAGGGCATAGTGTGAAAAGAAACTAACAGGACAGCTTGGAGCCAGTTTGTAAAGGATGTTTAATGCCAGGCTGAGTTTGTAGTTTGTCCTGTCCCTGTATTGTACCAGAAGCATCTCGTTGGCACAGTAGATAGAGCTAGAGCTATAGGCCTGGAGTCAAGAAGACCGGAGTTCAAATGTGACCTCAGACACTTAATAGCAATGTGACCTTGGACAAGTCACTTAACCTATTTGCCTCAGTTTCTTTATCTGTAAAAATAAGGATTATAACCTTTACACTTACCTGTGAAATATATTTTCAAATACAGTCGGCATTAAAAGGTGAACATGTGCAGTTTTGTTGATAGAGAACACAGACTTTGAATCCCAATGAAACAAAATGTTATCCCCAAAAAAGAATTCCTTTCTTCTCATTAGTAAACCTGTATTACAGAAAATTGCATATTATTAATTATTATTATTGTTGTTGTTTTTGAATTGTGGCAGTAAAGAGATGGTGGAAATTTGTTTCTTCTCTTATTATGTAAATACCTGTATAATCCTCAGTTTTGCCTCATGGCTCACAAAGCCTAAAATATTTACTTTCTGGCCCTTTACAGGAAGAAGTTTGCTGACCCCCTACTCCACAGTATCTCATTTGTTATCTCATCAACTCCCTTTGCAGCTTTAAATCTATGATCCTCAGTTTGCCAAGAGAAAAGAGAAAGCAGAGCAGGCTTAGGACAGGCTCTTGAAGGACTTCTGTGCTTAGAGGCAGGGGAAAGAAGGTGAATCATGAAAAGAGGCTGAAAAGGCTGTTAGACAAGAAGAGAAGTAGGAGAAAGAAACTTACAGAAGGCAAGGGAGGAGAATATGGAGAGAATTCCCCTTTCTTGAAATACTCTTTTCCTCTTTGAGAGATTTTCACATGGCACTTCCCTGGGATCTCCTCTTTTTCTCCCAATCACAATTTATACTTGTCCATGTGTGGTCTATTCCTGCTTCCCAAGAGGCAATGAGCACATTGGAGGCAGAGGCTGTGTCATTCTTTATCTTTGTGCCCCAAACGTTTAGCTCTGTGCCTTACTCTCAGGAGATATTTAATAACCAACCGTTTAGTTGAATTTGAAGGGACAATAAGTGATGTCATGCTTTAGAAAAGTTATGGGAGGATGAGACACGAAAATTTTATTAGCAAGGAGGATTGGCAGTTGGGGTCATTGGAGGAAAACAGTTTAATAGCTTGATGGAGATGGAATCCCACTTCCAGGTGATCGACAAGTGATGATTATCACCATATTGATAACTTGTTATTTTCTTTATAGAGGAAATATAGTTAATAGTCAAATGGACGAAATATAGCCCTATAGCTGATCCAGCCTGGCTTTGTGACCAGGGATAACTTCTCAGTTCCCAGGATAACTTTCACAGGCTGTAAATTGACAGTAGTCACGGGTCTGAATTGGCAGAGG
Source organism: Dromiciops gliroides (assembly GCF_019393635.1). Lineage (NCBI taxonomy): Eukaryota > Metazoa > Chordata > Mammalia > Microbiotheria > Microbiotheriidae > Dromiciops > Dromiciops gliroides. Next base: position 400,462,039 of record NC_057861.1, read on the forward strand.
GAGTTTTCTCACTGGAGCTTCCCTAAGCCAATGAAATCATGGGTTCATTCAGGGGGAAAAAATGACTATTCTGATAGCAGCTTTGATAATTTCCTTCTGTTTTTGGCTACATATTCTCTTTCTTAGATATAGAAAATTTACTGGAAATTTTTCATTTCTGTTGAGCAAACTGGCCCCATTATACAACTATAACTAGTTCTCTCAACTGGCATGTGTATGGCATCTGTATTTCAAAGAAAGGAATGAAGAAGAATTCTGTGTGACAGGCTTTCCAAGTATCAGACCATTTGGGGGAGGCAAGAGTGGAAACTGGAAGTAGGAAAATTACACCTTTCCATTTGGTCATAGTGCTGAAACTTGGCTGACAGAAGTTTTCCATAGATTACATGAAGGAATGGTAAAATCACTGCTAATGAGAGTGTATGGACTAGAAGAGTCATTTCAAATAGACAGAAGCCTAATATGCCTGCACCACTCTGAAAAATAAGACTCAATCTGTGTGTTGTGTGTAGAATTTCTGTCCAGAATTGTTTTGACATTTTCTTACTAATGTTCTTGGATTAGAATTTTTTAGACAACTTCCCCAGCAGTGACATCTTATCATTCATTGGAAGGATATTTCTGCTGTTCCAAATGATGACTGTGTACCCACTCCTGGGCTACTTGGCTCGAGTTCAACTGTTGGGATATATCTTTGGTGATGCTTACCCGAGGTAAGACCTCTCCTTTGACAATAGGATTTCTGGAGTGGACGAGTTATGTAAAGGGTGCAAATTAAATTTGACATCTTAGAATAGCATTTGTTTTTTGTTTTTTGTTTTTTTGTGGGGGCAGTGGGGTTAAGTGACTTCGCCAGGGTCACACAGCTAGTGTCAAGTGTCTGAGGCCGGACTTGAATCCAGGGCCAGTGCTTTATCCACCTGCACCACCTAGCTGCCCCAGAATAGCATTTTAAACTATAAAAATCTCCTTCAATTTTTATTGGTTACTCAGGGCAGGTTTTTAGAATCTTTTTACCTGGATATGTTTAAGTAGCAAAGACAACCAAAGGTCATAGATTTCAAACTAGAAGGGACCTTCAAAGTCATCTAGCCTGACACCTTTATTTTATAGGTTAGGAAACTGAGGCCGAGAGAGGTTTTAGGTAATTATCCCAAGGTCATACCCTAGCTATCTAGAATGATTTAAGTACACTCCAGTCCAGGAGCAAGAAGCTGAGGTAAATGACTTCTGATAGTCATTGGATTACCTTATGATTTGGTTGGGGTTGGGGAAAGAGGACAAACATGATTTCACAGGTATTGGAAATTCACTCTTGTCCACAGGGCACCTAGTAGAGACAAGCCTCCAAGCCACAAAAGCCTGCCTGTCACTCCATGATCAAAATACTGTTAATCCCTTCAGAATATGACAGGAATATATATAACTTATATCGGATTGCCTGGTGTCTGGGGGTGGGGGAGGGAGAAAAATTTGAAATTGGAAATCTTACATAAACAAATGTTGAAAACTATTTCTACATGCAACTGGAAAATAATAAAATACTTTTATTTTTTTTAAAAAAAGAATATGACAGGAAATGTTGTACAGCACCTTATGCTTATAATATGGAGTTTGTGAGAGGCACATCCATGTTTTAAGCAATGTGAGGGCAGATTGTGAAAGAAGAATTAAAATGGCTACCGGCCTTAGAAGCTCTTCAAGTTTCATTACATGTTCATATTTGCCAAAAAAAAAAAAAAAAAGTTTCCGTTAACTTTAATATATTTCAGGAGAAAAGTGGTTTTTGATCAAGTTAATTAAGAATTTTGTTTTTAAGTCTCATTTACGATAGTCAAATTTTAGCAGCTGCTTAACTCAGTTTTTGGTTACAAGTGTAATAAAGATTTCTTGGCAGCCACATGGCACAGTGCTGAGCCTGAAGTCAGGAAGACCTAAATTCAAATCCAGCCTCAAACACTCAGACCCCAGGCAAGTCACTTAACTCCTGGTTGCCTCAGTTTCCTCAACTATAAAATGAAGATAATAGTAGCACCTACTTCCCAGGGTTATACATGAGATTCAAATGAGATAATAATTGTAAAGCCGGGCACATAGTAGACACTATATAAATGCTACCTGGTTTTATTTATTAAATAGCTCTTACTTAAAATAATTTTATCATAAATTTGTTAAACCTAAAGTTGAGTGCAACTAATTCTCCTCCTTGGAAGATTTGAGGCAGCAGCAGCAGCTTCAACATTCCACATGTGGGAGGTGGATTTCCTCAAATCCAAACTTCCAGTTGTGTCTTACATCCTCTGCATTATTTATGGTCAGCTGAAATCAAATAAATACAGTTTAACGGTGAGCCAAAAAAAAAAAAAATACCCTTGGCTCTTTTTTGTTCTTTGTGCTCTTCCCTCTCTGTAGAGGCCAAGGGGTTGCCCTTTCAGCACAGAGCTCTCTGCCTGAAAATCAGCCTGTGCCAGAAGGAACTTTGGGGGCTCTTCTTTGGGTCCCTCTCCAATCCTTCCAGCCTGCCCCCCCATATACACACACACAAGCCAGGATGTAGTCAGCCCCACATAGGCATTTACAGATCCTTTAAAACCCAAGGCCCTCCTTGAAGAACACATTTGTTGTGTCCTCGTCCAGCACAAAGAGCAAAGCCTCAGGCAGTGTCCTAGTCAGTGATTGCTCCACATCCTACAAAAGGTTAGGTCCCTGAGCAGACAAGAAGAATGGGCTGGAAGACCAAACATTTTTTGAATCCGCTGGATCCTGTAACAGACCACCTGTTTATTTAAGCATGTTTTAAATTATCCTTCCCCTGATGCTTTTCATTTTCTCTGGTATAACTCACTAGATTTCATCAGCCTGTGATCATTCCTTACTTTAAAGGTTTTGCTTTTATCTGGAAATTCAGTTATTGAGCATTTTTCTTGGTGTGTTTCTCAAGCATCAGGTATTAATAATCACATGTCACATTTAGATGATTTGTCAAATTACACCTGCCCTTTTAAAGGGTTTGAAATTTAGTAGAACCACAGTCACTAGATGCCCTTTTGATTTGAGTAACTGATTCATTCAAAAAGGTGAAGTTATGTGAGTGAGCACACTCATTGGGTGCGCTGCTGCCCTGTTAGGGAAGTGAAGAGTGAAGGCTATTCTCTTTCAAAGAGCTCGATGCTGATTCGTTTTTTGTTTTTCTCTTTTTTTTTCTTTCTTTCTTCCATGACCACCTCTTGACTTCTAGTGTATTTCCATGTGCTGGTTCTTAATCTCATTATCGTGGGAGCTGAGTGACCATGGCCTGTTTCTACCCAAACATAGGAGGAATCATAAGGTACTGACCACATACCCTTTGCTTGTTAGCATTTCCTTATAGGGAATAGACTTTCTTGTGTCTAATTTTATTTGTGTCATGGTAGTTTCTTCAAATATGCTAAAGCTAATTACAACCTAAGTGCCAGCTTTGGCAAATGAAGAAAAAGTTCATCATCCCCATTTCATGTTTGTTTGAGATTAGTGGTATTCTCATAGCCAGGATATCCTCTTGGGAGTCCCTAGTCTCTTTCTGCCTCAGATCTCATTACTCCTTCTATCTTATCCAATTGCTGTTGTTTTCTTCCCTTTTTTCCCCCTTAAAGTGATTTGCCCAGGGTCACACAGCTAGTAAATATCTAAAGCCAGAATTTAAACTCAGATCCTTCTGACTTCAGGGTCAGTGCTTTATCCACTGTGCCACCTAGCTGCCCCCCAATTGGTGTATATTTTCTATTCCTTTTCTCTTTTAAACCAAAAGTGGAGATTTTTCTTTTAAAGAAGCATATACAAATCTTAGGTGTCTATACACATGCATTATATACATACATAATGTCATCCACAAAGAACCCACCTCCCAAATATAGAGGAATTCTGGATGAGTGGGGATAAAATTATTTACTAAAAGGGAAAAATATTAGGCATGCATGCTGGGATAACCAGGTAATGGAGCCCCTAGCCTAGGAGAGTTGGGCAATTTATGCTCAAAAACCACAAAGGGGAGGTTCAAGAAAGGGTTAGGGTAGAGTGGACAGCTTTTTCTAGATACAGGTAGACACAGAAGCAAGATGTTTTGTGGCAACAGTTGACCACAAGGCTGGTTGAAGCTGTTTGAGATGCACAGCCCCAGCAAGGTCAGCCAGTGAACACTAGCAAAGGCATCTGGGGGCGAGCAAGACTTTTGACTCACTGCAGGCTCCTGATTGGCTCCTTTGGCAAACAGGCTTACTCTGTGTCCACTACATCAATATAGTAAAGTGACTCATGAAAAATAGACATGCTAATCTCAGGAGTATTTTCATAATAGAGAGAATTGAAAATTGCTCCCCTAGATGTTGAAACTCCATATACCATGACCTGCAGGTAGTCATTCTGTCTCTCCTCCCCACCCCTCTTATGATTCTGAAGCATTATTTCACTCCGGATTCTGGTCAAGTCTGTTTACCTTTCTTTGTTTTAAACATTTCCCTTTGTCTTTATGAAGTTAACCACAGGCATTTGCTAGTCTGACTGTATGTGTTAATATTGGAGTAGAGAGGAAGCAATTGAGGTGAAAACATCCTTGTAGAAAAGAGAGAGAAATTTAACACTGAAATGTTTTGCCAGAGCATTGTTCTATAGCTGGGGGACTCAGAGATAGAATTGGGGAGAATTTTAGATCCTTTTATTACAGCTTCAAAGAGAAGAAAGGGATCATTACACTAGGAAATCCACCTAGATAATGAGTCAGGACTAGGGTGGGGAGCTGGCTGAACAAGCCTGTTCACCACATTAGGCACTGTTGCTACGTAGCCTTTTTAAAAGTTGACCATAAATGAAATTCACAGTTTTATATACAATCTTCTTTTTCTGTTCTTCACTATATGAGGAAATGTTCATAATTTTTTTCATGTTTATCAAGGTCATAATAACAATTGTTTTTAAAAGAAAATAAATTGTTCCCCTATGTGTTACTTCTTTGTCAACTCCTACAGATCAGCTTATCACAAAATATATACCTATGTGTCAGGAAGAGAACTTTTCCAACATGAACAATTTTTTTTTAATTTAAATTTCTCATTTTTATCCCCATTTTTGTTGTACTCTAATCAGGGGGCACCTGGGTAGCACAGTGGATAAAGCACTGACCCTGGAGTCAGGAGGACCTGAATTCAAATGTTACCTCATACACTTACTAGTTGTGTGACCCTGGGCAAGTCACTTAACCCCAATTGCCTTGAAATATCCAGGGCCATCTCTAGTTGTCCTGAAGTATATCTTGCCAATGGACCCAGATGGCTCTGGAAGAGAGAGTGAGGTTGATGATCTTGCATGGCCCTCCCTTGCTTAAATCCAATTCAGTGCAAATTATGACATCACCCCAATGGCATGGTCCTCTTTAAGAATGAAGGATAAACAACAACTCTAAGCAGATTCTTATTTCCCCAGAACTCAGTCTTGTCTTTTAACATCTCTGATCCAATTTTTTAAGACTGGATATTTCTGTCACACAGTCTAGAAATACAAGTGCTACTTATGAACTCCATCCCACTTTAATAAACATGGGAACTTTGATTTCTTCGTTTCTGACCTGAAGCAGGTTGTACCCTTCCTCAAACAGCTTCATGGCCCACCCTTCCCATCCCACCCCAGTCCTGGGAGCTCACCATGTCCTGAACTTAATGCACGCTCCCAACGAGCTTAGCCTACTGCAGCTCAAGAGATCATCCAGGTCCTGGCTCCTGGGTAGCCGGAATTACAGGTTTGTGCCACCAGGCCCACCTCCATTTTTGGTTCCCATCTTTCCTTTCTACGTGTTCTTCAGGCCCTGTTGACAACACACTTGCCTTAAGTACTCGAAAGGATAAAAAAAAGTGGATCACTGTTTCCTATAATTTCATACCCTTTCTATAGAAGACATCATTCATTCTGCTTGCTTCCTTTGTATCCTACTGAGCTGCCCTTGTCCTTGGGAGAAGAGGGGTTCTGGGAAAGAAGGACAATTAGTCTTACAACACAGCTGTGGTTTCACAGTCCACAGCTTGTTGTTGTTGTTGTTTTTTTTCTTTGTGAGGCAATTGGGGTTAAGTGATTTGCCTAGGGTCACACAGCTACTAAGTGTTAAGTGTCTGAGGCTGGAATTGAACTCAGGTCCTCCTGACTCCAGGGCCAGTGCTCTATCCACTGTACCACCTAGCTGCCCCAGTCCACAGCTTGTTAGAAATACTTAACCAAGTATATGCTGTGTGTTGAGCATTATTGGAGGTTAGACTGAAGAAGTGAAAGACTTGACTCTTGCTCTCTAGGTAGACTTTTCTGTGTTACAGGAGATAGATGAACATGACACAAAAGAAATGGAAAAGTTCCTTCCTTATTATTTTTCCCAAAAAAATTTGTGGCAAATTGAATAAATGGCATAGGAATTGACCAGAGGTGTGCATCTTTAGGGTAATTCACTGGAAGTTGTACTAAAGATATTCCTTGAGAGAGAGAAATGTATAAAGTGCTCTCTCTCTCTCTCCCTCCCTTCTTCCCTTCCTCCTCCCTCCCCATCACATCTCTGAAGGCGGAGTCCTAAAGTCCTTGCCCAAGAAAGTTGTTTCTCTAATTCTCTTAAGCAAGGGGATAATGAGAATGTTTAGGAAATGAAAGGGTCCTTATAAATAAAGTCCTCTTGCTTATTGCAGGATCCATTAAACCTTTATTCAAGAGAACTTGAGTTGTTGGACAGGAAGGGGATAATTGTGGGTTCCTTTTTTGTTGTGATCTTTAATAGCTACAGTGATCACTACTGAGGCACTTTGTGTCCATCTTCATTTTTAGACAGATGCCAGAAGACCCTGAAAAACCCAGAATGCATAATTAATTTGTATGAGATCAAAGCTAGGAAGCCTATCTCCAGATGTATCTGGGGATGTGGCTACAGTCAGTGACAGCTGGATGCTTTGGGAAAAAATAAAAACTCTATCAAGCGGATGTTCCTGAACAGATAAAGATGAACAGGAAATAATGTTTTATATTAACTTTGATGGGGAATTTTAAAAGTTTTAAACCCTAGTGCCTGTTCCCAACAGTCATGATTTCCTTGCCTTTTCAGATCGAGGGAGACACTGTGTTTTATTTTTAAAGCAGAAAAATTCAAGAAGAACATTAACACATTGAGCTTTGCATTTTGCAGATATTCAGGAGCTGCGTGTGGCCTGGCCTTCGTGTTCATGTATCCTTCTCTCATCCACATAATATCCCTGTACAATGAAGATCGCCTAACCTGGCCCACACTGTTATTCCACGCCTTCATCATCCTGTTTGGCCTTGCTAACCTGGCAGCTCAGTTCTTTATGTGAAAGGCCCAACTGTTTGCTCACATTTCACGATGTTTTAAGCTTGTATAACAGCTCTGTGTAAACTGAGTTGTAAATGTTAATTGTGATTGATAGGACTTTCGATGTCTTCTAAGATATTTGAAAACAAGGGAAGAAGGAACCCATTGACAGGAATTTATAATGTGCTTGTGTCAAGGGGTCAGAGGCAGAAAGAAAACAAGATTTGGCTTCTTACCTCCTCGGTACCTTTTTGACTCACTCACCTCTGGTTATCTCTTCCAAAATTCTCAAGACCAGGTAAAGAAAGGATTTTCTTTGCAAGACAGAAATAGTTTTGTTAAGCCTTAGACTGTTTGATGAGGAGCTCAAGTTCCCAGCTAACTTTAGGCATTTTGGTAAAGCCTGAATGCTCTCAGGCTTGGCCATGAGCAGGCCCATAGGAGCATCATCCTGTATAGGCAACACTTCCTGCATGATGGTCACATTCAGGTACCTTCCACACAGCCAAAGCTTGCTTTCTCCAGTGACTGGTTTTTGCCATTTGGCAAAAAAAAAAAAGATAAGATCGTTCCCATTCCTCTGCTTAAACTACAAACACGAGATCTTTGCAGGTCATCGCTCTTGTGGCCCCTGTATGTAAATATTTATACACAAATAATTTCCTAGGATAAAAATTTTAAAGGATGTCCTACCCATGGGTACACATATATGCAGTTCCATTCCCTTGAATGGGAAGCAAAAAGTACTTTCTGTTGATACTACTTGGGGACTAGTTGGGGAGGAGGGTACTGAAAAGGAAATACAAAAGCCAAAGGGAAGATTGACCCAGGTCAAAGTTAGCCTCTCAGGCTCCATTCGGTGAAGCCTTGCTGTTCTGCAGATTGAGGCACCCTCAAGTCCTTGGATTCCTGTCCATTAACCTGTCATAGAGCAGCACTTTTTTAAATGAGTAGAGTTGCTACTCAGTGCTTGAGTGTCCTTGAATCTTCATTTTAGGTTGGTTATTAGGCACAGGCGTGACAGATTGGCTAAAGAGTTCTTCCAACAGAACTATCCCTCATTGTCCCCAATGCCAGTTGTTAATTCTTGTCAATAAAATCTCTAAGGGATGAGATTTGGTCTCCTTTGGAAATGTCTTTGAGCGTTTGGCAATCCATGGGAGAGCAGTTTACTACAGTACAGTAGGGAAAATAGAGATTGCTATGAAGGCCATCAGAGACTGCTTCGGCCTTACTTGGTGTCTTCACAAGAAGAACTTGGAGGCTTAGAACCTCAGAACTCCATACTAGGTCAGGGCTGAATGATTTGCTTGTCAGTCACATTCCTGAGGAGTGGGGATTTTTCCTATTTTACAAATCTTGCTCCTTTGCCCTGGTATTTTTTGCACAGTAACATTCTAACATGTTGCCTCATTCTGATTAATTTATAATCTGCCCTTCCTCTGCTTAGATTTCCATTTTTAGCCTCCTCCTTTCATGACTTATCATCTACTTTAAGGTTTTTTTTTAGTTTTTTTTTTTAGTGAGGCAGTTGGGGTTAAGTGACTTGCCCAGGGTCACACAGCTAGTAAGTGTTAAGTGTCTGAGGCTGGATTTGAACTCAGGTACTCCTGACCCCAGGGCAGGTGCTCTATCCACTGCACCACCTAGCTGCCCCTACTTTAAGTTTTAAAATTTCTCTTCTAACAGAAGAGAACTAACTCATTTCAGTTCAGTGGCCTACAGCTTTTTAGCATGGATGGAGATGTTCAGTGAAATCATCGCACTTGTCACCCTTCTTTGGAAGGCCTTTGGGACAAGCTGTGAATGCTTTATAGAGATGGCCTAAGGCAGATGTCATTGAACTGATGATTGAAAGAAGCAGCTCTGATTATCATAGAAATAACCTAGCAGTAAAGAGTAAAGTTACATATAAAAATGAAAGTACTATTCACAGTAAAAGGAATTTTACAGTTTACTTGCATCAAGTTTATTTTACAAATACAGTTTTGAAATTGTTAATGGCAATTAAGGTGTCAACAGATCTTTCTGTTGTTTCTGTGTAGACCATGACTGGAAAAGCAAATTATCCACTATGTGTTGATTAATAAGTATTTCTTGAGAGCAAGGTGCTATACTGGGTACTCTAGACCAAAGCTGCTTAAACATTTTCCACTTGTGGGCACCTTTTCACCCAAGAAATTTTTGTGACCCTGAGTATATAGGTAAATCAAATAGGGATACATAACCTTTTACTGTTGCCACATTTTTTGTGACCCCCACATTCAGTTACCCCATATGGGTTTAAGAAGTTTTGCTCTAGGCGATCCAGAGATGGATAACATGTTTGTGCTGCCCTCCGGGAGCTCATATCTAAGGGGCAGGATAAGACATACGCAAGTATCTATTATAGCATATAATTTAAAATTTTTTCTCTTTTTTTTTTTTTTTTTTTTTGCAGGGCAATGAGGGTTAAGTGACTTGCCCAGAGTCACACATTTAAGTGTCGAGTGTCTGAGGTAGGATTTGAACTCAGGTCCTCCTGAATCCAAGGCCAGTGCTTTATGCACTGAGCCACCTAACTGCCCGCATATAATGTTTCATAAGTGACTTAGGGACATAGTGCTGAAGGAATTCTGAGAAGGAAGCCAGCCATTGCCACAGATGCTCAGGGAGGGCTTCATGAAGGAAATTCAGAGTGGAGGAAGGTGGGCCCAGGGCTTAACCTCTGAATTCATTGCAAACTAGACTCTGACATAGATAGAGTCTGAAAATTTTAATCTTTCCTTTTGGAACAATCCAAAAACTTAAGTAATTAGGTCCCTCCCCACCCCCAAATTGGAACAGGTACAGGAAACTTAAATGAAACCAATTTTATTTAACACTGATGAGACAATTTTTTTTTGAGAACCGTTTGCATCTTTATCGACTTTCTTGAACTCTTTACTTTTGAGTACATGTTGCTTTTACCCATTAATGCAATTCCTGGAAAATAGCATAATTTCTTATTATGGGGAAATAATAAAGTGGATATTGCATTTTTCTAAGTCCCAGCTAAGTTTAGTTCTGCAAAAACTTTGATTTATTTAGGAGTCCATGTTTTAAAAGCGCCCATTAACTTATTACTTTGAACAGTAAATAATTAATAATAAAGCAGACAGAACAGAGGCTTGATTTTTTTTTAAAGCACTGTCCCCATTATCACTCTTCAAATCCAGACTTTTCATGATTTTATCATTGTTCTGTTTTTGAAAAAATTAGTTTTACGTGAGTTCTGATATCAAAATGTATTTCCAAGTCTGGGTGATACATACACAATCTGTTGTTACCCTACTTGTATATTAGAGCAAAACTAATCCTTGCACACACACACACACACACACACACACACACCAAATACTCTTCTGCCCCAACTGTTACCTACTTTATGGTTATTTGCTGATTGCAGATGGTATAATACGTAATCATACATTGTGAATTAGAACATTACAACCCAGAGTTCTCAAATGTAATTTATTGTCTTTTTATATAAAACATTAAACCAAAATTCTGGAGAACAACTATCCTCTTGTATTTTTGTGTTTGACTGGATTTAGTCAGTTGCATATTTGTTAGCCCACTTAATGAACTTTCTGTTGTCAACAATGACAAAGCAATGGTATTCATAGACCTTGCCTAAGGAGTAGAATTCTTCCACCCAAGTGAATATCCCAAATGACTTCACTACTCAGCAGCTCTAGAGAATGCCCTAACCTCAGACCAGAGGCATATTGGTGATGATGGAAGGTATTTGATTGACCAAAACCTAAGAGTGAAACATAACCATGTACTTGATTTTTACTTAGTTAACCTTATACAGCAAATTTAACCCTTCACATGAGTATGGCCAAATCTCTTGATCAGGTATGAAAAAGGTGTGTGTACATGAATCTGGAAAAAAGTTAAATGTACAAAGTGGTGTGTTCAGAGGAAGAAGAGGCTGCTTACATGGAAAGTTTTGTGAAAGAAGCATTTGATCTGAGCTAAGAAGGGGGCTGGAAATTGGACAGACACAGAAAGGTGGGGGGGGGGGTGAAGAGGCATGGAGGTGAGAAATCCCAGAGCCTATGCATTGATAGAAATAGTCTGGTTTATTGGAGAATAGAATGCATGGAATTGTGGGAGATAAATTTGGTCATTGGCCACATTATGGCAAGCAAAAGGCCAATGTCAGGTATAGTAAAGGAGATTTTTGGAGGTTTCACATCTTCAACAAACCCTAAGCACCTAATTTATACAAGGCATCTTTTGAGATATTGAAGATACAGGGGGAAAAGGTCTTCCCCTCAAACGATGTAATTACATTCTGCTGTGTAAATAGAATATGTACATGGATGAGTAAATACAGTACAAGGTAATTTGAGGAGGAAAAGAGCACTAACTGGGAGATCCAATCCAGTTGGTGTGTGATCCTACCAGACTTGAAGGAGCATAAGGATTGTGAGAAGCCCTGACAAGGAAATGAATTCCAGGCATGATGTCAGTGTTGCCAGTAATCTAGTTTGACTAGAACCCAATGTATTTGAAAAGGGAATATTGTGATGATGATTAAAGCCAGATTATGGGAGACTTCACATGCCATTCTTGAGGACTTTGGATTTTATCCTATGGGTAAAAGCCACTGTAGGGTTATTTGTTGTTGTTGTTGCTTTAGGAGGGAAGTAACACAGATCTGTACCTTAAGATTTCTTTGGTGGCCATATGAGGGGCAGTTTTGAAAACAAGATGTTGAGATTTTATAAAATTCCAGGTGAAAGGGATAAAGGCTCAGGTGAATAGGATTGTGGCCATGTGTACATGTGAATAGAGAAAAGGGTGCAAGAGATATCGTGGTGGTAAAACTGACAAAACTGAGCAGTTGATGAGATACGGTGGATGAAGGGAAAAAAGAACCAAGGATGACCCCAAAGTCATGAAATTTTGGTAACTGAGAAGATGATGGTGCCCTCTACTAAAATAAGGACATTTGAAGGAGGGATAGATCGTACATTATGGAGAAAGGGGGCAGAGAAGAAAAATGATTAATTCTATTCTGGACACGTTATGTTTGAGTTGTATCCAGGTGGAGATGACAGATGACCATCAGACAGATGGCAATGGGGGACTAGAGTTCCGAATAGACTAAAGACAATACATACAGATTTGAGAGTCTTTAGTGTAGAAATGAATGCATAGGAGAAGAGATCACCAAAGGAGAGACTATAAACAGAGAAAATGGCCCAGAAAGGAGCCACCTTCAAGGGTGAGAGATACATGATGTTTCAGCAAAGCTTAAAGCATATAAATGCCAGATTATTTAAGGATACTTAGAAGAAACAAACCCAGGAGGGGAAAATGACATACAAATAAAAGGATAAATTAATATCTAAGAAAAGAGAGTGGTCACAATGTCAAAAGCTGAGGAGGATTCCAAAATGATGGGGGCCTAAAAAAACCTCATAGAATTTGGTAGTTAAGAGATCAATTTGGGGTCAGCTAGGTGGCGCAATGGATAAGGCACTAGCCTTGGATTCAGGAGGACCTGAGTTCAAACCCAGCCTCAGATGCTTACTAGCTGTGTGACCCTGGGCAAGTCACTTAAACCCCATTGCCCTGCCAAAAAAAAAAAAAAAAAAGAGATCATTCGTAGTGTTTGGCAAAAATAGCTTGAGTATCAGTGTTTAAATAGAATGACTGTTGGGAGTCAGATTCCTAGGGGTTAAAAAGTGAGTGGGTGGTAAAGAAGTAGAAGCAATGAGTGTAAACAACTCTTTATAGGAATTTAGTCATAAATGGGAAGAAGCTCGAAGGAGTGGTAGAGTCAAGTGAAGGATGGAAAGACCCTGGCGTGCATATAGACCAAAATAAGATGTAGCTTCTGCTTTCAAGAAGCTCCCATTCTGGGGACAGCTGGGTGGTGCAGTGGATAGAGCACCTGCTCTGGATTCAGGAGGACCTGAGTTCAAATCCGAAATCAGACACTTACTAGCTGTGTGACCCTGGGCAAGTCACTTAACCCTCATTGCCCTGCAAAAAAAAAAAGTTCGCATTCTAATGAGGAAGGTGCATAGGGAAGGTTTCAGCTGCAAGTCTGATGAAAAAGCCCCATGATCCTTAGGGTGCAGCAGCCAAGTACATGGCAATGCCTCTCACGTCATTTCCACTGAGAAAATTGTATTTTCTGATATTGAACTATCTGACAGTGCTGAGGACTTTAGTGGCAAGAATTTTTTTTTTTTCTCTTCTTGGTCTTCAGTATGTGTACGTGAGCTTTTCCTGCAGGAAAAGCTGTCAGGCTGCATCTCCACGAGAGCTGCTTCCCAAGATGATGTCTTTGATGCCAAGAATGCTCAAGCTGGGAGTTTGCTGAAAAGAGCCAGAATTCCTGGGACCACAGAGAAAGAGCCAGAGATCCAGAACGAGTTCTGATGTTTTAAACAGTGGCTGTATCCAAGACCGTCACTGACATTACCAAGATAGAACCAGGAGAACATTGTACACCATAACAGCTGTATTGTAGCAGTGATCAACTGTGAAAGACTTAACTACTCTGATAGATACAGAGATCCAAGACACTTCCAAAGGACCCATGATGAAAAATGCTATCCAGAGAAAGAAACTGATAAATAGAAATATGTATAGAATGAGTTCTATATAGCTATATCTATCTCTCTCTATATATATATCTTTGGATAAACAGATAAGATAGATTGATAGATGATAGATGATGGATGGATGGATGGATGGATGGATGGATGGATGGATGGATGGATGGATGGATGGATGGATGGATGGATGGATGGATAGATCCATGTGGATCTATGTATGTGTGTGTCTTAATAGTAGCCATTTCTAGGGTGGGGGAAGGAGGAAGGGAGAAAAAAAGAAATGTACATGATAACTTTATTATATATTTAAAAGGAATAGCAAGTTATAATAGTAGATTTGCATTTTCATGTGCAATCTTTTATTATTATACTATATTATGGATAATATATACTATATTATTACATCAATTAAAACTAAATAAAAATATTTTTAAATGAAAAGAAAAATGCTATCTACCTCTAGAGATGGATGAACAGATGAACTCTGAGTGGAAATGGAAGTATAATTTTTAAACTTTTTCTTGCTTTTTTTTTTTTTGCAACATGGCCAATATGGAAACATGTTTTTCATGATTTTACACATATAGTTGATGTCATATTGCTTGCCTTCTCAATGACTGGGGGAAGAGCTGAAAGGAAGGAGAGAATTTGGGACTCAAAATTTTTTAAAAAGAGAATGTTGGGGGGCAGCTAGATGGCACAGTGGTTAAAGCGCTGGCCCTGGATTCAGTAGTACCTGAGTTCAAATCCGGCCTTAGACACTTGACACTTACTAGCTGTGTGACCCTGGGCAAGTCATTTAACCCCCATTGCCCTGCAAAAAAAAAAAAAAAAAAGGAGAGAATGTTAAAAATAATTTTGGGGGCAGCTAGGTGGTGCAGTAGATAGAGCACCAGCCCTGGATTCAGGAGGACCTGAGTTCAAATCCAGCCTCAGACACTTAACACTTACTTAACTATGTGACCCTGGGCAATCACTTAACCCCAATTGCCTCACAAAAATAATAATAATTTTTAAAAGAAGAAACTACTGCAATACCCCTCCCCCCAGTTTGTTTCTGTGCTGCTACTTTACTCTGATTGGACATCTCCCACTATGGCAGGAGGCAGAAGGTTTATAAAGGCAGCAGACATCCTGTTTTTGGAGAGGTTGGACTCCACCCGAATGGTGGGGATGAGAGTGAGAAAATTGAGAATTGTGGTAGATGTGAAAGAGAGGAGAAAGACAAATTTATGAAAAGGACAATGAACTATCTGCTTCTCCTCTGCTGTCAACCTTAGCCTCAGGGAGGAGAATGTGTCTGTACCTGCTCCTACTTAATATCACCTTACTTTACTAATTAAACTTCTGTTTTAAATAATATGAGATTTAACTGGTTTGTTAACAATGTTAATGTTAATGGGGCAGCTAGGTGGTACAGTGGATAGATCAATGGCCCTGAAGTAAGGATGGTCAGGGTTCAAGTCTGGCCTCAGCCACTTACTAGCTGTGTGACCCTGGGCAAGTCACAACCCCTGTTGCCTCAAAAAAAAAAATGGATCCAGAGCTGGAAGGGACCTCAAAAGTTATCTAGTCTAACCCTTTTGTCTTACAGATGAGGAAACAGAAGCCCAGAGAGTTTGGGCAACTTGCCGAAGGTTCCATGGGTAGTAAGTTTCAGAGGTGAGATTTGAACCCAGATACTCTGACAAGTGGATAACTTTCCCTCTGTGCCACTGCTACATTGAAGTAGGATAAATTAGAACCAAATAACAGGAATACAGTCATGGTCCCCAGTACTATGTCAGATGAATAGAGACAGACAGACAGACATAGATATATCTATAGATGTCTAGATGCCAGATGTCTCTACCAAGGAGTTATGCTTGGAAGTGGTCCACCCCCAATGTCTGTTTTTTGGTTTTTTTTAGTGGAGCAATTGGGGTTAAGTGACTTGCCCAGGGTCACACAGCTAGTAAGTGTTAAGTGTCTGAGGTCGGATTTGAACTCAAGTACTCCTGACTCCAGGGCCGGTGCTCTATCCACCGCACCACCTAGCTGCCCCCAGTGTCTGTTTAATCATCAAATTTCATCTTGGATTTCAGATGTCCCGTTTGGTCTCTGGAAACATCTTCTCTCAGTGTATCTCTGAAGTGCGGCTCAGTTATAGATTTGCTTCCTGTGCTTGTTCCTGCCAAAATCTTTTACAAAACAAATCTCAATATACTTTAGTACAACCTCTTAAATATTACTTCTCTGATAATTAGTTAAACCCAGCTCCAAGCTTTATGATTCTGACATTTGTTATCAATAGAGTCATATGAAAAACACTAAATTAGGAACCCTTAGTTCACTTGAAACTTCAGAGAATTTAAGTTCTTAAAAACCCCTTGTTTCTATATCTTCTAGATTCTGTACTTAAATATAATCACCACCACCAACAGGCTGAAGAATCTTTAAAAAGGATCTATGAGGATCTGACTTGGAGAATGAACCCTTCTAATTATATTTACCAATGTTTTCTAGCTACTTACTCTAGTTATTAACCTACCTGCTCATATTCCCCTTGGGAGGATGAGAAGTTGATGCAGATCTAATCCTCACATAAATACATAGGTAATAGCACTCTTTGTAAGTAAATCACTTCTATGCTTAAGTTTAATAGTCACAGAACTGAATTTACCGTGCTTGGTTTTTTGTTTTGTTTTGTTTTGGTGGGGCAATGAGGGTTCAGTGACTTGCCCAGGGTCATACAGTTAGTAAGTGTAAAGTGTATGAGGCCGAATTTGAACTCAGGTCCTCCTGAATTCAGGGTCAGTGCTCGCCACCTAGCTGCCCCCTACAGTGCTTATTTTATTCCTGTGGTAACAAAGGATGTGCTGTGTAAATAGACCAAATAATCAATTTCAAAACAGTGGATATCAAATAAGTTGTCTCCAATGAAACATGTTTGCACCACAGGAAAGACTCTACAAAAAAGGTATTAATTCCAAATTAAATGATAAACCTAAATAAAATTGACTTTCCACTGGGGTAACAAGATATTCCATAAATTACTGTCCTCTAAGAAAACTGATGATTGCACTAAAAATTCTTTTCATTAAAACAAAATTAAAGATGTTTCTGATTTAAATTCATTAAATAATAGGATTATACCTTGATCTCATAAACTGCTGCAATATTGTCTAATTATTCCCACAAGACTATAAGAGATTTCAAGAAACTTATCTCCTCTGTGGATATGTAATTAGTAACAGGCAAGTGACAAGCCCAAGTACTCATCTGTTTAGTCGTTGCAGGCTATGGCAAGGACTACAATTCCAGGCTGAATAGCTTAGATTTTAAACATCTGCATCTTCTTAGATGTTCTCCAGACTTATTCTATACTATTAGTCACCTGCCATGAGTATAAAAAGTTGCCATACGAGGAAAGAAAGGTGCATAGCTATAGTAAGGAGGAAATTCTCCCCTAATCTTGATGCTGATTCCAGGCAGGAGCCATATAGACAGCCAATGGTATTAACTAAATGTCACACAGCCAGGCTTAGAATCAGTCATGTGGGAAAATTTTCCATTCAAGAGGAAATGTCATACTTGAGAAATTGAGTTAGGAGAGTCATATACCTCAGCCCACGCCAAAAGTCTCTCAGCTTTCCCTGGATACAGAATTCCACCTGCAGTTCCCAGATGTCACCCTCATAAGGCTGTGGGCATCATGGAGCATTGGCTCAGTAGTATTTCTTGACAATCATACCTGGAATCAGACTCAGAATAACATCGAATACAATCCCATAAAATCCAACCTCAAACAGCAAATCTCACTAGTGATGCTCAGGGTTTGAGTTCAATTATTCCCATGTTGTTATACTAAATAGACTTGTGAGTAAAAAGTGCCTAGCCTTCCAAAAATCATACAGCACCCTTTTCTGCAGCTTATTCTACTTCTCTAGTTTAAACTCTTCCTGATATAAAGGCAATAAATAAAATAATTATAATCTGTAATTTCACATAATAAATATAGGACGGTTTACTCAAACAGTCTCTCAGAAGAAACTGAGCTATTTGCAGACTAATGCATAATCATCTTTTAAGGGATAACTACCCCTTCAACAAAACAAAATCTCTAAGACTGGGGTCTGGTAAAATAAATCTGGTTAAAGATGTGATGTCAGTACAGATTATTCAGATATACCTTCATAATTCACAATAAACAGTCCTATACTATAAGCACTCCCCCTCTCATTAAAGAATATTTGAAATGGGGGGGGGTTCAGTTTTCTAAGTGGGACAATGCACAAATTCTTTCACAGAGCTACACAATTTTTATAAGTGATAGCAAAGTAATTTCCTTCCTCTTTATTTTAGGCAAGCTAGGAAGTTTCCATTTTCTTAAATTACAATACCTCAGAATATTAACAGTTTTCAAAGATTTTTCTTTAACAGTTCAGCTCATAATCTAGCAACATCCATATCAGAAGAGAAGCTGCAATCCTATTGGTATATCTGCAAAATATCATAAACAAAATTATGGATTTTAAACTTGAAACAAAACCCATTACCAGTCAGGTGACCTCAATTCAGTTGAATGTATTTCCAAATTACCTTACATAGAAAACCATCCATCCTATTTCATGTGGTTCTAACACAGCTGAACAGATTAAGGTGGAACTTACTTCCTTTTACTAAGTTTCAAATACAAGCAAGCACTTCATTTTTCATTAATAGTACCAGGAAACACATATACAGCCTTACTAATTTAGTTTCATCATTGTTCTGTTAGCTCAAGTATGTTGGGCTTATAAGGCATTGCTTTAAAATTCGAGGTGGAAGACTGATTTTTTTTTTTTGACTCAGGCAAAAAGCCCTAAGTAGTTCTGTCAGATGTCGGCACCGCTTGATCCAACTCAAGTCCTTGAGCATTTTCACAAAGAGAGTTAATACAATAAACGGACCACTGAGTTCTTAAACTCTATAAACAAGAGCTCCTTGCAAACCATCCCTTAAAGGTGGACTACTAGATGCTTATCTAATCTTACTTGTGGCAAACTAAGAAGTTATAGATTCAGAATCTTTTCCTTATAAATTTCTAGTTCTCAATAAAAAGATTATAAATACCTATTGCACTTTGAAATAACAATTTCAAATATTTAACATCATTCTTTTAACAAGTGAATCTATAACCCCAAAGAATACGGATCTAAGAAGAATTGACTATTTTACCACTAGTCTTAATATAATGAATCGTCAATTCAACGTGAAATATTTTCTTTATCCAGGTTACAAACTGGTAAACTAAGGTAACTTGTTTTAAGATCAGCATAATTAACAGATTTCCAGGTCCTTGCATTTTTAACACTGTCTTAATGCCAAATAGTACAATAAATTCTGACTCATCAAAAAACATCTCATTAGGAAAGAGAGAGTTCACTTAAAAAGAAAA
Source organism: Dromiciops gliroides (assembly GCF_019393635.1). Taxonomy (NCBI): domain Eukaryota; kingdom Metazoa; phylum Chordata; class Mammalia; order Microbiotheria; family Microbiotheriidae; genus Dromiciops; species Dromiciops gliroides. Next base: position 400,481,390 of record NC_057861.1, read on the forward strand.
AAGAATAAATTCAATTACACCTGTATCTGTTTCCCAAATAGCATCACACAAAATCTCAAGTTTTAATTTCAATAATTTAGCAGTACATGTTTCACAAAGCATTTAAGATTATGGGGCTCACTATTTGCAGTTAATCCACCGCCAAAGATTTTTAAAGTAGAAGCTTGATATTAGGTTTTTATCTACCCCAATAATCCCATTTAAAAGCATGCTTTGATATAGTTCAAACCTGGGTTTTACCATTACTAATGACAATGTTTAAAATCTCAGGAAAAAAACACATTGTTTTCAGTTGATTTATTAACTCTATCTAACTTTCAAATCGAGCTGCAATTGATGTTATTGCAGTTTCTAATTTTTCACCCAACCTTCCCACTTAAAGTCAAAACTTCCCTTAATCCTTTCTTTCAACATCTTTTCTTATGTATACATCTTTCCCAGGTCTGAAAACCCACACCTTTCTTATTTATTCCAATAGTATTCCACACTATTATTCTCTAGTTTTCACTTTATTGAATACCTACATTGTTGTTAAAGAAAACCAAAGAGTTATTAAAGACTTTTACTTTATTTAGAATCCAATCAGGGGGCAGCTAGGTGGTGCAGTGGATAGAGCACCGGCCCTGGAGTCAGGAGGACCTGAGTTCAAATCCAGCCTCAGATACTTAACACTTACTAGCTGTGTGACCCTGGGCAAGTCACTTAACCCCAATTGCCTCACTAAAAAAAAAAAAAAAAATCCAATCAGTTACAATTCTGTTAATCCCTAAGAGATGGAAGCACCAAAAATCTTAGCAGTTATAAAAATGTTAACAGTTTACAAAAAACTTGGTCTATTCAAAGCAATTGCCCCAGGAAAAGGGCAGCCCATCCACTCACTAGGGGGCAGTGATGGGTGGCAGAAGGACCTGAAGGGGGAAAATGTGAAATCACAATGCAGTCAGGGTACACTAAAAAAATTCCACCCTGGTTTCAGGGGAGATCAAAATGTATAGGAGTCTCATATAATTTACAGCAAAATTTCTAAGTTAATCACACACCAACTCAAAAGTTATTGCTAAACTGATTTCTACATTAATTTGTAAAACTTCCAAATATCCAATGAGATTTTTTTTTTGAGGGGCAGTGAAGGTTAAGCGACTTGCCCAAGGTCACACAGCTAGTAAGTGTCAAGTGTCTGAGATCAGATTTGAACACACAGCTAGTAAGTGTCAAGTGTCTGAGATCGGATTTGAACTCAGGTCCTTCTGAATCCAGGGCCGCATGCTCTATCCACTGTGCCACCTAGCTGCCCCCCCCCCATTAGATTTTCTAGTCAAATCTGATTTACCTTTTGGTTGGTCCATGATTCACACAAACTTTTCTCTTTTCCATGAGTTAACACTTAAAACTGTTTGGTGGCCAAGAAGCCAGACAGTTCCCTAAGTTCAAATTGAACATATTCTATAAACCTTAATTTTGGGGTTCAATTAAACCTGGATTTAGTTCTGCTTTGTTTGGCAGAGAGGTTTGCATAGTTCAGTGAGCAATTTTATCAAATTATTCAATTATGCTTACTCAAATTAATTGACTGGGAAGGGGAAAGGGACCATCTAAAAAAAAGCCATCAAGTTTTTCTCTCTCTCTTTTTAAAAATTTTTCTTTCTTTCTTTTTTGGCCAGGCAATGGGGGTTAAGTGACTTGCCCAGGGTCACACAGCTAGTGTCAAGTCTCTGAGGCCGAATTTGAACTCAGGTCCTCCTGAATCCAGGGCTGGTGCTTTATCCACTGAACCATTTAGCTGCCCCAAGTATTTCTCTCAAACTCTTTTTCACTGTTGTTTTTGCTACTTTTGGTTCCCATTATATGTAAAATACTTTTGAGGAGGAATAGGTCAAAAGAAGATAGAAGGGGGCAGCTAGGTGGTGCAGTGGATAAAGCACTGGCCCTGGATTCAGAAAGACCCGAGTTCAAATCTCATCTCAGACACTTGACATTAGCTGTGTGACCCTGGGCAAGTCACTTAACCCCCATTGCCCTGCCAAAAAAACAAAAAACAAAAAAGGGGCAGCTAGGTGGCTCAGTGGATAGAGCACCGGCCCTGGAGTCAGGAGTACCTGAGTTCAAATCCGGCCTCAGACACTTAACACTTACTAGCTGTGTGACCCTAGGCAAGTCACTTAACCCCAATTGCCTCACTAAAAGAAAAAAAGAAGAAAAAGAAAAAAAAAAGAAGATAGAGTAAATGTCATGGGAAGGGAGTGGGATGGAGGGAAATAGTTAAGATGATTGATTATAATGGCAAAATGTATGGTATCTACTTTGCTGGGCTTTTATGAAGAAAATTATCTGTCAAGCTTAAGGTACTATAGACAGGTTATAATGAACAGGATACTATCAGAAAAACCTGGAAAGACCTACATGAACTGAAGCCGAGTAAAATGTACTGTACACAAAATAACAGCAGTAGGGGCAGCTAGGTGGCGCAGTGGATAGAGCACCGGCCCTGGATTCAGGAGGACCTGAGTTCAAATCCGGCCTCAGACACTTGACACTTACTAGCTGTGTGACCCTGGGCAAGTCACTTGACCCCAATTGCCTCACTAAAAATAAAAAAAAAAATAACAGCAGTAGTGGGGGATGATTTGCTGGGAAGCATGTGGTTATTTTCAGCAAGGCAATGATACAATATATGTAAGAATTCTTAAAGGTGACCTTGGTTTAAACTTTTCAGTTTCCACTATAGCTAAAACCAAAGGCAAACATGGCTATTACCACAACCTCCTTCTCCCTCAACAAGGGAGAGAAGAAAATAAATGGCTTGTTTCTTACTCACAGATCCACACAAACACACACACACACACACACACACACACAGCACACTTAACACAAATGGCACTCCACAAAGAAAAAAAGTAGAAAACATACAACTGGCAGCCAACCTTATAGAGGGACCTATCAGAGTGACCTAATATGGCCACTGACCCTTTTTAGGGGGACCTGTTAGAATGGAACCAAAGTTGCCTGTGGGTTTTTTAACAAACTTTTGATCAAAAAGCCAGGAACTTAACTGAAAAAAAGACAGGAGTTCAGGAATTCAAGAGAGCACTTACCTGAGCCAAACTATCAGGTCGAATCTGAACTGGACACGAAGGGCCCCTGCTGGTACCAGGTGTGCAGTATTGAAACTGGTGACCAGCTTGGTAGGAGTCTTCAAATCCCACTCCTGACACCAGATATGTTAACCTGAAATAATTTGCTACCAAAGTAGCAAAAACTAGGATCTTTAATTGAGACAAGGGAATTGCAATTCAGAACACCACACTACACCTAAGTCCTGGAGTGCCCAAGTAGGACAGGGTTTGAATAGCAATAGGGAAGGCACATCCTCAGGAATATGTAACATAAATTGTTTTGCATAACAATTGAGAAGTCTGGGAGAAGCTGGGGTGGGGGTGGAAGGTGGGAAGGGATGACATCTGGTCAGAACTGTGGGCTTGAGCTCCAGGTGTAGGAAAAGGGAAACTGGTTTGGACCTGTTCGGATTATCAAAGTCAGGTAGCCCTTTCTGATATCGGCATTCAGCAATATGTGCATGAATACATATGTGTGTATGTAGGTGTGTACATACAAGCACATGTGTGTATAAAATCTGGACAGCTGTGTTGCCCAAGAGAGAAAAAGCAAACCAGAACTGGAGAGGTTGGCAAATGATGAGGTGTCTTTTAAAGGAAGATAAATTTCTATAAGTGCATGAAAATGGAAAGAATGTGGGGCAGCTAGATGGCACAGTGGATAGAGCACCGCCTTGGAGTCAGGAGGACCTGAATTCAAATCCGGCCTCAGACACTTAACACTTACTAGCTGTGTGACCCTGGGCAAGTCACTTAACCCCAATTGCCTCACTAAAAAAAAAAAAAAAAAGATGGAAAGAATGTAAGAAAGGAATGAAGGGGAGTTTGTTAATGATAAATTAGGTATTCCATACCCCACAAATATTAGTGGGATACCAAAGAGGGTAGAGAGAGACTAGGGAGGGAGAGTGCTCAGCCAGATGAGGATGAGACTGCAGGAAGCTATAATATAGGAAGTGAGTTTTCACCTTGGTAGAGGACAATTCTAAATCAAAAGAATTAAGTGATGGAAGTTTGCCAGCCAAAAGATAGAGTAGCACCTATTAATTGGAAGTCCTCTGTAGAAAACTATTCCCTATAACAAAGCAGGAGGGAGGTTGGGAAAGTCCTAAAAATGATTTGAAATTTCGTCCAAAAAGTCACTAAGTTGTGCTTACCCTTTGACCCATTAATACAATTATAAGTCTCCCCCCATATTGTATTCATGTACAATGCCTAGTGGGCAGCCAGTTGGTGCAGTGGTTAGAGCACCAAACCTGGAGTCAGGAAGACTCATCTTTCTGAGTTCAAATCTGGTCTCAGACACTTACTAGTTGTGTGACCTCCACCAAGTCATTTAACCCTGTTTGCTTCATCTGTCAAATGAGCTGGAGAAGGAAATGGCAAACTACTCTAGTATCTTTGCCAAGAAAACCCCAAGTGGGGTCATGAAGGGTCAGACATGACTGAACAACTCAACAATAACAATGGGAGGACCTTTGTGGAAGTTATTAGCAGTCTGGAGGACTGGGTGATGAAATACTTCCTTTGATCTTGAGCTGCAGGCAAAGGCAAGTTTTCTTTCAGCAGGTAGGGGTAGGGACAGTGGATAAGAAGGTGGGAGGGTTCCTTTACCTATGCCTCAGAAGGGAGGGTGGGGCAACTCTAAAGATTTCATTTGAAAGAGGCCTCTGCTGCCCAGCCCTGCCTGCCACCATTCCTGTATCCTCTTCAGCTGGGGACCCTCATACTAAATGAAGAAAGAGTTTCCTTTCAATTACTTAATGGAGTTTTGTTTCAGTGGATAAAACTTCAGACCTAGAATCAGGAAGACCTGAGTTCAAATCTGATCTCAGACACTTGCTGGCTGTGTGGCCCGAGATCACTTAGCCTCTGTTTGTCTCAGTTTCCTCATCCATAAAATGGGGGTAATAGCATCTTCCTCCCAGTGTTATTGGAAGGATCAAATGAGACTATTGGTAAAGTACTTAACCCAGTGCTTGGCACGTTTTAAGTGCTATATAAATGTTAGCTGCTGCTGCCACCACCACCACCACCATCATCATCGTTGCAAGTCCAAATAAGATAAGAAACTCTAGACTTTGGCCACCATCAGTCATTAGAACCCCACCATAGAAAACAGGCAAAACAAATATTCCATCCTCTTCCAGCAACCTCCTCCATCCTGACATGCTGTTTGGTGTCATTTATATGTTGAGCTTTGAGTTTCTCAGTTATTTTTAGGGAGTTGTGGTCTACTTCCCAGCTTAGGTTGTCAGAGAAGCAAATTTGGACTTAACCTTTTCCTGGGGAGGGCTGCTATTCTTAGAGACTACTTCTTTTTGGCCTATACAATGAAATAAGAGAAGAGTTGAGGCATCCCCAATTTAGTTTTCTAACCACTATTGTCTATCAGGGAGCCTAGCTCAAACCAGGAGCTATTGTGCAGGGACCTCACAGACACTGTCATAAAAGAAAAATAAAAACTTGCCTCGATCCACACGCAAATTTTAAAAAATTTTAAAGAGAATGAGAACATATTCTACATCCTCTCTTTTTAAAAGCAAGGAATGTAAGTCTTGAGTCCATAAATACAACTAATCCCTAGCCAAGGGAGAAAGAGAGGGAGGGAAAGAGAGAAAGACAGAAAAGCTGAAGAAGCCTCCCAGACTAGAGTAGGAGAGTCTAATACCTCATGGCTATACTTTCTTCCTCTTGGTGTCCACACCTATTGCCTGGTACCTACTCCTCCCACTCAATGGTTGGTCAAAGTCAATATCCTTGTATCCTGTTATACCTGTTCCAGAAATCCTCACAATGCCACTGGTTTTCCTTTCAGACTTCAGCTTGCAACCAAAAGGGTCTTCTTTTCCATCCTCAAATCTTATTAAGACCTGTGATCTGGAATTTGTGGTGTTGTTCAATCATTTTGCAGTTGTGTCCAACATTGGGGTTTTCTTGGCAAAGATACTGGAATGGTTTACTATTTCCTTCTCCAGCTCATTTTATAAAAGAGGAAACTGAGGCAAACAGGGTGAAGTGACTTGCCCAGGGTCACACAGCTAATACATGTCTGAGGCCAGATTTGAACTCATAAAGATGAGTCTTCTTGAATCCAGGTCTGGTACTCTATCCACTGTGTCACCTGTCAATAATAAGAATAAAAGGAGGCTAGGTGGTGCAGTGGATAGAGCACTGGCCCTGGAGTCAGGAGGACCTGAGTTCAAATCCTGCCTCAGATACTTAACACTTACTAGCTGTGTGACCCTGGGCAAGTCACTTCACCCCAATTGCCTCACTAAAAAATAAAAAAAATAATAAGAATAAGAATAAGAAATTATAGCAATAACATGATAGCTAACATTTATATAGTGCTTACTATGTGCCTGGTACTGTGCTAAATGTTTTACAAATATTATCTCATTTGATTCTCACAACAACCCTGAGAGGTAGGTGTTGTTATTTTCCCTAAATTACAAGTAAGGAAACTGAGGCAAACAGGTGAAATTACTTCCCCAGGGTCACACAGCTGGAAAGTATCTGAGGTCTTCTTGGCTTGGTGCTTTATCCATTGCATCACCTGTGCCAAGGAGAATGGGGTGGGTTTGTATGATAATAACCCACATTTATATAGTGTTTAAAGGCTCACAGTTGTCATTCAGGCCCAGCACTCTATCTGATGCCCAAAGACTTATGAAGTCCTTTATAAATATTATCTCATTTTATCTTCGAATCAACTCTAAGAGGGAAGTGGTATTAGTATTCCCATTTTACAGATGAAGAAGCTGAGGCAAACAGAAGGTTAAGCCCATGGTCACAACTAGTAAGTGTTTGAGCCTGGATTTGAACTCAGGTGTTCCTGGCTCCAGGTCCAGTGCTCTAGTCACTGAGCCATCTAATATCCATGTATATGGAATATAAAAACAAAAAATATGGTTAGGGCCTGGACCCTATATGATTTTATTTGGTAAAGTGAACTCCCCAATAAGTAAACTCCCTCTACCAATGTAGATCAACACCTTCAAGTCTTCTTATAGTTTTAGGGAATTGTCTGGGGCACTATATCAGTCAATGTACAAACATTTATTAAGTGCTCATTATGTGCCATTCCCATAGGAAGTCTAAAATATTTCCCTGACCTCAGGAGCTCATATTCTAATGGAAGCTACAACATACAAACTATTATATCCGTACAAGATGTGCACAGTATTGATTCAATTGATTCAAATCCAAGGGATTTGCCAAAGGTCACAGCTTATGTCATAGGCAGTATGTAAACTCAGGTCTTCCTGATTCTGAAGCCAAGTCTCCGTGCACTATGTCATACTGACCTCAAGAAACAAAATATATCAATGAAAATGTTTTAAAAGAGTTTAACAGGAAAGGGGAATGGGGAGAGGTTAAGGAAATCTTCCTTAGGGGAATGGCTCGAGTTGAGCTGAGAATGTGACTAGGGACATGAAGAGGTGAAGGTAATGCAGGGATGCCCATCCACTGGGGAATGGCTAAACAAGTTGTGGTATATGATTGTGAAGGAATATTACTGCACTATAAGAAATGATGAGCTCAATGATCTTAGAAAAACATGGAAAGACTTGCACAAAGTAATAAAGAGTGAAATGAGCAGAACCAAGACAACATTGTATACAGTGACAGAAATATTGTTTGAAGAACATCAGGGAGGGGAGAGGGTAGGGAGGGAAGGACGGATAAAATTGGAACCCAAAACTACAAATAAAAATGTTTACTACTTCTAAAATTTTTAAAATAAATAATAATAATAATTTTTTTAAAAAAGAACAACTTTGAGAGAATAAGCCATTTTGACTACTATCAATACCCAAATTAACTATAAAGGACATATGAAGAAAAACACTATCTGCATTCAGAGAGAGAACTAATAAATAGAAGTATGTAAAGAATAATTTTACATAAACACACACACACATATATATATATATATATATACACCTATTTGTGTCTAATGATAGCCATCTCTAGGATGTGGGGGAGGAAATTTATATGATAACTTTGTTATGTATTTAAAAGGAACAGAGGGAGCAGCTAGGTAGCACAGTGGATAAAGCACCAGCCCTGGATTCAGGAGGACCTGAGTTCAAATCTGACCTCAGACACTTGACACTTACTAGCTGTGTGACCCTGGCCAAGGCACTTAACCCTCATTGTCCTGCCCAAAAAAAAAGAGCATTAAAAGGAACAGAAAGTTGTACATAGTGGATTTGCAGTTTGATGTGCAATCATCTTTTTTTTCTGGCACTATATTATGAAAATGCTTAAATGCTTGTTTTATTCCATAAATTTAAATTTTTAATTAATTATTTTTTTTTAAAAAGAAGTGGAGGTGAAGGTGAGGAGAAGCATGGCAGGCAGGAGAGATGACTTGTACCTAGGCCCAGAGGCAGCCTGTTTACCTGGATTGTAAAAGCTCAAGAGGAAGAACCATGTGAATTGAGCCCAGGGTGTGGGCCGGAGCCAGCTTGTGAAGGGCAGCAGGACTGGGAAGGGCGACAAACATCTAATTGTAGAAAACTGGCCTGTCCAAATTAAATTCAGCTCCAGGTCAGCTGAGGGCCAGAGGTTCCCCACCCCTAGTCCAGCTAAAAATATAAGTTCTAAGACTAATACATTTTGAAACTTCCTTCCCGTTGTTGTTTACACAAGCGTCTGATCTAAATAAATCCTTTAGTCAACCCAGAGGCTGGTGTGTGAAATTGTCTTGTGTTTTCTCCTTTTGTTTGATTTTTATCCCTTTCAAACAGTTTTTCTGTCAGCTCCCTTGTTCACAAGCAACTTTCAGCTGAATGGGCTGGAGGAGGCCTGGTCAGATTTAGTAAGTCAGCATAAAAGGAACCTTTCAGCTGTTTGGTGAGAGCCGGGCTGAGGCTGGGAAGGGTCGGAAGCTTTTTACATGCCTGAGACCCTCCCAGTCATGGCATCAAAAAATAGAAACACTCTTACCCCTCCTTAGGACAGCTGCCCCGAGCACAGGGGACAGAAAAGGTTCTGGTTTGTAAAGTGAACACAAGGAGAGTCTTTGAGGACAAATAATAGAGCGGCTCCACCTGAGCATTGTCCTGGATCCCCATTAGCTCAGTGACTAATACTTTATTCTGGAATTGAGGATGTCTCCCTGGACTAGGCATAAAGATGCCTCTTGTGAGGACTCAGTTCTGCCTCATATATCTCCTTACCAATGGTGGGAGCTCCCTTGATAAGGTTAATTGTGATAAGATATCAACTTGCCCTGGGTACCCAATACCAAAGGATCATGAGATTATAGATTTGGGGCTGGAAAGCACCTCCAGAGTCATCTAATCCAACCTTTCATGTTATAGATAAGGAAATTAAGACTCAGAGAGGGGACTTGCCCAAGGTCACAGAGGTAAAAAGAAACAGATCCTAGGATTCAAACTCAGATGATGGTTAAGGGTCCATAGAGCTGATAGGGAACTTGGAGGCCCACCCCCCTCCTCATTTGACAGATGAGGAAACTGAGGCAAACAGGGTTAAGTGACTTGACTTGCCCAAGGTCACACAGCTAGTGAGTGTCTGAGGCTGGATTTGAATTCTAGAAGAAGAGTCTTCCTGACTTCAGGCCCAGCATTGTACTATCCACTGTCCTATCTAGCTGCCCTGTAGCAATCTGAAGAACCTAGCTTCCCGGAGTCACTATGTGAAAGAGGAAACATGGACTTTGACCTACATGGGAATTGTGAGCTATGTAAGCAAAACAATCCCTTAGCAAATGGAAGTTAAACCTCTAGTGACCACCTGCACTCTTCCCTCTTGGGGAAGAGCCTCCTCACCTGTTGTTCAGTAGTGTCAATCTCTTTGTGACCCCATGGACTGTTTTTTCTTGGCAAAGATACTGGAGTAGTTTGCCATTTCCCTCTTCAGTGTGTCCCCATTTTGCAGATGAGGAGCTGAGGCAAATAGGGGTTAAGTGACTTGCCCAGGGTCGAACAGCTAATAGATGTCTGAGGCCAAATTTGAACTCAGATCTCCCTGACTACCAAGCCCAGAGTTCTATCCATTGTACTATCTAGCTGCCCTGTAGCAGTCTCTAAGTCTGGAAGATAATGTAACTCCTTGGGAAAGGGGGGAATCACTGGTGAGGGAAGAAGAGTCATCTGTTTATGGGCTCCGATTTGTTTTTTGCATCTGTGGGGCAGATATAAAACCTAGGTAAATAAAACCTGTTCTATAGTGAATGTTTTGTTAGCTCAAGTCTATGCATGGGAGGGAAGGTCCCTTTTTTTATGGGGAACTAAAAATAAACTAAATACTGATGTTTCATGGGGAAATCTTGGATGGGTGCAAAATGAACTAAGTTCTAGTATTCCCAGGGGAAACTGGCTAAAGATCCAAGTGAAGTTGGGAATACTTAATGTAAACCCTCTTCCTCCAACAAGATCCAGTTTGTCCATACAAACGAAAAGCTTCATTTCAGTTGATGATTAAGCCTCTATTGCTGCTTCTTTAGTACATCTTCTGTCTCTAGTACCTACTCCCTTCCTAGCTAAGCATAGCATTTGCTGTCTTCTCCCTTTTCTACACTCACTGCTCCACTTTTATCCTGTGCACAGGTAGGACACAAAGAGAGTAGGCAGGAAAAAAAGAGCTTTGTAAATGAAATGACCTTTCTCTTACTGTGAGTCAAAATGCTATGTGTATGATGGTTGGTTTGTTGATTTGTTTTTTCTTCATTGATTAATTTTGTTTCTTTTAAAATAAATGTCTATATTTTTCAATTGTCAAGCATTTCTTTTTTCCCCCTCCCACACACTCCCACCCACATAAAAGAAACAAACAAACAAAAAAAGAAAGAACCTTTAGAGCACAGAAACACAATCAAGCAAAACAAATTCCCACATTGGCTGCCTCCAAAAACATTCTGTATGTTACTTCATCATCTCTTTATCATGAGGTAGGCAGTATTCTTTATTAGTCCTCTGGAATCGTGATGAATCATTTTGTTGATCAGAGTTGCTAAGTCTTTCAAAATTGTCTATTATTATGTGTCGATCTTATAGTATAAATTGTTTCTCTGATTCTGCTCACTTCACTTTGTATCAATTCATGCAATTCTCCCTGAATCCCCTTTTTCTTCATTTCTTACATCACAATAGTATTCCATTATGTTCATAGGCCATAATTAGGTTAGTCATCCACCAAGTGATGGACACTCTACTCCCTTAGTTTCCAGTTCTTTGCCAGCATAAAAAGAGCTGAGATATATATATATATATAATGTAGAGGACCTTTACCTCTTCCTCTGATCTCTTTGGCTGTTTTAAAGTATTGGAAAGGATGAAAACTTATAAAGTAGGATGTCTTTCAAGTGACTATCAGTCTCATTGAGAATCTTATAGTGCTCTGGGGCTCTATGAAATTAGCAAGAATCTACAAATAGAAGCAGCTGGAGAACCTCATCATCCCTAGGGACATTCATCATAGTGAATAGAGCACTGGACTTGGAGTCAGGAATTCCTGAGATCAAAGCCTGCTTCAAGCAATTACTAGCTTTGTGACTGGAAAAGTCAGGCAGTCAACTAGAATTTATTAAATACCTACTATGTGCCAGGTACTATGCTAAGTAACAGGGATACAAAGAAAGGCCAAAAAAAACCCCCAAAACCCAAACAGTTCCTGCCCTCAAGGAGCTCACAGTCTAATGGGGGAGACAGCATGCTAACAACTACATCATCGACTGCATCCCAAGCCATTGCCAGTTGTCTTGACGTTTGTCTTGCCACTGGACTCCAATGACTCTGGAAGAGAGAGTGAAGCTGACGACTTTATGCAGCTCTGCCTCACTTAAATCTAACTCACACCTAAGTCAAGCATTACCCTGTGACATTGGTCCTCTTTTAAAATGAAGGATGATCTGGGGTAGCTAGGTGGTGCCGTGGATAAAACACCAGCCCTAGATTCAGGAGGACCTGAGTTCAAATCTGGCCTCAGACACTTGATACTTACTAGCTGTGTGACCCTGGGCAAGTCAAGATCAACACATAGAGAGGAGTAAGGTGTAAGAAGACTGCAAAGCGTCAGTTGAGAACAAACCCCAAAACCTGAAAAAGGTTTAGAAAGTATTTTTTTGTTGGTTCAGTAGAGGAGAGAGCCAGAAAAAGATGTGGCTCCTTCTTGAGTCTCCATTAAGTTTCACATTACATAGAGTTCACACAAGGTTGTAAAGACAAGCTGGCATAAGGCAGTTCGCCAATTTCCAAAAAGGGATAGTTTCCAGGTAAGGTTGCATGAGATGTATATCAGCAAGTAAGTATAAACATTCAATAAAATTTGAGCTAAGCCAAAATACAAGCTATTGGGGAAATACTAAGACACAAACTTTGGCTGTACCCAAAACAAGACCTGTGTGAGCAGACCCAAGCATTCCCTACAGTGGTCTCCAGCTTCCCTGGAGTATCTCTGAGGTTAGCCTGGCCTTTTAGAGAATTTCTAACCATATAAAGCTAGGCTCAAACAATATTAATAAATAATATATTTTCGGGGCAGCTAGGTGGCGCAGTGGATAAAGCACCGGCCCCGAAGTCAGGAGTACCTGAGTTCAAATCTGGCCTCAGACACTTAACACTTACTAGCTGTGTGACCCTGGGCAAGTCATTTAACCCCAATTGCCTCACTAAAAAAAAAAAAAAAAAGAATAATATATTTTCCCCACAAAAGGTAGGAAGGGGCTGAGTTATAAAGAGCTTTAATAGCCAAATAGAGAATTTTATATTTGATCCTGAAGGCAATAAAGAGTCACTGGAGGGGGCAGCTAGGTGGCACAGTGGATAAAGCACCGGGCCTGGATTCAGGAGTACCTGGGTTCAAATCTAGCCTCAGACACTTGACACTTACTAGCTGTGTGACCCTGGGCAAGTCACTTAACCCCCATTGCCCCGCAAAAAAAAAAAAAAAAAAAGAGTCACTGGAGTTTATAGAATTGGGATAGTGGGGGTAGTTCACATGGTCGGATCTGTGCTTTTGGGAAATCAATTTGATTGGAAGGTAGAAATTACAAGACTTGACAGCTGATTGGATGGGGTGGGGATAAAAGAGAGTGAGGAGTCAAGAATGACACTTAGTTTGCAAGCCTGGGTAAGCAGGAAGGTGGTGGTAGCCTCAACAGTAATAGGGAAATTAAGAAGAGCTTATGGTTTATGGGAAAAGCTAATGAGTTCATTTTTGGATATGCTGATTTTAAGTTGTCTATGGGAATCGAATTTGAGATGTCTAACAGGTAGGTGGATATGTGATACGAGAGGTTAATAAAAAGTATAGGGCTAGACATCCTCCAAGGCAAATGGAACACTGGACTTGAATTCAGGAAGACCTGAGATTACATCCTGTCTCAGACACTTCCCAGATGTGTCTCTGGTTGACTCTGGGCAAGTCACCTAACTTTTTTATCCCATTTCCTCATCTATAAAATGAAGATAATAATAGCACCTACCTTTGTAGGGTTATTCTGAAGACAAAATGAAAAGCATTCCATAAACTTTAAAGCACTATATAAATGCTATTATTATTATTATTATTACAACATTAGTGAACACCTTTTGCAAACCATCTCCTGGGTTGTTTTGTTTTTTCTTACTTTTTTTCTCCTCCCATTTGATGGTTATAAGCAACAGACTGTTAAACAAAATTCATTGGATGGATACACAAACACCTAGCACAGTGCCTGATACATAGTAAACTCTGAATAAGTGCTTGATTTATTAATTAAATGAACCTCAAATGGTTTTAATATTTGTATGGGAGTGAGCTCTCGAACTCATGACACGATTGCTCCAAAAACCATCCAAATAATGCCATAGGACAATGCCTGGAGCAGCAAAACCCACAGAAGAATGTGCTAAAATCATCTTCTAACCAAGAACAGCTTGGAAGGTCAGAAGGAGGGAGCTGCTGTGCTGATACAGGAGTGGAGCCCAACCCCACAGTCCCCCTGACACAGATCCAGTCCCAGGGAGGCCTCACCAGAAAAGCAGACCCCCAGAGCCTCTGAATCAGCTGAAGCACCAGTGTCATCTGGAACTAAGCTCATAGTCTGGTGAGTGGGCTGAGCCCTTGACAGGGGGGAGACTACAGAGTTCTATGCTGGTGCTGAGGCAGAACTTGGGTTTTTCACCCTGCTGGGAACCAGGAGGTAGGCTTGAGTAGCAGTGGCCCAGGTGGGGGAGGGGCCCAGGCTCACTGGAGCTGACAACCACAACACACAAAGCTGATTGATTAGCAAGTTGGTCTGGGGTCATCTACAGACCAGGGAACAGGCCAGGTGAGTGAAGAACCTGATCCTCCTTAAATCATACCACCTGAGAATTCTGAAGCTTGGGATAGTGCAGCCTGGAAACAGTACCCCACTTAAAGGAGCTAAAAGTCAAGTAAAAGAAAGGCAAGATGAGCAGACAGAGAAAGGTGAGGACCATAGAAAGTTTCTTCAGTGACAAGGAAGATGGAGGTGCACCCTCAGAGGAAGATGTCAATGTCGGGGCCCCTATATCTAAAACTTCCAAGAAAAATATGAATTGATTTCAGGCCATAGAGGTGCTCAAAAAGGACTTTGATGGTGCAGTAGATAAAGCACAGGTCCTGGATTCAGGAGAACCTGAGTTCAAATATGGCCTCAGACACTTGACACTTACTAGCTGTGTGACCCTGGACAAGACACTTAACCCTCATTGCCCTGGGGAAAAAAAAAAGGACTTTGAAGATAAAGTTAGAGAGGTAGAGGAAAAAATGGAAAGAGAAATGAGGGTGATGCAGGAAAGACATGAGAAAAAAATTGACAGCTTGAAAAGACAAATTGGCCAAATGGAAAAGGAGGTATAAAAGCTCTCTGATGAAAATAATTGCCTAAGAATTAGGACTGAATAAATGGAAGCTAGTGACTTTATGAGAAACCAAGACACAATAAAGCAAATCCAAATGAATAAAAAAATAGAGGGCAATGTGAAATATCTTCTGGGAAAAACTGCTGACCTGGAAGATAGGTCCAGGAGAAATAATTTGAAAATTGTTGGTCTACCTGAAAACCATGATCAAGGAAAGAGCTTAGACATCGTCTTCCAAAATATTCTCAGGGAAAATTGCCCTGAAATTCTAGAAACAGAAGCTAAAATAGAAATTGAAGGGGCAGCTAGGTGGCACACTGGATAAAGCACTGGCCCTGGATTCAGGAGGTCCTGAGTTCAAATCTGGCCTCAGACACTTGACACTTACTAGCTGTGTGACCTCGGGCAAGTCATTTAACCCTCATTGCCCCACAAAAACAAACAAAAAAACACACAAATAGACATTGAAAGAATACACTGATCACCTCCCGAAAGAGATCCCAAAAGGAAAACTCCTAGGAATATTATAGCCAAATTCCAGAGCTCTCAGGTCAAGGAGAAAATATTGCAAGCTGCCAAAAAGAAAGAATTCAAGTACTGTGGAGCCCCAGTCAGGATAGCACAACATCTAGCAGCTTCTACATTAAAGGACCAGAGGGCATTGAATATGACATTCCAGAGGGCAAAGAAATTGGGATTACAACCAAGAATCACTTACCCAGCAAAACTGATCATAATCTTTCAGAGGAAAAAGTGGGACTTGAATGAAAAAGAGGACTTTCAGGTATTCATGATGAAAAGACCTGAAATGAATGGCAAATCTGACTTTCAAATACAAGACCCTAGAGAACCATAAAAAATTGGAGTTAGGGGACATACCTGGGGGTTGTGCAGTGGGTGACTGTCTTGTGTCTAAGGCCAGGTTTTGGCTGGGATCCCCCTGGGTACAGGGTGGATGCTTTGTCCACTGTGTCACCTAGCTGCCCCTTGATGGCATCTTTAGGGTTAAATTGAGGGGTGAGGGGAATGCACTAGGGGAGGGGGAAGGGCAGAGGTAAAATCCTACATGAAAGAAACAGGAAAAGGCTTATGGAGTAGGGGAATAGATGGGGGAGGAGCAGGGCAGTAAAGGAATTTTACACTCATCAGAAAAGGCTCAAAGACCTTAAACTCATCAGAGTTGCCTCAAGGAGAGATTAACACATATACATACCCAACTGGGTGGACTAATCTATTTAATCTGGGCAGTAAATGAGCCTAACATTCATCAGAATTGGCTCAAGAAGGGAATAACATACACACTCAATTGGGTGGAGTAATCTCTCTAACCCTGCAGGAAAATAGGAGGGGAAGGGGATAAAGAGAGATGGGCAAAAGAAGGAAGGGCAGATTGGGGGAGGGGACAGATAGAAGCAAATCCCTTTTGAAGAGTGATAGGATGAAAGAGGATGGATAATAGAATAAATATCATGGGGAAGGGAATAGGATGGAAGGGAAACAGTTAATAATAGTAATCATGAAAAAGAGAAAAGGGGGGAAAATCATACAAAAAATATAATTAGCAACTCTTTGTGGTGGCTAAGAATTGAGAATCAAGGGAATGTCCATCAATTGAGGAATGACTGAAGAAGCTGTGATTGTGGTGGAATGGTCTTGTGCTATAGGAAATGACAAACAGGATGATCCCAGAAAAACCTGGAAAGACTCATGAACTGATGTATAGTGAAGTGAGCAGAGCTGGGGGATGTTGTACATAGTGACAGCAGTATTATTCAATGAGCAAATGTGAATGACTTAACTACTCTCAGCAATGCAATGATCCAAGACAATTCCAAGGGACTAATGATGAAGCTTACTATCCACCTCCATAGAAAGAACTGATAAAAAGAGCACTTGTGGATTGTACATATATAACCTGGTTGGTATCTTGTGGAGGGGGGAGGAAAGGGAGGGAGCGAGAGAGAAAAATTTGGAACTCTAAATCTTATAAAAATGAATGTTGAAAACATATATATATATATATATTTGTATGGGAGACACCTGGACTAAGGAGAGCCCTTATGGCTATATTTTGTTCTTTTAGTTAAGTATCTTTTTTATGGCCTTAAAAAAAAAAAAAGACAGAAGAATCTCTATCATTGGTACGACTGAAGGTATAGACTGTTGTAAAAAATCGTCTCTGAATATCTGGCTATTCCCTTCTTGTTGTTTTTTTAAATCAAGGATGTTTTCAATATATATAGAAAACCATTCTCAGAATTTTTAAACAGTTAAGAATGAAGGGGGGCAGTTAGGTGGCGCAGTGGATAGAGCACCGGCCCTGGAGTCAGGAGTACCTGAGTTCAAATCCAGCCTCAGATACTTAACACTTACTAGCTGTGTGACCCTGGGCAAGTCACTTAACCCCAATTGCCTCACAAAGAAAAAAATGAAAAAAAAAAAAGAATGAAGGGAAATGAGTCAATAGATGCCCATGTCTTCTCAAATGCGTTTTTATGGCAATAGTGCCATCTGTGATCTTCTCCATTCTTTTATGTTCTTGTTGTGTGACCTTGGACTTAACCCCAATTCCTTAAACATCCGGGACCATCTCTGGTCATTCTCATGTATAATTTGTCACTGGGCCCCCATGGCTCTGGAAGATCGAGTGAGGTTGGTGGCCTTGCCCAGCCCTCCCTCACTTAAATCCAATTCAGTGTAAGTCATGACAGCACCCCAGTGTCATGGTCCCCTTTGAGAATGAAGGACAAACAACAGCAACAACATCCTTGCTTTCTTTTAGATACCTGGAAAATCAGGGCCCAAGGGCCTTTAAAATGGTCATCTCCAGAAGTATCTCTCCTGGATCTTCTCTGGCTCTTCTCCCCCAGATTTGTTTTCTTAAGTCCCGTGGCCACCTGTTCACATCTAGTCAGTATTGAAATAAGGTGGTGCAACTACGTTCTAGCATTATCTATTTTTTTTTTTTAGTGAGGCAATTGGGGTTAAGTGACTTGCCCAGGGTCACACAGCTAGTAAGTGTTAAGTGTCTGAGGCCGGAATTGAACTCAGGTACTCCTGACTCCAGGGCTGGTGCTCTATCCACTGCGCCATCTAGCTTCCCCACATTCTAGCATTATCAAGGATGAGAATAGAGCCACACAGAGCATGCCAACCTGCTTCCTTCTGTGCCTTTTTGTTGTCCTCCTGCCAGCGTCATCTACAAATGTTTTAGGGATGATCGGGTTTAGCTAGGGCTCAGGCAAGCTGTCTGCAGGCTTGCTTCCTTCTCACTTGCTGTTTGGTGAGATAATGGTTGCTGTTGTGGTGTCGGTGGTAGTTGTCCAAACATGTCTGACTCCATGATCCCATTTCGGATTTTCTTGGCAAAGATACTGGAGTGATTTGCCATTTCCTTCTCCAGCTCATTTAACAGATAGGAAACTAAGGCAAACAAGGTTAAGTGACTTGCCCAGAATCACTCAACTAGGATGTGTGGGAGGCCAAATTTAAACTCAGGTCTTTCTGACTCCAGTTCTGATACACTATCCACCCACCACAGCACCCACCTGTCCTTACCACCTAAAAGGCACTTACTTTAATTCAATCCCACACAATAAAGGACCTTGAAAGGATTCAAATATGATCTCATAGAGAGTGAGAAGACCACCCTCCCCTCTCTTTGTCCTCTCCTCCTTCTTCCTGGTCTTTGTGACTCACAGTACTACTTTGGGTGGGTCTCCAGCAAGGCATGGACTCAGGATTCTTCCTCCTGGTATTCACTAACCTACGTAGCTCCCCTCCATCCCCCTGAGGTCATCCCCTTCAGCCTCTAGTTAGCAAGAGGGTGCTTTTTGTAGATATCACTCTTCTCACCCCTCCTCCCATCATGGCATCTCCACTGTAAGGGCTCTTGTTCTCTTTTTTGTCAGGTTCCTTCCCTCATTATATTTGAGTCTCTTCTTGCAGATGCTCCCTCAAACTTTCTCCTCCCCAGGAGATGGTACCAGCTCTACTCAGGGTTAGTTAGAATAGTGTTAAACAGTTCTTTCATGCCTGCAGAGCCAGGATGGTGCCAGGGCATTTATTCCTTCTGTTCTTGCATAGAAGATTCTCTAGGACTACCCTACAGAGAGCCTCTTCAGATGTGGTGAGAGGCTGCCTTCTATTTACCTGTCTGTGTTTTCTCATTTCTGTCCAAGTTAGGGTCATTCCATCCCATTTATCTCCTCTTCTCCTGATCCTCATCTTCCTAATTCAAGTCATGGTATGCCAATATCTGGCACTGTCTAATGGTAGCTCCTGCTCCTGTTACAGGCAATCAAGTTTACAAGACATCAAACCTACGCCAGATAAATATCTCCCACTGAGTCTTGGAGGGATCCAGCAAATGCTTCTTTCCCTTTTTGTTTCTCTCCAGGGCAGCTGGGCAAATTAGCCAGGACCTGACTCAAGAAAGCACAGAAGAAGAACGAGGTAGGACATAATCTTATCCCTGAGGAACTTGAGAGGATGTAGGTCCTTACTACACAAAAGTCTATGATGTCTAACCCAGTGAGGAGTGGGTGCCAGCAGCAATATGAGATTGTGGCTTCAAACAGCAAGATCATATTCCAGTCAGAAGAAGAAACCAATTGGCTTCCCTGCTCTGTAGGGTCTGTCTTTGATGTGGATAACAAACATATTACCCAAGTATGTAAGCTTAAAGGGAAGTTTCTTCCTCCATCTTCCTAAGGGCCAGCAAGTGTCACTTAGTAATTGAAGATATAAAATTGAGTGACCCCAATATATCAGGGGGCCTTGAAGCACATCCAGTAGACTTGGGCTCCTCCTGGGAAC
Organism: Dromiciops gliroides; assembly: GCF_019393635.1. Taxonomy (NCBI): domain Eukaryota; kingdom Metazoa; phylum Chordata; class Mammalia; order Microbiotheria; family Microbiotheriidae; genus Dromiciops; species Dromiciops gliroides. The sequence goes on from NC_057861.1 coordinate 400,501,167, forward strand.
CTTAGTGCATAGGACTTAAGTGCAATTATTAGGGCAGATTGATATCTTTGGGATGGTAAATTGGGCCATATTTTGTCTCATTTCAACCTTGCTCTTAGTCATTAATGGGAAGGGCTTCAGATAAACTGAGACCTAGGAAAGACCTTAATTTAGAAAAGCCAAGGTCTCCCACTGCATTCCAGCCATTGTCAGTCATCTTGACCTTTATCTTGCCACTAGACTGATAACTCTGGAAGAGAGAGCAAGGCTGATGACTTTGCACAGCTCTACCTCACTCAGATCCAATTCACTCACAAGTCAAGACATCATGGGGCAGCTAGGTGGCGCAGTGGATCAAGCACAGGTCCTGGATTCAGGAGGATCTGAGTTCAAGTCCGACCTCAGACACTTGACACTTACTAGCTGTGTGACCCTGGGCAAGTCACTTAACCCCCATTGCCGTGCAAACAAAAAGAAGAAGAAGAAGAAGAAGAAGAAGAAGAAGAAGAAGAAGAAGAAGAAGAAGAAGAAGAAGAAGAAGAAGAAGAAGAAGAAGAAGAAGAAGGAAAAAAAAGACATCATGCTTGTAATGCCTCTTTGGGGAACAAAGGACAAACAACAACAACTAGGGAAAATCATCATATAAATATGCTCATCCCTCCTCAACATTTTATACAGGTGGAATTCTAACCAAAATATAAATAACAAGCTTGGCCTGGAATGGAGAAAAGAAGGGAAGGGCATATTGCCCTAAATAGTCAACAGACTATTTAAAGGTGATTATGGAAAAGTAAAGGAAGATAGTGTTGTCACAAGGCCAGTTTGCATTCCCTCCCTTCCTCCCTGACTGATTTTGTGTTGGTTGTATTCATTAGAGTATAAAAATATATTTTAACATATTCTGGTGGATCACTCTTCCTCCTTTTATTCCGCTATATAGAGATACCTTCCCATAGCACCAACCGCCTTATCCAACCCTGAGGTGGGTAGGGGCACTGAGTCATGTTTTCCCAAAAGTCGAGTATTATATATTTGTGTCTAAGAGGTGAAAGTACATATAGGTATTACCTCTTGCATGAGAAGACATCCTCCCCTCACCACTGTGGGGGTGGTTGGAAAGGGGAACAGGGGATCAGAATTCCACAGGAAGTAGTCAGAGGGGCTGATCTATGTGGCTTTAAGGTGGCAGGAAATTGGCCTGCATGGTGTCACTGAAGGAAGAAGAGAAAATAGTTGTGGTGAGTGGGTGTCAGGTTCCTTTCCATGTAAGAGTAGAAGAATTGTTCAGGCAAGTGTGGTAACGTGGAAGTTGACAGGAGAGGAAAGAGATCGTGGGTAGTCGACTGTTGAAACATGGAGCTGGAGTCCACGGAAGAGCATTTCAAGAGTGGGCACAGCTCTCAATGCCACAGGTGTGAGCAGGTTGGAGTGTGTGCATAGGAGATGTGGCTTGGTTGCTACTGTGTTCCACAGAGCACATGCCAATGCAGAACAAGCAGTGATAAGCGCCATGAGATTAGATTTTATCTAGTATAACTTATCTGAATCATGGGCATAGCTGACACTACTTTGACTTTATGTTTCTGAAACCACCAGACTTCTTTGGGCTCATGGATTCCTAGTTGCCCATATCCTTGGAATGGCTCCACATTTAATTTTTTTTTTAAGCTCTGGTCAAATAGACCAAGCCAAACATAAAGAGATCCTCTTATCTGAGAGGGTTTGATGGCAAATTATTATTTGTTTGCTTTTCTTCCCAAGTTTTGAATTAAAGAAGACCTCACAGAATTTTCATGTCCATACTTTAAAAAAAAAAAAAACCTAGTCATTTGTTATTTATGATAATAGATGCTTGATCTCAACTAAATACACTTCGCTCTATTCCTTTAAAAATGAGCATCAATACTAAGATCCCAAAAGATGCTACCTCAGGTATGCATGTGTAGAAAGGACTAAACAATGTACCCTTGGCTGACATGAAAAAGAAGAGATCTGAGGACTTTGTTTTTTGATGCTGAAGCATGGATTGTCCCTGTTTGGAGAGGAGAGCTTCGAATTTTGTTTCTATTTTAAGCAACTAGCAAGTGAATATATGTAAAGTTGGGAAGATCCAGATGAGTAGAGTGAGGTTCTCTGCTTCTCTTTAGCAACCAGGGTCAGAAGGCCTTCAACAGGCTCAGGCACTGAAGACCTTAAATGTGATTTTTGTTTTGTTTTTGTTTTTTTCTTGCAGGGCAACGGGGGTTAAGTAACTTGCCCAGGGTCACACAGCTAGTAAGTGTCAAGTGTCTAAGGTCAGATTTGAACTCAGGTCTTCCTGAATCCAGGGCCGGTGCCTTATCCACTGCACCACCTAGCTGCCCCCCTTAAATGTGATCTTAAAACACAAGACATGTTCTTCAAGACCAGGGAAGCCTGGATGAGATACCAAAGAGTCAAAGGGAGAGAGAAGCATTCACCTTGACAAAAACAGTCATTCTGTCTGTCTTGGCTGTTTTTGAACCTATTTTCCTCCAAATCCAGCAGATTGTTTGGATCTCTACCATGCATGCCTTACCATATTTTTTATCCATCATAATTGAGACTTGCATCTACAAAAAACAAAACAAAAACAAAACCCTAACAACTATATGTACAGTTGTGCCTCCGAACTCAGTAGTACTGTCATATATATGTAAGATCCACATATTTACATAAATATACATGTATGCATATACATACACATAAATCACTAATCACAAAACAGTCAGAATTTTTGCAAAAAACTGCTGCTGTGTCACAAAAAAAACAGTCTGGCTTTACAGTCTCTTGTTGACTTTTCCCTGTGTGGAAGACAGATTTTTTTGTTGAATCTGGACCATCATTTGCATCTGGCTGGACAATGGGCCATATTCTATAGTGGCCACAAACAGAACTCCATTGACAGCAGTGGGAGTTTTCCAGGGGGGAGTGTGTGTGTGTGTGTGTGTGTGTGTGTGTGTGTGTGTGTGTGTGTGTGTGTGTGTGTGTGTGTGTGAGAGAGAGAGAGAGAGAGAGAGAGAGAGAGAGAGAGAGAGAAGGAGAGGGAGAGGGTGAAGAGAGTTTGGCCCTGTTGTTGCTAATTCAGCCTGATTAAGAAGAAAAGTAGGGGGGGAAAGTAAGTCTGACTTACCAACTCTTATAGAGCAAAGTGGCTATTGGCTTTGGTTAAATTTACTTTGAACTTTCCAGAGCACAGACTGTATGGGCATTCCAGACACTGATGAAACTCAGAGGCCTGTCTAACTTCCAGTAAAAGGACAAAGTGTTTGCATATATTAGGCTCATAACTGTTCTGAGACAAAGGATAATATATTGTTATGCCCTGTTTGTTCTCTTCGCTTATGACTTCTGTTTATTTTTTTTTCAGAAGGCTTTTCTGTCGGTTTGCCATTCTCTAAGGTGCCACTGGAAGGCCATCCAGGATTCTAATAGCTGTCTTCCAAAAAGTGAAGGTTGGTGGGACAAAGAAACCCAATGAATTACTTAGAGCTAGACAGGAGCCCCCTCGAAAACTCAGGTTTAATACAGTCTTTTCCATTAAGCTTCTATTTTCCCCTTGTCTCCTTCCTGTTTGGCTCAAGAAGGATCAGTGCTGTCTCATCATTTCCTAGGAGATTAGATTTTCTATCCATCTGGATGGAAAATCTCCTCTAATTGGGACCAGTTGGCTTTAGAGAGATTTCCCCAGGCCCAAACTATGGGGAAGCCTCTCCTTAGTCCCACCTCCAGCCAAAAGACAACTATTCATGCCAAGGTAGTACTTATTTTTAGAAGTCTCCAGGGGTTTGTGAGCATTTAGAGATCTCTTTGTTTGATTTCTGCCTCCAAGGTATGCGGTTTCTGAAACCCAAGCACCGTTTTGCTCATTCTTGGGCGTCTCATTTCCACGTGCGTTCCTCAAGAGAGTTTCCTTGGAGCATAATAGAAGAGCATGATGACTAAAGGTGCCTGGATTTGTGAAAATGAAGGGATCCTGGAAAGATGAAAGTCCCATATGAATTCTTTTGAGGAAATGGAGTGTGAGCACTAAAAGTTAGAATGCTATAAAGTTTAAATGTTTTTTTCTTCAAACTCTGAGGCAACTAATGCAAAGTACACAGTTCTTCAAAGTGCATAAATCTGAAGAATTAAATTCTGAGGAAATAGACATATATGTAATTCATCTACCTGCCACCAGAGGGTGATGTATCAGCCCAAGCTAAACTGTTCTCTGGGCGGCTGGATGGCACTGGTCTATTAGTTCTGCCCTGAGCCTGGGCTACACCTAGATTTGTGTCAAGGGTGTGTGTCTCTCTCTATGGTTATGTCATAGGATCATATATCTAGAACAAAGGTTCTTAAACTGTGGGTTTCGACCTCACATGGGGTCACGTAACAATGTGGGGGTTGGGGAAAATTTGGCAACAGTAAAAGGTTATGTATATATATACATATGTGTGTGTGTATGTATATATGTATATGTATGTATACACACCCAGGGTCGAGTAAACATTTCTTGGGCAAAAAGGGGTCTTGAGTAGAAAAAAGTTTAAGAAGCCCTGGTCTAGAGATAGAAGGAATCCCAGGGAAACTGAGGCCCAAGGAGATCAAACAACTTACTCAAGTTCACCCATATAGTAAGTTTCAGAGGTAAGATTTGAACACAAGTCTCCTGATTTTACAATCAAATCAAATCACTTATTTTGTCTATTATAAATACCCAAATTAACTAGAAAGGATGCTAGAAAAAAAATAACTAGGAAGAAAAACACAATCTGCATCCAGAGAAAGAACTGATAATATGTGTATATGTATGTGTATGTGTATATACACCTATTTATGTCTAATAGTAGCCATCTCTATGGCAGGGGGTGGGGGGAGAGAAGAAAAAAATGTACATGATAATTTCATTGTATATTTGAAAGGAATGGCAAATTGTGCATATTAGATTTGCAGTTTCATATATAATCATCTTTTTATTGTACTGTCATGGAAATGCTTGTTTTATTCCATAAGTTAAAAATAATTTTTTTAAAATGTAAAAACCCTACAAATCAAATCACTCAGCTCCAGCCCCCAATTACTAGCTATTCCTCTCTTGCACCATGTGTCATTGAATTTCCTTACCAAGGTCATGACTTTACAAAATGTTTAATCAAGATAGCAAGAAAAGGCACAAAAGACACTATCAAAGTCCCCACAATACAGCTCAGACTGTAATCCTCACCCAGTTCCTGATACAACCTGTCCCCAGCAAAAGAGAAGGTAAAAACCTGGGGGTTCAGCTTTTAGGGGTTCCCAATAAAGAGTTGAACAATAAAGGTTTTATTCATTAACTGGGAGATTCTTCGGACTTTGCTGATGAGTGCAGCAATCTCATGGCATATGATAGCTCTACCAAAGACTCCATCCCTGGTGGAAGTGGGGAAGCATCCACAAGTATCTATTTCAGCAAAAGTTTTAACTTCCCCCAGTTACCTCCTTTGCTTGAAATCATAGCTGCATACATCCCTTTACTACTTCAATAAAAGCCACTGGGCTTCTACGGCAGGAGGTGGGATGCCTGTGAACACCCCAAAACCCCACCCCACCAGTTCTCAGGGTACATTCCCCAGAGATAGTTATCCCAAGCTCAAGGTACTCTGTGGGCCCAACCTGCTAAAACCATAGCTAAGGAGTGCCTACCAAAGTGTTTCCTTTTAATAGACAGAGAACTCAATTAGTTCATCACTAAAGCATTTAAAAATGGGTAAGCACAGTAACAATAAGACATTTTCACCCCAAATCTAGGTATTCTTCAACAAATACACCATCATTGGGAAGAATTGGACAGGTGGAAAGAACAGGTAGAAGATTGTGCACATCAGGAAAACATGCAACCAGAGCACATGTGAAGAAGGGTAAATATTTATTGGGGGGGGGCACCTGCATGTAGGAGCAACTCCAACACCTGTTGTTGCAAGGTTATTTACACTGCTCCTGCCAGGTCAGATTCCATGGCTTTTGTGGAGGCTGCCAAACATTGCCCTGCTGGGCATGTGGTTACAGGACTTCTCTGTGCTTTCAGCTATTAGCTTTAGCTGAGGTGCTTGGCTATTATCTCTTTTCAGCTCAAAGGCCAAAGGCTTTTTAATAATACTTTTGTTTGTTTGTTTTTTGCAGCGGGGCAATGGGGGTTATGTGACTTTCCCAGGGTCACACAGCCAGTAAGTGTCAAGTGTCTGGGGCTGGATTTGAACTCAGGTCTTCCTGAATCCAGGGCCGGTGCCCTATCCACTGTGCCACCTAGCTGCCCCCAATAATACTTTTAAGAAAGAAGGTGAGGGATAGAGCACCGGCCCTGAAGTCAGGAGTACCTGAGTTCAAAGCTGACCTCAGACACTTAACACTTACTAGCTGTGTGACCCTGGGCAAGTCACTTAACCCCAATTGCCTCACTTAAAAAAAAAAAAAAAAAGAAAGAAAGAAGGTGAGGGGGGCAGCTAGGTGGCACAGTGGATAAAGCACCAGCCCTGGATTCAGGAGGACCTGAGTTCAAATCCACCTTCAGACACTTGACACTTACTGACTGTGTGACCCTGGGCAAGTCACTTAACCCTCATTGCCCTGCAAAAAGAAAAAGAAAAGAAAAAAAAGAAAGAAAGAAGGCGGCCACCCAGAGCCATAGGAACAGCTTCAACAATCTGGGTTGGGGGAAGGGGGATGTGGGGGGAACCTTTTGGGCTTTCCTTTTTTCCCTTATGGAGACTTCTTTCCCTTTTACGAAATCTCCTAGCTATGCCTTTCCACAGCATAAAGGCCAAGGTATTTCATCCTCTGCAGTCTGTCTTTGCCCCAGGTACTACATAGTCTACAAAACAGAGTAGGGTCCTCCAATCTAGTTAATATCCTTGGGCTTCATCTTTTCTTTAGGTTCTACCTCCTGGCCTAAAACCTTGCGTCTCTCTGCCAGAGACTGCAATCTAGCTGAGGAATAGACCATCCGTGTAAAGAGCAATACCTTCTGAGGTTTGGGATTCCTCAGTTTTCCAATTCCAAACTTCTGTTCTCCTATCAAGATGGGGGCCGGGCAGCAGGGAATAGGAAAAAAGCACAGAAACAAAGCTACTCCCAATGGGGCTAATTTATTGTTCCCTCTCCCTGGTCAACCACTGTCTTGATTTATGCCCAAACTGTCAACAAAAACTGCAAAATCTGAGTTCATCCTTGTACTGGTCTGTCAGAGCCCCACCAAGAGCAGATGGCATTAGGAGGGCAAGTTGGCTGCCTGCTGCCTAACTGCTATTGTTCTCCTCAATTTCTAAACCCTTCTTTTCAAATCTCTCCCTTCCCCATCCCTTGCCCCACACTGTCACTCACACTGGTTGCTCTAGAATCTGAGTATATTCACTGACTAGAACATAGCTGAGACATCTATATCTAGAATGGCTAAATATGTGTGTATATATGTATATATGTGTGTGTGAATGAAATATATATGATAAAATATACATATTTATATGTGTATGTAGGTGTGTGTATGTGTATATATCCCGTCTGCATAAAGACCAGTCCCAGTATGAAGGGCCCTTGCCCTCAGAAAAAGTGAGTACTTTGCTAGACCCCCACAAATCTTCTTGGGATACTATGACAGAAGGCTTAAAAGGGGGGTCAATCAGGGACAGCTAGATGGCACAGTGGATAAAGCTCCAGCCCTGGATTCAGGAAGACCTCAGTTGAAATCCAGCCTCAGACATTTGACACTTACTAGCTGTGTGACCCTGGGCAAGTCACTTAATCCTCATTGCCCCGCAAAAAGAGGCGGGGCAATCCCTCATGAAAGGGATATGGTACCCTTATCATTATTCTGAAAGAGTTGAGGACCAGGAATAATTCTGGGTTGTGGTCTTGGATTGCAGGTTCATTCACTGGTTGAACTAACCAAGCAAGATCCCAGTTGGTATAAGAAGTTAGTGCCAGGTTTTCCCTAACATATGGCAAAGGGCGAATGTGAGAAGGGCAAAGTATGAGTGGGAATGGCAGAGTAGGCAGAGTTTTCCTTTGACTTTTTTTCATTTTCACATGTTCTCTAACCATAAAAGTCCAGCATTCCGTAGGGTGTGGTTCTGGGTTCTGGGTTCTGATATGCTAAAACAAATAAGCAAAATCAAATGACATTTGTTCTTTTCCAATTCCTGAAAGCCATTTTATTTGTTCCAGCAAATGACAAAATAGTTCCAGGGGAGCTGCTATGTGTTTTGTTCTCCTTGCCAACTCATTAGTAATAGGACTGCAATTGGCTGCGGCCCAGTTAGGCTGACATCAGCTCCACAGTAAAAGAAGGACAGAACTGGAGCTGGGGCCTGAGGAGCCAACAGGGAGAATGGAGAGGGCTTAAATGTGCTTAAATGTCAGCAGGAACATTTATAGAACTGAAGCATTCATTTAACTTCTTGGATCCAAGAGATAAAGTTGGAAGATAGGAAGGGAGGAGAAATAGCCGTGGTGATAAACGTTTTAAACTGGGGAGTTGATGTCATTCACCTTAGTCAAGATTTATTATCAGGAGGAGCAGCATGGTGAAGAGGATGGAGAACCTCTGAATCAGGAAGGGCAGGGTTAAGGTTCTTTCTTGGACACATCCTAGCTTTGTCACACTGGGTAAGACGTTTAACCTCTTCATGTTCGGGGTGAATTTCTAAGATTATACATTGAAGAGCAGGTGTCAGCCTCCATTGATAAGAGTTTCCTACATCTATAAGGAGTTCTCTATACCAATCATAATCACTAACATTTATAAAGGACCTACTAGGGGCAGCTAGGTGGCACAGTAGATAAAGCACCAGCCCTGGATTTAGGAGGACCTGAGTTCAAATTCAGTCTCAGACACTTGAAACTTACTAGCTGTGTGACTCTGGGCAAGTCACTTAACCCTCAATGCCCCACAAAAAAAAAGAAAGAAAGAAAAGAAAAAATAAAAGACCTAATATGTGCCAAGCACTGTGCACTTTACAAATATTATCTCATTTAATCCTTAAAACCTCCCTGGTGGGTATAGGTGTTATCATTATTCCCATTTTACAGTTGGGAGAACGGAGGCAGAGATTTAAGTGATTTGCTCAGGGTCACATAGCTGGTATATGTCTGAGGGCAGACTTGAACACAGACATTCCTGATTCCAGGCCCAGCACTCTTACCTACTGCACCACCCGGCTGCCTTAGGTCACAACTCCAAGTGATCCTCCTTCATATTTCACTTTCACATTTATTATCCCATTTGACCTTCATAACAACACTATGGAATAACATACAGGATTGTCCTACTTTCCAGATGACTTGCCCAATATTAAATAATTAGTACAGGTAGCCTGGGGTTCAAACCTGCATCATTTACTGAAGAGTCTCCTCTTAGATGGAGAGGACGCTGATTCAGCTCTGAACACCTGGAGAGGGGAGGAGTTGGGGTGAGCAGCATCCTCTCCACCAATGAGGTGAGTCTTATGTAAATAAACTCAGGCTTAACCCCACCAGGTCTCAGTCCTAACTGAGTTGGGACTTAAATTCAGGTTCTCTCCAGTGGTCAGTATTCTTTCCATTATGCTTCTCGTGAAGAGACATTTTAGTTTTAGAAAAATTAAGGTTTGTTTGACCTGTCGATAAAAAGCCTCCCAGGAGGCTTCTGGGAAGAGCATACAGAAGCACGAACAGGAAGCTAGCTTGCTTTTGGCACTTAAGACCCGCAGGTCTCTCTGGGCCCTGGTTTCCTAATCTGTCAAATGATGGATTAGATGGCCTCTAGATCTTATCCATGGAGGTGGAATTGTGTTCATCTTCCCCGGGAGAACTCCCCATGAGGAAACTCCCTTTACCCAATCGGACTGGTACCTGCTCTGCAACTTAGTCTTAAAAAGTTACCTGTGACCTGCCCAGGGCCATTGAACAGAACGTGTCTGAGAAAGGTGTGTGTGTGTGTGTGTGTGTGTTTTAACCATGCCCTAAATATGGAGCTGGTAATGCAATTTCACTCTCCTCAACCTAAAAATACAACCATACTGAATCATTTGACCAGCTTTTTCTCTCTTTGAATGGGGCTTAATAGAAGATCTTCCAAAGGGACTTCATCATCAGTCTAGTATGTCCTACTAGAATTAGTTCAGTAACTCAATCACCGCCCCTCCCCCACCCCCTTATGCTGTATGGGCATTATTCCAGCATTAGAATCCTTGTGGGCTTTTTTTTTTTCTTTCCAGTGGCTCATTCCCCTATTTATGGGCCTCTCTTTGAACTCCTTTGTTATATTAGAGGTTGGATTCTGAATGTTCTATTTACAGAGTCTTTCACATTTAAAATTTCCGTAAGTACCTAATCCCTCCAGGGGATAGAGAACTACAATAGAAGACTAAAGCCATCCCCTAACCCAAGTTTCTAAGCACCAGGCTAGTCCCCTGCCTAGAAATCATACACCTGTCTGGAAAAACATTTATAAGTACAGGTGGAAAACCATTTCACAGAAAAGCTTACTAAAGGAGAAACAGGGTTAGACATACTAAGGCAGAATAGCAGATGAGGCATGCTTGCTCTCTGCCCTACCTCCTTTGGCACCACACTCCCAAATTAAAATTTTCTGGGTGGGTAATGGTGTATTTAAGCCCTTCTTCTTCTTCCTTCTTCTTCCTCTTCTTCCTCCTCCTCCTCCTCCTTCTTCTTCTTCTTCCAACTGGGGTTAAATGACTTGCCCAGGGTCACACAGCTAGTGTCAAGTGTCAGAGGCCGGATTTTGAACTCAGGTCCTCCTGACTCCAGGGCCAGTGCTCTATCCAATACGCCACCTAGCTGCCCCATAGCCATTCTTCATTATAGATCTTCAAAGGATGAGAGCAAAGGGTTGGGTTCCTTGTATGTTGTCTGTGCCAGCTCACACAGATTTACAATGGCAAGTGCAGAGTGCTTGACATCTCTTTGAAACCAGAGGACCTCACCATCAGAACTAGGACTCTGTTGGGCAGGTGGGTCTAATTGGGACTGGATTAGATCTATGAGGGTGGGGCAGACAATTAGAGCAGAACCACTCCTCTCTACCCCAGCTGGTAATCGTGGAAGCAGGGAGGGGTGGGAGAGGACAACAAGGGAATGTGCCAGCAGGTAAGGCAGACTGTTCAGCCTTTTGAGGTCTGTAATCTGGATGTCTGAATTTTCATTTTAACTCAGCAAAAGGTCTGGAATTGGGCTAGGTAAGCAGAGTAGGACCTTAGTTCTAAAGAAAGATCTGTAATTGAAAAAACATTCACAAAGATTCTAATTCAATTTAACAGATGTTTATTCAGCCCTCGCCATGTGCCAGGCACTGGGGCAAACTCAAGGAATGCTAAAAGGGAAACAAACTGTCCATACAGTTAAGGGGATTATATGCATGGGAAGGTGTGGGATACATATGCAAAAGCAGGTATGATACAAGGCAGGGATAAAGCAGGCAAAGAAGATGGATATCAGACAACATACTCTGGAAAAACTTAAGGGAGACTACATGTACTGAGGACTCCCAAACTTGTTTGTTACTTGTGGTTTAAATGAGGGGAAGGATGGACAGTCAGGGATGTAGAAGTGGTGGAACAAGATGGGAACTCATTTCCTGAAACTGGGGGGAAGGGGAAGGCAGTTGTCACAGAAACAAAGCAGGATCTGTTGCCTTGCTGTCCTGCTCTCAGACTTTGTGCTCCAGGGCCAGCGGGAGTGGATAGAATGCTGAACCTGGTGTTAGGAAAATGTGAGTTCAAATCTTGCCCCCCACATTTATGAGCTGTATGACTCTGGGAACATCATCTCCTCATCTGTAAAATTAATATTTGTAGAGTCCTTTGCAAATCAAAGCTTAAAGTGCTTTATAAATGCAAGCTATGATTTTTTTTAATGCAAGCTATTATTGTTATTGTTATTGCTGGAGTTGAGTTGATTCTTTACTTTCCTTATTTATTTATTTATTTTTGCAGGGCGATGAGGATTAAGTGACTTGCCTAGGGTCACACAGCTAGTAAGTGTCAAGTGTCTGAGGTCAAATTTGAACTCAGGTCCTCCTGAATCCAGGGCTGGTGCTTTATGAGTAGATTCTTTAAAGGCTCAGCCTAGAGTGGGCCTGAGCCTGTAGGTGGAGTTTAATCTAACTGCTCTGCCTCACTTTCCTCGCCTACAAAATGGGTCTGATAAAAGCACCTTTCTCCCAGGGTTGTTGTGAAGCTCACATGAGGTCATATATGTAAAGTGTTTCTCAAACCTTTTAAGGTTTTTAAGGTGCTCTGTATTATTATTATTGTTGTTGCTGGAGTTGAATGAATTCCCTAAAAAAGCCCTCGAATTCCCCTTTACAACATACTGGACAAGGAAGGAGTCACTGAGCCTTTGCTGAAAGCCCTCTAGTGAGGGAAGCTCAGCACAGCCCATTCAGCTTTGGAAGAATGCTCAAATTTTCACCCCCTCCAGTCTCAATCCACTTCCACCCATAGGTTTTAGTTCTGCCTCCTGTGGCCAAGACAAACAATCCTAACACCTCTGCTCTTCACACAAAAACATGTCCCATGCCCTGCCTGTCTTTTCATTCCATAAAGCATAATGGATGTTACTAAGTATCTGGCATATATTCGTCAGAACTATTTGTCAGGAACTATTATCTCCACCTTACACATGAGGTAACTGAGGTTTAAGTGGCTAGGTTATTTGCTTATGGTCACATAAGTTAAGTACCAAATACAGGCTTCAAACCCAGGACTTCTAGACTCTAAATCCAATACTCTGTCTCCTTGCCTCATTGCTTTTGAACACCCACAGTTCTATCAACCAATCCTTATATGGGATGGTCTTTAGGTTGCCCTAGAGACACCTCAGTGACTTAGTGGATAGAGTGTTAGATCTGGAATCAAGAAGCCCTGAGTTGAGATCCCATCCCCAGATACCTACTAGCTGTGTGACCTTGGACAGGTGACTTAACTTCTGTCTGTTTTAGTTTCCTCAACTCTAAAATGAGGATAATAATAATACCTACCTCCCAGGGTTTATCATGAAAATCAAATCAGATAATATTTGTAAAGCTCCATTCTGATGGCTAAGGCTTCTGGCTTCTAAGAGATGTCAGGTATACCGTACTTGATACCATAGGCCTGTGCGAGCTGTCCAATAACATACAGTTTAGTCTAACTGCTCCCATGCCCCAAGGAACCCAATTCTTAGACAGTAAATACATAAGTAAGCACAGTAAGCACTTAATAAATGCTTGGTTCCTTCCTTCCTTCCCCATCCTGGTTACCATGTTCTGGACAGTCTCTAGTTTATCCATATCCTTCCTAAGGTATAATTCCCATACTAAACAGGATTACTGATATGGGCTGATCAGAGCAAAGTACATTGATCAAAATGAGAGTAGGATTATGGCCTTCCTACTCCTGGGCACTATGCCTGCTTTAATGCAGGCTGAGATTCCATTAGCTATTTTGGCTGATATATCACACACTGTTTACTCATATTGAGCCAGTAGTTCACTAAAAACCCTAGATCTGTCTCGGGCAACTCTGATCTAGGCATATTTCTACCATCTAGTGAAATTAAATTTTTTTAATTCAACTCAGACTTTTAATATTTGTCCTTGTTAAATTTCACCTTAATAGAATCAGCAAATGTTCTAGACTGTTGGGTTCTCATGATTAAAAATATGAGAAACATAGTTTCTGGGTCATTAAATAATTTTATGAAAAAGACTGGGGGCAACTCGGTGATACAGTGGATAGAGCACTGGCCCTGGTATCAGGAGGACCTGAGTTCAAATCCAGCCTCAGACACTTATTAGCTGTGTGACCCTAGGAAAGTCACTTAACCCCAATTGCCTTGCTTTAAAAAAAAAAAAAAAGACTGGCAGGTTATTATTAAAAGGATGGTCAGTGGCTGTCTCTCTCTGAGCAAATGTCCCATGGTGGTGGGGCACAGGGTTTTTATACCCTTGAAACAGTAGGTGGGGGGGGCAGCTAGATGGTGCAGTGGTAAAGCAGGGGCCCCGGATTCAGGAGTACCTGAGTTCAAATCCAGCCTCAGACACTCGATACTTGCTAGCTGTGTGACCCTGGGCAAGTCACTTAACCCTCATTGCCCTGCAAAAAAAAAAAAAGAAAAAGGAAACAGTAGGTGGTCAGTGGAACCACAAATGGACCCCTGAACAGAGAGATTATCTCCAGTTTAGGTTATCAATTCAAAGAATGTCCTCTTCAGTGGGGGGGCCTTTGAGTGACAAGGAATCTTCTATCTCCACCCATGATTACTTGTAAGCTTTGGTTGGGCCTGACCAAGATGAAGAGATTTAATGTAATCTTATTTTTAAGGAGAACTGGACCTTGGAATGGGGGTGGGTGGGTGAGGAAAGAAAGGATTAAGAAAAAAGAGGAGAGAGGCAGCTAGGTGGCACAGTGGATAGAGCACAGGCCTTGGATTCAAGAGGACCTGAGTTCAAATGTGGCCTCAGACACTTGACACTTACTACCTGTGTGACCCTGGGCAAGTCACTTAACCCTAATTGTCTCACCAAAAAAAAAAAGAAAGAAAAAAAAAAAAGGGAGAGCACTGAATCCTGCCCCAGAGGATATCAGTTGTTTATAATTATTTCTGGGTCAGCTGGGTGGCACAGTGGATGAAACACCGGCCCTGGATTCAGGAGGACCTGAGTTCAAATCTGGCCTCAGACATTTGACACTTACTAGCTGTGTAACCCTGGGCAAGTCACTTAACCCCCATTGCCCCCCCCCAAAAAACCAAACAAAACCAACCAACCAAACAAAAACCCAATAATTATTTCTTACTGTTCTTTTTGGACTCTAACTCTCTCACCTAAGGCTGGAAGGCCTTCCCTGCCAGCTTGTGTCATCTACAAATTGAATAATGTATACTTTTATACAAAATGTGGAACAACATGGAGCCAAGCATAGATCCTTGGGGCACTCCCTTGGAGACCTACATCTAAACTGATATCAAAACCATCAATGATGACCTTTGGGGTTGAGCTCCTCAAAAAGTTCTGATGCTATCTAATTGTACTATTATTTATTCTCTTCCCCCTTCCCTTGTCTGGTCTTGCACACAAGAATAGGGTGAGATACTTTGTCAAAAGCTTTACTAAAATCCAGGTTAATGATATTCATAGTATTCCCTACTCCCCTGATCTACAAGTCTTGTAATCTTGTCTACAAAAAGTCACGAGGTTAGTTTGGCATGACTTGTTCTTGATGCAGTCATACTAGCTCTTTGTGATTTTCTCACCCTTTAGCATCCCTCTACCCTCTGCCCCTCCTTCTTCTCCCATTGGTGAGTTCCTCCTGGAACCTCCTTTCTGAAGAAGGGCCCAGACCAGTTAACCTTCACTCCTCTCCCTGCCCTAGATACTGAGGAACCTTCCCTGCATTCTCCCTTTCCCTCTTTTCAGCTCTCTCTCTCTCTCTCTCTCTCTCTCTCTGTATACATGTGTGTATATACATACAGGAACACACACACATATATGTTACTGACAAAATTCTAGACTATATTATAAAAGGTATGGTTAGTGAGCATCTAGAAAAATCAAGGTAACCAGCACTTATTAACTTCTTCTTCTTCTCTGGTGAGGCAATGAGGGTTAAGTGACTTGCCCAGGGTCACACAGCTAGTAAGTGTCAAATGTCTAAGGCCTCATTTGAACTCAGGTCCTCCTGAATCCAGGGCTGGTACTTTATCCACTGTGCCACCTAGCTGCTCCCTTAACTTCTAGCTATGTCAGGTTCTGTGTTAAGTGCCAAGCTTACAAACATAAACAAAGACAGTCCCTGACCAAAAGAAGTTTACATTCTAATGGCACACACACACACATACACACATGTGTATAAAAGACATATGATATATAAAAATGTAAAAACCATATAAGATATATTTATACCATATATACATATATTTGTAATACATAGTATAGATGCATATTCATAATATAGCTACATGTCATATATAAAGATAGAAACATGTCCATATATAAAAGATATATATTATATACATATATTTATTATATAGCTTATATACGGACATATTTCTATCTTTTATGTATATCTTTATATATCTTTATACATTTGTTTTACATACATACACCATTAGAATGTAAGCTCCTTGTAGGTAGGGACTATCTTTATGTTTATATGCTTAGCACTTAGCACAGAACCTGGTTTATAGTTAGAGCTTAATAAGTGCTACTTACCTTGACTTTTCTAGATGCTCACTAACCATCCCTTTCCTAATATAGTCAAGACGTTTTCCAGGAATTTTTATAAATCTTATTCCATCACTTCCTATCTTTCAAAAAGCATCATAACATTTGTCCATTTCCAGTCCTCTGGTGCCCCTCCCTTACCCTACAGTCCCTCTAAGATTGCTGAGAGTATCTTTGTCCATCACTTTGTCCCTTGGGACATAGCTTTATGTCTTCCTGGTAAAAGGAGCTCCTCAAAGGTGGAGACATGTTCTCTTATACTCTTACCAACTCCCTACTCAGATTAGGTTTCAGCTTCCTCTTCCTCATTTTCATTCCCTCTTTTCTAGTCTAAAGATCATCCTTGTTGGCAGAAACAACAAAAGGAAAATAAGACTTAAGCAGTTCTGTATTCTGTCTGACGTCTGTTATCATTACTTCCATCCTACACAGCCAGCAGGCCTGTGCCTTTCTTTGATCCTCTTTTTTTCCAATAAAGCTTTAAAAAAAAAAAAAAGATCCACCCTTTTTTGTTGTCAGCTAGTTTCCTTGCCTGCCTCAGCTCATTCTGAGCGTTAGCACTTCTGACACTATTCTTATAGGATTAACTAGGCCCTGATTTTGTGTTCAGCGTCTTTTCCTTGCCACTGCTTCCATTTTCTGGGTATGTCTTTCTGAAATCCAAATTGGCTGGTGAGTTCCCTTCATATTGTTTTGTTAAGAGCCCCCCTCCCCAATTATTATTTCTCTTTGCGTCCTTGGAATTCCACTTTTGAGAGCTTCCCATACCTCGTGGTCTGACTTCCTTCATAGAAGGCGACCTCTCTTCTAAGGCAATCCTGCTGCTTGTGTGGAACTGACTTGTGCTACATCAGGAACATGTCTCTGTGCCCTAATACATGGTCAGTTTTTGAATATGTCCCATATACTGCTGAGAAAAAGGTATATTCCTTTCTATCCCCATTCAGTTTTCTCCAGATATCTAGCATATCTAACTTTTCTAATATTCTATTCACCTCTTTAACTTCTTTCTTATTTATTTTGTGGTTAGATTTATCTAATTCTGAGAGGGGAAGGTTCAGATCCCCCGCTAATATAGTTTTGCTATTTCCTCTTGTGACTCATTTAACTTCTCCCCTAAGAATTTGGATGCTATACCACTTGGTACATACATGTTTAGTATTGATATTACTTTATTATCTATCATACCTTTTTTTTTTTTTTTTGCAGGGCAATGGGGGTTAAGTGACTTGCCCAGGGTCACACAGCTAGTGTTAAGTGTCTGAGGCTGGATTTGAACTCAGGTACTCCTGAATCCAGGGCTGAATCCACTGCACCACCTAGCTGCCCCTATCATACCTTTTAGCAAGATGTAGTTTCCTTCCTTATCTCTTTTAATTAGATCTATTTTTGCTTTTCCTTTTTCCGAGACAAGAAGTGCTACCCCTCCTTTTTTTGACATCAGTTGAAGCACAATATCTTTACTCAGTGTGTATCTCTTTGCTTCAAATGTGTTTCTTGTAAACAACATATTATAGGATTCTGATTCTTAATCCACTCTGCTATTTGCTTCCATTTTATGGGAGAGTTCATCTCATTCACATTCACAGTTAAGATTATTAATAGTTTATTTCCCTCCATCCTCTTCCCCTTTGTTTGTTACTCTTTTTTACCTTCTTTCACCCTATTCCTCTTGACCAGTTTTTTGCTTCTGACCATTGCCTCCTTCAAACTGCCCTCCCTTTTATCAGCTGCCTTTTTCTTGCCCCTTCCCCCACTTCTGCCCTCCCTTCTATCAATACCACCCTTTTCCCCTTCCCCTTTTGTTTCCTTACAAAGTAAGCTAAATTCCTTTATACAAATGGGAGTGTATTTTATTCCCTCCCTGAACCAAATCTGATGAGAGTAAAGTTGAAACAATGCTCACCCCTCCCTTCTTTCCCTCTATTGTAATGGGTTCTTATTGTGCCTCTTCATATGATGCAATTAACCCCATTCCCCCTTCCCCCTTCCCCCTTCCCCCTTCCCCCTTCCCCTCCCCCTAGTCTTCTTTTATTTTTTTGTTTTGTTTTGTTTTTGTGGGGCAATAGGGGTTAAGTGACTTGCCCAGGGTCACAGAGCTAGTAAGTGCCAAGTGTCTGAGGCCGGACTTGAACTCAGGTCCTCCTGAATCCAGGGCTGGTGCTTTATCCACTGCGCCACCTAGCTGCCCCCCCCACTAGTCTTCTTTTATTCTGCCCCTTAAGTTTTTTTATATCATCACATCAAAGTCAGTTTAATAACAATACCTTAACAGAGATACAGATCCCAAGAGTTAAAAGTATTATCCTCCCTCAAAGGGATGCAAGCAGTTTGACATCATTGAACAACCTTCCCCCCTTACCTCTTTATATTTCTCTTGAGTCTTGTATTTAGAGATCAAATTTTCTGTTCAGTTCTGGTCTTTTTCTCAGGAAGTCTTGGAAGGCCCCTATTTCATTAATGTCTATCTTTTCCTCTGAAAGAGAATGCTCAGTTTTACTGGGTAGTTGATTATGGGTTGTAATCCAAGCTCCTTTCCCTTCCTGAATATCATATTCCAAGCCCTGCAATCCTTTAATGTTAAAGCTGCCAGGTCTTATGCAATCCTGATGGTGGCTCCATGATATTTAAATGGTTTCTTTCTGGCTGATTGAAGTATTTTCTACTTCACCTGATAATTCTGGAGTTTGGCTACAATATTCCTTGAAGTGTTCCATATGGGGTCTCTTTCAGGAGGTGATCAATGGATTCTTTCAATGATGATTTTATCCTCTGATTCTACAATTTCAGGGCAGTTCTCATTGATAATTTCCTGGAATGTGGTGTTTAAAGTCTTTTCTTGATCATGGCTTTTAGGTAGCCCAATAATTCTCAGATTATCTCTCCTGGATCTATTTTCCAGGTCAGTTGTTTTTTCAATGAGGTATTTCACATTTTCTTTTAATTTTTCAGTCTTTTGATTCTGTTCAACAGATTCTTGGTGTCTCATGGAGTTATTAGCTTCCATCTGCCCAATTTTAATTTTTAAGGCATTATTTTCCTCAGCAAGCTTTTGCACCTCTTTTTCCATTTGGCCAATTTTTTTCTCTCAATTAGAGAACTATTTTGGGGGTGGTGGTGAGGCAATTGGGGTTAAGTGACTTGCCCAGGGTCATACAGCTAGTAAGTGTCAAATGTCTGACGTCAGATTTGAATTCAGGTCCTCCTGACTCCAGGGCCAGTGCTCTATCCACTGTGCCACCTAGCTGCCCCCCAACTGTATTTTTTAAGGAGTTGTTTTCCTCAGTCAATTTTTGTGCTTCTTTTTGCAGTGTAACTCATTTCTCACATTTCTTTTCCCATTTTTTTCTACCTCTCTCATTTTTTTTTAATTTAAATTTAAATTTTTTGGTGGGGCAATGAGGGTTAAGTTACTTGCCCAGGGTCACACAGCTAGAAAGCATCAAGGGTCTGAGGCCAGATTTGAACTCAGGTCCTCCTGCATCCAGGGTCGGTGCTTTATCCACTGTGCCATCCAGCTGCCCCCTCTCATTGGGTCTTTAAAAGCCCTTTCTGAGCTTTTCAAAGAAGGCTTTTTGGTCTTTGAGACAAGATCATCTTTCCACTTGATTCTTTGCTGTAGGCATTTTGACAAACTCACCTGAGTTTGAGCTTTGGTCTTCCCTTTCACCATAGAAGCTGTCCATGGTAAGGGTCCTTTTTTTGTTTCTTTATCATGTTATAGCCTATTTTTAAACTTATAAAGTTGAAATCACTGTTGCAAGCTTCTTACTACTCTCAGCTGTGTTGAGTTGCAGTGTTGTCGAGCTGCCCACTGAGCCTAGTAGTGCTGAACCACCTTCCCCTTTCACCCAGTTGAGACAGACCTTTCCTGAAGTCTTCTAAAGTATCTCAAGTAGGAGGATTGTGTCTCTCTTTTTGTAGGTTCTTTACTTTCAGAATCTGTTTAGAGGCTTGATTTAATGTTGTTTTTGAGGGAAATACAGGAAAGTTCAAGCAACTTTCTGGGTTCTCTCTGCCATCCAGGAACACGTCTCTGGGCCTACCTATCTTTAAATTTGATTCATATGACATCCTATCTAATCAGAACTCCATGATACTGAGATTTGCCCGGTTGCCTGAAACCCACCTACTGCATTTCTCTTCCATCTGTCCTTTCCCCCTTTTGTGTCCATTTTATTTTTCTTGCCTTTTGTCCTGACTCCTCCTCTAGCTTTGGAGACTCTACTCTCTGACTGACTCTTCCTTCCTGTGTTGGGACCTCATGGCCTAAAGACTTGTCTCCTCCTGGGAACCCACAGTACTTTGGCATAGAAGCTCACCTCCTGGACATGAGCCCCCACTGGTGACCATGGAGAGCTGTTGTATCTACAAGGTAGTTTTGTCTAGCAGAGTTCTTTGGGCAAGATTCTTTGGCTTGCCTTCTTCTGAAGTTTGACATGACAATACCACTGCCTGAAGCTTCATTCTGTGCTTTGGAGAAAATACCTGGAGGAAAGGAGGAAAGCTCTTTATAGGGCGACCTTGAATATAAAGTGTTGCTGCATCTTAATTCCATCAATCTTTTTCTCTGGTTCAGTGAAAAGAATGATGGATTTAGAATGCAAAAGTCTTGATTCAAATCCTTCCTTCTCTAACTACTTCTTGTGTCCTTGGGCAAGTTACTTAACTTCTCTGCACCTCTCATCCTCCTCCACAAAACAAGTGGGGGTGGGGTTCAGACAAGATAACCTCCAAGGTCCTTTTGAGCATCAGAGCTATGATCCCTTTCCTGTATTTAGCTTGTCAGCTGTTACTGGACTTTTGCAAATTTCAAAATACCCCTGAATGACATAGTTCTCTGAGTAGGACACATATGGTCATAATAATAGCTATTGTTGTTCAGTCATTTTTTCAGTCATGTTCGATTCTTCATGACCCGTTTGGGGTTTTCTTAGCAAAGATAATGTAGTGCTGGGCAGTTAGGTAGTGCAGTGATAAAGCACTGGCCCTGGATTCAGGAGGACCTGAGTTCAAATCCGGCCTCTGACACTTGACACTTACTAACTGTGTGACCCTGGACAAGTCACTTAACCCTCATTGCCCCACTTAAAAAAAAAAAGAAAGAAAAAGAAAATTACCCTGTTGGGAGCAGCTAGGTGGTACAGTGGATAAGGCACCGGCCCTGGAGTCGGGAGGACCTGAGTTCAAATTCAGCCTCAGACATTTGACACTTACTAGCTGCGTGACCTTGGGCAAGTTACTTAACCTCCATTGCCCTGAAAAAAAGAAAAGAAAGATGAGGAAACTGAGGCAAACAGGGTGAAGGGACTTGCCCAGAGTCACACAGTTGTAAGCGTTGGAGGCCAGATTTTAAGTCAGGAAGATGAGTCTGTCTCCGAACCCAATGCTCTATTCACCTAGCTGCCCCTTTGGATAGAGTGGATAGAGTGCTGGACTTGGAGTCAGGAAGCCTCAGACCTTACTAGTCTCAGACTCTGATTAGCTGTATGACCCTGGGTAAGTCACTGATCCCATTTGCCTCAGTTTCCTCATCTGTAAAATGAGCCAGAGAAGGAAATGGTAAACCACTACAGTATCTTTGCCAGGAAAACCCCAAATGGGGTCACAAAGAATTGGACATGACTGAAATGACTCAACTACAATAACAGCATTTATATAGTGCTTTAATGTTTACAAAAGTGCTTTACATAGGTCATTTCATATGATCTTCACAACAAACCTAAGAGTTGAGTTCTATTAACCCTGAGGAAACTGAGATGTAGAGAAGTTAAATGATTTACCCAAGGTTATAGAACTGGTAAGTGCCTGAGCACGATTCAAACTCAGGTCTTCCTGACTTTGTCTCCCACTGTGCCACCTAGATGTTTAATTTCTGAGGGTTTTTTTGGTGGGAAATTAGAGTGAATCCAAGGAATCTCTGACTTCTTAGCCAAGGCAACTTAATTGAACTTAATTAATTCCTAAATTATGTAGATGACACTTGTAGCCATGTCAGACCTTTTCTGGGAGTCAGTCTTCCAGCCCCTCATGCTGTTTAATGGTATCCTTTCTGAGGCTGACAGGTACTAATGTCCTGCCTTCCCAAGGGGTTTGGTTATGACCTGTTTGCTGGAACAACCAGCATTTTTGTCAGATGGAGCTATGATGTCTTTTTCTGTCACATGCCTTTTCCCCTTTTGTGGCTATCTTTTGTTTTCTGGCTTTCTATCTGTATTTTCCCCTTTTCCCTGGTATCTCTGTCCCTTTTTATACTATTATAATGAATGGGGGAAAATTAGTCCTAGTCTTCTCTACGTTGGTCTAGGAGTCAGGAGGACTCATCCTCCTGAACGAAAATCTGACCTCAGATAATTATTGGTGTGTGACCCTGAGCAAGTCACTTACTTAACCCTGTTTGCTTCAGCTTCCTTATCTGTAAAATGAGCTGGAGAAGGAAATGGCAAATGGTGAGGGCCAAAATTTGATATACAGAGCATTATTTGGGTGACTCGCCTTAATATTGGGGTCCTGAAAATATAAGTGACCTTTTAGGTTTAACCCTCCCCTCTGAACTGCCCTTTTTAGGTATTTCTCCCAGGCCAATAAGAAAGGAGCCTCTAAGCTTTAGTTCACAAAAGGATCAGATTTTATTACTTGGGAATTAATTAAACAACAACAGTGAAACTAATAAAAATCAAAGATAAGGAAATAGGAAAATAGAAATACAGAGAAATGCTCTTAACTCTAAACTTAGCCTATTAGGGTTTTCCATAATTAAACTCACCAAACACCTGAACAGCCCGCCAGTCTAAAGTTGCTTGCATGCCACCTGGACTGCTGTTGCCACACTGAGAGCACGAACACGATCTGCCAGAACAGTGGTCGCCCAAGACAGAGCATGAACACACTCCACCAGTGCAAGGGCCCAGAAGGAAAAAAACTGAGTTCCAGAAGACGCCTAGCCTTCCGGAAGCAGCCTGACTCCCTTCAGTGAGCGTTCAATCTCTCCTCCCCCAAAAGGGGAGGTCCTTCAAAATCTGCATTTCTGAGCTCAGTAGCATAGTAACCTGGGGTGGGCCAGGTGTGGCCCCTCCCAAATGAGTTAGCTAAAAACGGGAATATTAATCTTTACCACAAATAATTTTTACCACAAAACCACCCCAGTATATTTGCCAAGAAAATCCCAAATGGGATCACAAAGAGTCACATATGACTGAAACAACTGAACAACAACAACATTGATTTGAGCTGTTGAATAGAAAGATGCAATGAAAAATTTTAAAACTGACTAATTACTGCCTCTTCCTTTCTCTGCTCAGAGGGGACTCTTTCCCCACTTAGATGCAGCCCATAGACCTGGAACCTAATGCCATTTTCAAGGAATCTTGCCAGTCTTGAATTCTTCTGATATTTTCGAAGAGTTTTTTAAGAGAAGTCATGGAGTATATTAGAAAGAAATAGAAATGGTGTCAGGAAACTTCAATTCTAGTCCTTGCTTTCTTGCTTGGGCAAGTCGCTGCCTTGGAGGGCTCCCATTTGCTCATCTATAAAATGGAAAACAGTTTGGTGACTCAGTAGGTAGAGTGTTGGACTTAGAGTTCAAATCCTGCCCTAGAACTTACAACTTGTATGATGCTGGGCATAGTCTCAGTTTCCTATCTCTAAAATGAGCATAATGGCACCTCATAGAATTACTGTGAGGATCAGATGAGATAATCTATGTAAAGTGCTTTGTAAACCTTAAAGCACTATATAAATGCTAGCTATTATTACTACTATTATAATCAAAGAGGCAAGAAGGGGGGGCAGCTAGGTGGCACAGTGGATAAAGCACCAACCCTGGAGTCAGGAGGACCTGTGTTCAAATCTAGCCTCAGACACTTGACACTTACTAGCTGTGTGACCCTGGGCAAGTCACTTAACCCCAATTGCCTCACCAAAAAAAAAAACCAACACCAAAAAAAACCACACAGAAAAACAAAAACAAAGAGGCAGGGAGGACCATGTTGAATTATTTCTATGGTCCTATCCCAGATCCATGTTCCAATTCTATGAGTCAAACTTCAGACAGTTCTCTAATTGGCTTGCCAGAACTCTCTCAACTTCCACTGTGCCAGATTGATTTCATTACCAGACTAGGTGTCTCAATAGGAGCTTCCAGTGCTTCATACATGACCCACTGACAGGCCTCCTCAGTTTTCCTGCAGATGTAGATGTGCTATTTGGGAGGTCATCCTGGGGTTGATATGAATGATCCAGGCAGGAGTTTGATTAGTTTCCATGACATAAGTTCAGGAATAAGGCAGCTCATGCCATAGAATCACAAGACAAGGTATTGGGAGCCAGAGACAATTGAAAGTCTCAGGCAAGTCAGGAAAAACAGCAACTGAGTTTGCTAGCTCACTTGTAGGTGAGTTTTTTTTCTGAGAAACTCAAGCATCTGTACAAGTGAGCCTAACTACAGCATGACCTTAATGCACACCCTCCCCCTCACCTATCCACAGAGTCAAACACTATACCCTCTTATACTCCCCCAGATGACATTGCTCTAGGCTGGCTTATGCTCTAGTTGATCTGAGAACTTTTTGGAATGCCATTTGTGGAGTGTTTTGACTGTCTAAAGTACCCCAAAATGGGCTCAGGGCAGAGTCAGACACAGCTACAATGACTGACCAACAACAAAAGTGCCCCACAATTCAAATTCCAGTCTGATGCTAAATACATGAAATTGACAGGAGAGCATCCAGGATTTATAGCTAGAAGGAATTTTTTGTCATCTGGTCCAGAGTCTATTTTTCAGTTCAGTTGAGTCATTTTTTTCAGTTGTGTCTGACTCCATGATCACATTTGGGGTTTTCTTGGCAGAGATACTGGAGTGGTTTGCCATTTCCTTCTCCAGCTCATTTGACAGATGAGGAAACTGAGGCAAACAAGGTTAAGTGACTTACTTGGGGTCACACAGCTAGGAAATATCTGAGACTGGATGTCAACTCAGAAAAATGAATCTTCCTGACTTTATTTTACAGATGAAGAAACTGAGGGACAGAGAATAAGTGACTTATTCAGGTCACACAGCTACTAAGTGACAGAAATAGAATTTGAGCTCAGATTTCATGATTAGAGCTCTGTTTCCAGCGTGTCACAAGATGGAATAAAACAATATGTAGTGAAGTGGGTCTTACTTCCCTTTGACAAAGGAGAAAATTGAAGCCCAGCAAGGAAAAATAACTTGCATAGTAAATATCCAGGGAGGATTGGAACTGACACCTCTAGGGTGGAGGTTGCAGAGGCAAATTTTTATTTATTTATTTATTCATTTATTTTTAGTGAGGCAATTGGGGTTAAGTGACTTGCCCAGGGTCACACAGCTAGTAAGTGTTAAGTGTCTGAGGCTGGATTTGAACTCAGGTACTCCTAACTCCAGGGCCGGTGCTCTATCCACTGTGCCACCTAGCTGAGAGGCAAATTTTTAACCCCAATTGTATTCAATTCAAGAAATATGTGTTAAATGTTTATTCTGTGTGAGGCAAGAAAAAAGAATGTCCTAACAATTAAAGTTGTCTCAAAATAGAACAAGCTTAGCAGCTGGTAAGCTCCTCATTGTCAGAGGAGCTGTTCTTGGAGGTCATTATGTGGATCCTAGGTAACCATTTGTTCCAGATGTCAGAGAGAGGACTCATTTACATTTACCCAAGCCAGCCTGGTTGATTGCTATTTATTTATTTTTTTTTTCCGGAACAATGAGGGTTAAGTGACTTGCCCAGAGTCACACAGCTAGTGTCTCAAATGTCTGAGACTGGATTTGAACTTAGGTCCTCTTGAATCCAGGGCCAGTGCTTTATCCACTGTGCCACCTAGCTGCCCTTCATTCTTATTTCTTAACTGACTATATATCCATGAAGGGAATGAGTGCCAGGGTTGAATTAGCTGCAGACTTGTTGCTTCTTTACCAGTAACATCATTTACTAGGGAATAGAATACACAATAAATGACCTCTGAGATTGTGTAATTCTGTGGTTCCAAACTCAATAATCTTTTCATTTGGCTCTGTGGTCTCTTTGATGATCTGAACTTTATGTCCATTAACCTTTATAAACTCCCATATACTTCTGTCCCCAGATTCCAATAAATTCAACAAACTGACTTGGCACCACCTATAGACAGAGCATTGTGATATCCTGTAGTAGATAGGGATTGGCCTCAAAGGCAATTGGATTCAGGTCCTGCCTCTGACATATACTGGCTATGTGACTTTGGGCAAGTCATTTAACTTCTCTTGTAGCATTTTTTTTTTGCGGGGCAATGGGGGTTAAGTGACTTGCCCAGGGTCACACAGCTAGTAAGTGTCAAGTGTCTGAGGCCGGATTTGAACTCAGGTACTCCTGAATCCAGGGCTGGTGCTTTTATCCACTGCACCACCCAGCTGCCCCAAGTCATTTAACTTCTCAAATACTCAAGAGGCTATCTAAGAATATAAGTTGCATAGAGGATGCTAATCCACATTAGTGGAGAGGCTTTTCTCATTTGGGAGTTTCCTGTATTAATGAAATCACAGACCCTATCCCTTTCCCAAATAAAAATAAAAGTCTTCCATGTGACTAAGTGAAAAGAAATAGGTGTTCCAGGTCCTACACAGTCGGACCTTCAAGTACCAGATGGCTCCAAACAAAAGTTCTGTTTACAGTTTTCACTTCCCAACTATTGACTCAAGCCACAACCTCATCTATAATTCCAAAAGTCATCAAAAGGGAAGCTGGGGGAAATTAGTCACCAAAGTACCAGAAAGTTCTCAAATGTGATGTAAAAACAGTAGAGTAGGAAAGACTATCATAGATATATATCATGCCTCAGATAAAGCAATGGCTAAGACAAAGACTCCAAAAAAGAACAATTCATTTACATTCACTCAAACCAGTTTGGTTGATTCCTATTTCCTAACTGACTTAACTATACATCTTCAGAGGGAATGAGTGCCAAGGCTGAATTAACTGCTAACTTGCTGCTTCTTTACCAGTAACATCATTTACATCGGCTTTTTCCTCTTGTTTTATAAATCACCAGTCATAAGATGAGAATTAGACATGTTATCATTCTCATTCACATATAGTACTCAGTATGGAGGGGCAGCTAGGTGGCACAGTGGATAGAGTGCCGGTGTGAAGTCAGGAAGACTCATCTTCATGAGTTCAAATTTGGCTTCAGACAATTACTAGCTGTGCCATCACAGGCAAGCCACTTAACCCCATTTGCCTCAGTTTCCTCATCTGTAAAATGAACTAGGGAAGGAAATGGAAATCCACTCTAGTATCTTTGCCAAGAAAACCCCAAATGGGGTCACTAAGTCAGATACAACTGAAAAAAATGGCACAACATTGACAATAACAACTCTGTATGGAAGAGTGGACATTTTACCTGTTATACTTACATTCCTCAATGCTTTCATCAAAGCTTAACTGATTCAGACATCTAATGTCAATGCAATAATTCTTTACTCAGGTTGCTATTATACAGTGCCAAAATACCAACTTGTTTAGAATCAAATAAAAGATGTGGGGATCTCTCTTTGAAAACAAATGCTGGTTTTCTCAGTTAAAGGCAAAAACCTTTATTTTGAAAGGCTAGGTAGAAGGGGGGCTAACTTACTAAACTTAAGGTGTTTGGGGAGAAGGGGGAGTCCAATCCAAAAAATTTCTCTGGCTCTCTATCCAACTGTGAATTGTAACCAACCAGTGGGGAAACTTCATACAAAGTACTGGAAAGTTATTGACTGAGAACTGTGAATTTGTGTGTGTGTGTTCTTATATCCTCTTTTTTTTTTTTAATTCTTTGAGTATAAATCTCTTTTTAAAAAATTTGTAATAAAGTATTTTATTTTTTCCCCATTACATGTAAAGATAGTTCTCAACTTTTGTTTATACAGGCTTTCCAATTTCAGATTTTTCTCCCGCCCTCCCCTCCCTCCCCCCTCCCCTAGACAGCAGATAATCTGATTTAGGTTTTTATATATATATGTGTGTGTGTGTGTGTATATATACATACATACATAATAACATTAAACCTATTTCTGCATTAGTCATGTTATAAGAGAAAAATCAGAGCAATGACAAAAAACCTCAAAATAGAAAAACAACAGCACCAAAGACAAAAGAAATAGTATGGTTCATTCAGCATCTATACTCCACAGTTCTTTTCTTTTTTTTTTTTCCTGGATTTGGAGATCCTCTTCTATCGTGAGTTCCCTGGAACTCTTCTGTACCATTGCATTGGTGAGAAGAATATAGTCCATCACAGTAGATCACACAATATTGATGATACTATGTATAATGTTCTTCTGGTTCTGGTCATCTCACTCATCATCAACTCAAGTAAGACCCTTCAGGTTTCTCTGAACTCCTCCTGCTTATCAGAGAACTGTGAAATTTTGACTTTGAAATATACCTAGAAAAGATGCAGCTGGGTGGTGCAGTGGATAGAACACCGGCCCTGGAGTCAGGAGGACCTGAGTTCAAATTCGGCCTCAGACACTTAACACTTACTAGCTGTGGGACCCTGGGCAAGTCACTTAACCCCAACTGCCTAGCCAAAAAACAAAGAACCAAAAAAGCAAATAAATAAACAAGTAAAGATCATTCCCTAAGGGTATAGAGGTAGAATTGGAAAGGATCTTGGAGGCCTTCTAACCAAACTCTTATTTTGCAGATAAGGAAACTGAGATTAGGGAATTGAAATGATTTACCCCAAGGCCATGTAAGCATTTGAGATGGGATTAGGAGGCAGGTCCTCTCACTCCTGAGTCAGGGCTCTTTCCATTGGGCTATTCCAGCCCCCTCATTTTCCAGATGAGGAAATTGAGGTTCAGACAAGTGACTTATTCATGATCACAGGATCAGCCTCAGGACCATAGCCCAGGTCTCCAGATGCCTACTTATTGGTCATTCTATCACACCACCCCATTTCACTGTTTTAGCACCTTCTTCCCTACACTCTCAGTTGGATCAGTTATTTTTAATAACCAACTTCTGCCCAAGCAGGAAAAGGATCCTTTTTCTAGAATTCCATAGACAGGCTTATAGGTATTCTCAGACCTTAACTGAAACTGCTGTCTCTGAAGTTGTCAATGAGCTTTTAAGTTGTCAAGTCTAAAGGTTTTTTCCCAGTTCACATCCTCCTTTACTTATCTGAAGGATATAGCGCTGCTGACACCCTCCTCCCCGTAGATACTCTCTCTTTGGTTTTTGTGATAACTTCTTTCAGGGTTTTCTTCCTACTTACCCAACTGCTCCTTCTTCTTCTTTATTAGTTGTACAAAACAAGGTTCTTGAATATGGTTCATTATTTTTTTAAATCTTGGTTTATAGATCAAATTGCTTACCACCTCAGGAAGAAGGAAGGTAAGAGAAAGAAAATTTGAAACTCAAAATGTTTTCTATGGTACTTTTTAGCAAGATGTAGTTTCCTTCCTTATCTCTTTTAATTAGGTCTATTTTTGCTTTTGCTTTGTCTGAGATAAGGATTACTACCTCTGCTTTTTTTACTTCAGCTGAAGCATAATATATTCTGCTCCAGCCTTTTACCTTTACTCGGTGCGTATCTCTCTGCTTCAAATGTGTTTCTTATAAACAATATATTGTAGGATTCTGTTTTTTATCTTTCTTTTCTTACCTTTTCCTTTTTTTGGGGGGGGGGTCAGGTGGGGCAATGAGGGTTAAGTGACTTGCCCAGGGTCACACAGCTAGTAAGTGTCAAGTGTCTGAGGCTGGATTTGAACTCAAGTCCTCCTGAATCCAGGGCTGGCGCTTTATCCACTGCGCTACCTAGCTGTCCCCAGGATTCTGTTTTTTAATCCATTCTGCTATCTGCTTTCATTTTACGGTAGAGTTCATCCCATTGACATTCAAAATTATGATTGCTAACTATGTATTTCCCTGCATCCTATTTTTCCCTTTGCTTATACTTTTCTCATTTCTTTCCCCTGTCTTTTCTCACCAGTGTTTTATTTCTGGCCACCACCTCCCTCAGTTTACTCTCCCTTCTGTCAGTCCCACCTCCTTTTTGCCCCTTCCCCTTTTACATCCTAGTTTTACCTTCCCCTTCTATTAGCACCCCACTATTTTCTTTCCCCTTTTCCCTTTTACTTCCCTATAAGGTAAGATAAAATTCTATACCCAACTGAGTGTGTATGTTATTCCCTTTTTGAGCCAATTCAGATGAGAGTAAGGTTGAAATAATGCTCACTTCTTTTCCTCTATTGTAATAGGTCTTTTGTGCTTCTTCATGTGATTTACTCCATTCTACCTTCCCTTTCCTCTTCTCCCAGTATAATCTTTTCTGTTACTCCTTAAGGTGTTTTTTTAAAAAATATCATCACATCAGAATCAACTTATTCCCACACCTTCTGTCTGTGTGTACTCCTCCTGTGTGCCTTAATAAAGATACAGTTCTCAAGAGTTACAAGTACCTTCTTCCTGTGTAGGGATATAAACATTTTAACCTTATTAAAGAACATGTTTTGTTTTTTACCCCTTTTTACCATTTCATGCTTCTCTTGAGTCTTGTATTTGTAGACTGAACTTTTGTTCAGTTCTGGGTTTTTCATTATGGAAGTTTTGAAGTCCTCTATTTCATTGAATAGCCATCTTTCCCCCTGAAAGATTATGCTTAATTTTGGTGGGTAGTCCATTCTTGGTTGTAATCTTATTTCCTTTGCCCTCCAGAATATTATATTCTAGGCCCTCTGATCCTTTAATGTTGAAGCTGCCAGGTCCTGTGTAATGCTGATTGTCATTCCTTGATATTTAAATTGTTTCTTTCTGGCTGCTTATAGTATTATCTCCTTTACTTGATAATTCTGGAATTTGGCTATGATGATGATCCTTGGAGATTTCCTTTTGGGGTCTCTTTCAGGAGGTGATCAGTGGATTTTTTCAATGAGTATTTTTTCCTCTGGTTCTAAGACACTGGGGCAGTTATCCTTGATAATATCATTAAATATGCTGTCTAGGCTCTTTTTTTTTATTATGGTACTAAGGTAGTCCAATTATTCTTAGATTGTCCTTCCTGGATCTATTTTCTAGATCTGTTGTTTTTCTGAAGAGGTATTTTACATTTTCTTCTACTTTTATATTCTTTTGATTCTGCTTTACTTATTCTTGTTGCCTCATTGAGTCATCAGCTTCCACCTGCCCAATTCTGATTCTTAAGGAATTATTTTCCCCTATCAGCTTTTGTACCTCCTTTTCCATTTGGCCAATTGAATTTTTTAATGAGTTGTTTTCCTTGGTCAATTTTTCTCCTTCTTTTCCAAGCTATTGACTCTCTCTTGCATACCTCTCTTATTTGGTTTATAAAATCCTTTTTGAACTCTTCCAAGAGGGCTTTTTGGTTTCAAGACCAATTCTTCTTCCCCTTTAAGGCTTCACATTTAGGCATTTTGATATTGTTGTCCTCTGAGTTTATGTTTTGATCTTCCTAGTCACCATAGTAATTTTCTATGGTGAAGATTCTTTTTTGTTTCTTATTCATATTTTAGCTTCTTTTGTGCCTTTTAAAGCTGAGTTCTGCTCCTGGGGTACAGCGTGTACTGTCTCAAGCTTCTTTGCTGGGGGTCAGAGGCTCAGTCACTGGCTTTCTGTTCTGAGGCCTCAGCTGCTTGCAGCTTCTTCACTGCATTGGAGTAGCCCAGCCTAGTTGGGCCTACTGGGTAGAAGACACCCCAGCTGGCAGAATACCTTCTGTGTTGGGGCTAGGGACCTCACAACTGGCTTGCTGTGCCGCTGGCTTCCTGAACTAGAACCAAGGATCCTTAGCTGCTGATCTGTGCTGTGACTAAGAGCCTTTTGCTGGCTTGCACAGACACCCGCTGCACTGAGCTGTGCTCCCCTTTTCCTCAGATGAGACAGACCTTTCCTAAAGTTCTAGGTTCTCTTAAGTCAGAAGATTCTTTCACTCCATCTTTTTGCTGGTTTTGCAGCTCCAGAATCTATTGAGAGGCTTCATTTAACATTGTCTCTGAGGGAAATTTGGGAGAGCTCAGACAGCTTCCTGGTTTTATTCCGTCATCTTGGCTCCATCTCCAGAACTCTTCAAAATGTTTTCTAAAATGAATACTAAAAATTGTCGTTACATGTAATTGAGGAAGAAAATAAGATATTAAAAAATTTTGAAAATATCTTGGTTCAGCATTGTGTAATAAAGTGATTTCTAGGGTGGATCCTAAATTTTATTTATTTTTATACTTGATTTTAAAGGCTGTCATTGCTGAAAAAGATATCAGAGAAAGATAGGTAGTTCCAAATGGAAGAAATGCATCATTGGCTGTGCTTACTGAAACATGGTACTCATTTTTTTATTCCATTCACCAATTATGCAAAGTTCTGATTGAAATTCAGCTAGTAAATTTCCATCTTCCTGGATAGAGGGTGGAAATCAGAAAATGTTTCATTTTTTCTATGTTTTATAAGTGAGTTCAAAATGCATGGAGACTTTCCATTTGGAAATTTTTTTAATAGGTCAGATCATTTGGATTTCACTTTTCCTTAGTGTGTAGATAAAAGAGCTTTTATAGGTGATGTATTTTCAGCAGCAAAAGTTAAATTTTTAAGTGGTTTTACTAATTATAATGATTTCATACTATTATTAACTAATATCTCAGGGTAAATATTCACTTAAGGATGAGTTTGATTATGAGTTAATGTTAATACACATTCCAAATGATCTTGATCATTTCATATTTTTGTTCAGCTTGTTATAAAATTTGATTAGATCATCATTTTTCTCTTGTCATGTGGCTCAGTGACAGTCTCCAGAATAGAGATATTACTGTGTCATGTTCTTGTTGTACGCTTCTGCCTACTTGATTAAAATTATCTTTAATCTGTGGTTTCTTTGTAGGAATCTTTTTAAACCACTTGTCTATTTTGTGAGGGTAAGTTTAATTAAAATTAATTATTATAACACATAAACCCATTTAACCAGACACATATAAATGGCAATATGTGGCAAATTTTCTGAAAATAAACAAACATGGGAGGGTGTTTGTTTACCTTTTTGTGTCATGGGTTTTACTCTGTTCTTAGGATGATAACTCATGTATCTTACCTGACATGGCACCATCTGACACATGGGCCTAGGGTCCATATATTAAATATCAGTGAAACTTAGCTTCCTTCTTTTATTTAAAGATAAAATACATATAAATAGAAGTTTTAATATTTTCTTCCCATGTCTCAGTGAATTATCTTGAACATTGCATGCACTCCACTTTGGAAACCGCTGTTCCAGACAAAAGGGAGCTATTAAAGGTCTTTGAGCAGAGAAGTAGCATTCAATTTAATTCAACAATTATTAAGCTCCTAGTATATGCAAGGTATTGTGCTGGGGCTGCAGATAACAATCCCCCCCCAAAATCCTTGTCCTCAAGGAGCTAATATTTAATGAGTGGTATATAATATGAATATAGGTACATAAATAAATATGCAGCTAAGTGGGGCAATGGATGGATTACAGGGCCCAAAGTCAGGAAGGTTCATTTTCCTGAGTTAAAATCTGGACATTTCTTAGCTATGTGACTTTGGGCAAATCGCTTAACCCAGCTTGCCTCAGTTCCTCATCTGTAAAATGAGCCGGAGAAGGAAATGGCAAACCACTCCAGTATCTTTGCCAAAAAAACAAAATACAAACCAAATGGGTTCATGGAGAGTTGGATGTGACTGAAAGGACTGAAGACATAAAAAATTGCACAATGGATAGAATGTTGTACTTGAAGTCAGAGAGACATGAGGTCAAATTCTTTTTTTTTATAAAAATATTTTATTATTTTCTAGTTACATGTAGAGATGGTTTGCAACATTTGGATTTTTTTGTTTTTGTTTTTTTTGGTGAGGCAATTGGGGTTAAGTGACTTGCCCAGGGTCACATAGCTAGTGTCAAGTGTCTGAGGCCAGATTTGAACTCGGGTCCTCCTGAATCCACTGCGCCACCTAGCTGCCCCAACATTTGTTTTTATAAGATTTTTAGTTTCAAGTTTTTCTCCCTCCCTCCCCTCCCTACCACCCCCCACCCCGTCAGACAGCAAGCAATCTGATATAGGTTATATATGTACAATCACATTAAACATATTTCTGCATTTGTTATGCTGTGCAAGAAGAATCAGAGCAAAAAGGAAAAACCTCAAAAAAGAAAAGCAAACAAAAAATACATAGATACTATGGTTCAATCTGCATCTAGATTCCGTAGTTCTTTTTCTTTTCTTTTCTTTTCTTTTTTTCTGGATTTGGAGAGCATTTTCCATCATGAGTCCTTTGGAACTATCTTGGACCATTGTATTGCTAAGAAGAGTCAAGTGTATCATAGTTGATCAACACGAAATGTTGTTGATACTGTATATAATGTTCTCCTGGTTCTGCTCATCTCACTCAGCATAATTCCAAATTGCTGAGGCCAGATTTTAACTCAGCAAGATGAGTTTTCCTGACCACAGGCCCAACACTCCATCCACTGTGCTATCTAGCTGCCCCTGTGCCATTTATCTGCCATCTCTTTAGGGAGAGTCACCTACTGGGAGTAACAGGCAAGGGTTCCTTTAGAATTGCTAGAACATCCATCCTATTTTTCCATTTTTGCTTCCTTTATCCCAGTTATTATGCCCACTGGCACATTCTGCCTTTCTTTTAACTGTTGTTTCCAGTTAAGATTAGCCTACTGCTTGCTGCCCTTTGCTTTGAATTCGTGTGTGCTGGTCCTACTGGGCCTTCTGCTGTGATTCTTGCTTTACCCTTCCTCTCCTTTCATTTATAGTTCTATCTTTTATTTTCAGTGGAGTCATTTTCTTTTCTTTTTTTTTTTTTAGTGAGGCAATTGGGGTTAAGTGACTTGCCCAGGGTCACACAGCTAGTAAGTGTTAAGTGTCTGAGGCCGGATTTGAACTCAGGTACTCCTGAATCCAGGGCCGGTGCTCTATCCACTGCGCCATCTAACTGCCCCGAGTCATTTTCAAAACTGAGGTCCTACTAAGATCTCTTTTTTCCTGTTTCAATCTATGCCATACTGTTCCCCTCCCCCCACTCTATACTTTAGCCCTAGAGTACTCTCTGCAACCTTCCGCATTCATGTCTTGGCTAAGATATTTTTCCCTCTCTGCCTGTTGAATTCCTACCCACCTTTTAATATCCAATGCAGTACAATCTCCTCTGGGGGGGTCTTGCCTGATGATGCTACCAGTTGCTAATGACTTTTCCCTTTGGTTCTTCCCAGAAATGCTTTGTTTTAAAGCTTTCTAAAGAGATGATGAGCTTGGGGTGCAGATATAATTTTTAGACATGTCCAATGTGGGAACTTTGTTTTGCTTAACTACTTACAAGAATTTTTTTTTCTTTTTTTTCCCACCGGGGGACAGGAAACAGGAAAAAGAAAAATAGATTTTTGTCCATTGAAAAAAGAATAAATTTTTAAAAACCTTTGACCCAGCAATACACTAATTCATTGTTGGTGGAGCTGTGAACTGATTCAACCATTCTGGAGAGCAATTTGGAATTATGCCCAAAGGGCGATAAAGCTGTGCATACCCTTTGACCCAGCAATACCACTTTTAGGTCTTTTTCCCAAAGAAATCATGGAAAGGGGAAAGGGACCCACATGTACAAAAATATTTATAGCTGCTCTTTACGTGGTAGCAAGGAATTGGAAGTTGAGGGGGTGCCCATCAATTGGGGAATGACTGGACAAGTTGTGGTATATGAATACAATGAAATACTATTGTGCTGTAAGAAATGATGAGTAGGAGGAGTTCAGAGAAACCTGGAGGGTCTTACGTGAGCTGATGATGAGTGAGATGAGCAGAACCAGAAGAACATTGTACACAGTATCATCAACATTGAGTGTTGATCTACTGTGATGGACTATATTCTTCTCACCAATGCAATGGTACAGAAGAGTTCCAGGGAACTCATGATGGAAGAGGATCTCCAAAGCCAAGAAAAAAAAAAAAAGAACTGTGGAGTATAGATGCTGATTGAACCATACTATTTCTTTTGTTTTTGGTGCTGTTGTTTTTTTTTCTATTTTGAGGTTTTTCATTATTGCTCTGATTTTTTCTCTTGTAACAGGATTAATGCAGAAATAGGATTAATGTTATTATGTGTGTATATATATACATGTGTGTGTGTGTATAGATATAGATATAGATATATAGATATAACCTATATCAGATTACCTGCTGTCTAGGGGAGGGGGGAGGGAGGAGGGAGGGGAGGGAGGGAGAAAAATCTGAAATTGTAAAGCTTGTATAAACAAAAGTTGAGAACTATCTTTACATGTAACGGAAAAAATAAAATAC
This sequence comes from Dromiciops gliroides, assembly GCF_019393635.1. NCBI lineage: Eukaryota > Metazoa > Chordata > Mammalia > Microbiotheria > Microbiotheriidae > Dromiciops > Dromiciops gliroides. The sequence continues at coordinate 400,537,697 of NC_057861.1, forward strand.
CTTATATGTAAAAGAAAAAAAAAACTCTTTAAAGCATTTACATGATAGTGGGTTATTTGTATTGGTGATTTCTATAACCATACACAATAGTAAGTTTCTTGAAGGCAGGAACTTATAATAATCTTTTTTTTTTTTTTTTTATGGCAGGGCAATGAGGGTTAAGTGACTTACCCAGAGTCACACAGCTAGTAAGTGTAAAGTGTCTGAGGCCGGATTTGAACTCAGGTCCTCCTGAATCCAGGGCTGGTGCTCTATCCACTGCGCCACCTAGCTGCCCCTCGTAATAATCATTTTTCAATCTAAGTTTTGTATCTCCCCCAGATTCTAGCACAACCCTGCATACAGGAAGCACTGAAAAATGTTTGTTGTGCTATATATATTGTCAGACTTGGTGGTGTGATGTATTGGTTGCTTTTGCTGAATTTTTTTTCTTTTTACTCTTTGTCACAAGGGGTGGGGACAGAAGAAGGGGACATTTCAGAAGTGGAGGTGGTGTAAACATAAAATTACCAACAAAAGGTCAAAGGTTTAAAAATACATACATTTGCTATATTATATTCTGACTAGAACTTTTATGAGGCCTATATAACAGCTCAGTAATTCCTTTCAACTTGAGCTAGCCAGGACCCTTCCCCCCTCCCTCTCCAGCTTTCATTTCAACCTTCCTCTTCCTGCTTGCCCACGCGATCACATCCTGTCCCTGGAAACATTGTGTTCTGACTCCTCTTATTATCACCATTGCTTCCAGGGGAGGTTGAGTTAAAAGACACATGATACCATGTGAAGAGTGATAATATTAGACAAAGTAGTGTAATAGGAGGCAGGAGACATGTGTTCTGGTCCTAAGTATATGTGTGTGTGTGTGTGTGTGTGTGTGTGTGTGACCTTGGGTGAATCTTTCACCCTTTCTGGGACTCAGTTTCTTCATGGATAAAATAAAGTCAATGGAATAGATGGTTCTCTGAGATTCCTTCCAGCTTTTGAATTCTGGGAGTCTTTCCCCACCCCCACCCCATGTAAGGCCAAGATTGACATGCCCATCAATCATACCATATAACTCATGCAATTCACCTAATATAGTCCAATAGGAGCAGATCAGGATCTTAGATTGGGGATGGTGCTGGTGAACTGATAGTCCTTCATTCTCCACAGACCGTTCCACCCCAATGGGCCATTGGTGAAGTCCCTAGTATCCACTGGAATACTCGAAGGAATGAGCCTAAAAAAGAGTTTCCTCACCTATAAAAGGAAAGGGTTGGGTTAGATTGCCTCCAATGTCCCTTATAGCTTTAACTCTAGGATCCCATGAAAGCCTCAGAAGAAGAGGACCATTGAGGTTGGGGGAGGGCAGTTTCCAGTGGAGTACTTAGATATTCATTTAACAGATGTACAACCATTGCTCACTGTGTACTTAGCACACTAAGCTAAATGGGATGCGGGGAGGAGTGGTACAAAATACAACAAACAGTCCCTGAACTCAAGGTGTTTACATTCTATTTGGGGAGATAGTTATACTCCTATGAAAAGTTATATCACCATAAGGCATAGAATTTCTTTTTTCTTTTTTTTTTTTTGTGGGGCAATGAGGGTTAAGTCACACAGCTAGTAAGTGTCAAGTGTCTGAGGCTGGATTTGAACTCAGGTCCTCCTGAATCCAGGGCCAGTGCTTTATCCACTGCACCACCTAGCTGCCCCCAGGCATAGAATTTCAAAGTTGTAACCAACCTCAGATTTGACAGAGTCTAACATCCTCATTTTGTAGAAAATGAAACAGGACTAGGGAGATACAAATCACACAGGTTTGCTCCAGAGATAGGAATAGATCCCAGGACTTCTGACTATTAGAGCAAAGCTTGTACACCACACCATGTGCCTGCCTCCCATTGTGTGATAATTGGCGAATGAGACACAAGGTACTATAGGCATTCAGAGGGGAGAGGTTTTAGGGGGGAGATAAGCCTTAAACTAAACTTTAAAAGATGTGTAGGATTTGGCTGTGGGGTATTGAAGGAGAAGGGAATTCCAGGTGGGTGACATAGCATAGTCAAAGGTACTGAGGAAGGAATTTAAATTCTGGGACAATTAAGAGAGATTGGCCTGTTTGGAACCTACCAGCTTGAGTTGGGGAGCAGTAGAAAATAAGATGGGAAAAGTATGTTGGAGTTATATTATGGAGTCCTTGAATGCCAGTGTAAAGAGTTTGAACTTTTATCCTGAAAACTATTGATAGTTTTTGAGGTGGGTGAGAGACATGATTTTTTAAAAAGATGTTTCTGCAGTAAAAATCTGTCCCCCTCTAGAGAAAGACACATCAGATCTCTTGGGCACATAATGAAAAGACAAGACTCATTGGAAAAGACCCTGGTGTTGGGAAAGATTGAAAGCTGAAGGAAAAGGAGATGGCAAAGCATGATAGTGTCATGAAAACAATGAATGTGAGCTTGGACAGACTTTAACAGATAGTGGAGAATAGAAGGGCCTTGGAATGCCATGATCCATGGGGTCCCAAAGAGCTGGACACAACTAAATGACTCAACAACAACAAGAGTGCATTTTAAAGCATGTGGTTTTACTTTCTTTAAAAAAAAAAATGTTTCTGGATGATTAATCTGGTGGTGATGTTCAGGGAGGATTGGATGGGGAAGAAGCTGCAGAATTGTGAGGCCATTGTAATAATCAAGACATAAAATGAGAAAGCCTTAAGTTAGGGTGTTGGCATGGGGAATAAAAAGCAAGATAGAGGTAATAAAGAAGAGTTTGACAGGAATGAGTGATTGCATATAGGTAACAAGTCAAGAGAAGTGGTCAAAGGTTTGGGAGGTTCAAAGCCTGGGAAACTGAAGAATGATGGTATCATCCAGGAAAAATAAGGAAGTCAAGGGACATGCTGACTCAGAAGAGCTTTTCTTAGGGGTTGTGGGTGGGGGTGGGAGGGATACAAATGTCCATAACATCTTTCCCATCTCTGGTGGAACATTAGCTACAGCTCATGGTGGGGAGGGCTACCTTTGATTACTTTTCCATTTCTTTTTATTATAGAACATGCTGTGTTACTATAGGAAAGAGAAGCTATGAACATGTATTTTCAGTAAGATATTCGCTTAATTTTTTTCTTAAGGAGGTGATAGGCTTGCCTTTGACTGTCCACATTCCTTAACTTAGTCCCCTTCTGAGCAACAACATGCATTTATAGAGCAGTTACCCAGGGGTCCTAGGAGTCTGTAAGCCTTGAAATAGAGCCAAGCTCCCTGGACTCTGTGAGGATGGAGCAAGAAACAGTAGCTCCACACTCTGTTAAGGGCTAAAATTCTAGCTAAACTTTCTAAACTATCTAATGAGTGGTCGCCAATAAATTATAAGCTTTAGCAAGAGTTAGACTTTTAAGCATTTATTAAGGAGAATAAGAATTTGGTAAAGAGAGAGAAAAAGGCCTAGATTCCTATCTATTAAAGGGAGAGCACATTTCTAGCTCCGCTCTCCACCAGAGTCCAAAGGGAAGAGTGTGAGACCAAGCGCCAGTCTCTTCCTTCCTCCTCCCACTCGCCCGCGTCACTTCCTGACGCCAAAGAAAAGACTCCTGGTCTTGCCCTCAAAGACCTTCGCTTCATGGGTGGAACTCTTCTACAGTAGGTCTCCAGCAGGTGGCGTCATTCCAATCGTTACAACTCTAACCCACTGGGCCAGCTAAGGGCGGGTCATCTTCACTTACTCTGCACACAATCTAGTTAGAAACCAAGTTTGCAAAGACTTCGCCTATTATCATGAGTTACCTGTACAAACTTGCCCATTAGAGACTTCCAGTGGGAGATACTGAGGACCTTTTACTGCTGGGTTTAGGCCACAAAGATACTAATTCTTGCCCAGGCCCAAAGGGCTGTGCTTATAACCCTTAGAAGAAAAATATTCATCTGAATTGCTGAACACACCTTTGTACAGTGTTGGCACCTACTCTCCTGTGCTCTAAACAATAGGAAGCCTATGGGAGAAGCCCTGACATGCACAAAATTTTCCCTTACGCCTTTACTAACCCTCCCATTCCCTCACTAACCATCCTATTGTCCTTTTCAGTAAGTTTGACTTCACAGCTGTGAGGTGGGGTTGTTTTTTAAAGTTCTGATACACCCTGTAAGAGACAGCTTCTGCTGGAACAAATATTTTTCGTCTTTCCACCGAAAAGTTTTTTTTAAAAGTTTTATTAATGCCTTTTGCTCTTAAATAACAGTATTTCTGAATATACCATTCTCTTCCTCCCCTCTGCCCTTATTCCCAGAGTAGGCCTATCCTTATAATAAAGAAAAAGAAAGTTGAGCAAAACCATTAGATACATTGCATCTGACAATATATGAGACATTCTTTGTCCACAGTCCCCCATCTCTTCAACGAAAGGACAAAGGTGCTTTTTCCTTATTCTCTTCTCTGGGGGCCAAAATTAGACATCACGATTTACGTAGCATTTGGTTTTGTTTTATTGTCTCATTTATTATTGTTGTTGTTTTATTTGTTTTATTCATGCAGAAGAAATCTAATTAAAATAATAATAATAATAATTTTTAAAGACTTTGGCCTACTACAGAAGGAATAGTTGCTATAAGTCCATTATTCATCCAGTTCTAGTTTTCATTGGTCCAGCTTGTATTCTCCCCCATTCTCTGAGGTGCCCTGAGACTGAGGGCACACTGGTGGCCCAAAGAGTCTCATTCTTTCCTTCCTCCAGCAAGCCCTTGGCTCCTTCATGCCCTCTCCTGGATTGTGGCACTGACACCACCTCTTCACCTGGCTCCTGCTTCCCAGAAAAGAGGAAACAATCTTTTATAAATTTTAAAAGAGTTTACAGGACACAGGTCACTAGACCAGGGGGGCTACAACAGCCAAAAAAGAGGAAGTTTACAGGATAACGATCTTAAGTGGTGAAAGCTGGTCTTACCTGTCACCTACAAGACAGCTGGCTTCCCTGAAGCCTTAAGGCAAACATAAGTGTGTAGGGCCTTTGGGCAGCTCTTCTCTCCTATTGTTTGCCCATTTCGAAGTTTTCTAATCAGATTTGGCTTGGATCTCCTTTATCCCAGATGACTAGGTCATGAACCTGGAGAAGCTCCTCTTCCTTCAAGAAGCAGGGCAAAGGAGAAAGTCAAGATGTCTGAGTCCTTCCTCTGTCATAGACTAAGCTGGGTGGCAAGAAATCCAGGAAGCAGGTGAAGAGGTGGTATCAGTGCCACAATCCAGGAGAGGGCATGAAGGAGCCAAGTGATTGCTGGGGGAAGGAAAGAATGGGGATCTTTGAGGCAGCAATGTGCCCTGGTCCTCAGAGCACCTCAGAGAATGAGGAGAAATGTAGACTGGACCAGTGAAAACCAGAACTGGGTAAGTAATGGACTTGTAGCAACCATCCCTTCTGCTGTATCTTGAAGTCTTTTAAAAATTATTACTATATTTTAGTTAAATTTCTTTCACCTCAGGGGCGGCCAGGTGGCACAGTGGATAAAGTGCCTGCCCTGGATTCAGGAAGACCTGAGTTCAAATTTGACCTCAGACACTTGACACTTACTAGCTGTGTGACTCTGGGCAAGTCACTTAACCCCTACTGCCCCGCCAAAAAAAAAAAATTTCTTTCACCTCTTCCTTGTCTGGACTTCCAAGATACCTGCCCCACCCCCTTTGAACTTCAAGCTTCTGCCTCCTTGACTCTCCTAGAGACCGCAGTCCTCCGGCCCTAAAATGTTACTCTTTCTAGCCCTTACCCTGTCTTCTCTATTCCTGGTTGGTATACCTCAAACAAAACTCTTCTCACTAGATTGTAGCAGCAGTCTCCTTGGACCCTGTGATGAGCCAGAGGTAATTAGAGTAGGAGAACAATCCACGCCAGCAATTTACCTAAGGAGGAGCCAAGGAGAGCCACAGCGCTTGTAGTTCACGAGGAAGCATGATTGAATGGAAAGGACCCTGGATTTCTCGGCTGTGTAGCACCACTGTGACCTTAGGCAAGTCATTTCTCCTCTCCGGGCCTTGGTTTCCTAATATGTAAAATGAAAGGCTTGAACTAGCTGATCTCTTCATATCTAAGATTGTAGCAGATAAAGGTCACATGTCGTCCTCTCCCTAGAGTAGACTCAGGGTTGTGAGGGAGCCAGCTTGCTCCAGCGAAGCAGGTAGTTAAATATTCACTGTACTTACTCCTCAAAAAATGGTAAACATTACAAATCAGAACTGGCTTTATTGTTTTGTGGATTCCTGGACTTCAGAAAGTGATGGAGAAAATGTTAGCAAATGCAGATGAAACTTTAAAAGTGTGTCATATACTCATTTTTCAGAAAAGCCATTGTTAAACATTCACTAGCAACACTCCTGAAGAATGATCAAAGTCAATCAATCAACAAGCATTTATTAAGCACCTGCAGTGTGCCAATGACTATGTTAGTCTCTGAGAATGAGAAAATGAAAATGAAATAGCCCCTGACCTCAAGGAGCTTCCATTCCATTGCACTCTAGTAACCAGAGGAAATACTATGTACCCTCAGAAGTGAATACAAAATATCTACAAAGTAGGTTGGAGGTAATTTTAGGTGTGGGAAGAGGCACTAACAATCTGGGGTGCTGTTCAGAAGTTTCCCCATGCAGAAAGTGGTACTTGAGATTGTCACAGAAGAAAGTGATGTTTCCTAGGAGGCTGAGGTGAAGTGGGAAAGCCTGGGCAAAGTTACATACAGGAGATGGAATGTAGTTATAAATGAAGAACAGCAGGTAGCCTAGTTTGTATGTAATAGTGGTGACGGTGGTGGTGGTGGTGGTGGTGGTGGTGGTAGTAGTAGTAGTTGTTGTTGTTGCTGTTGAGGCTGGAGTAAAATACCACAAATAATACCCCAATGTTAATGGGGGCTCTCAATTAGGGGAGGGGCACAGGCAAGGACCCCAGGATGCCCCAGGATGCTTGTTAGAAAAACTGCCCCAGGGAAAAAGAAGGCCAAGTGGAGGCATCTTTGATTACTAGGAGCTAAGTAAGAAAAGGAAATGGCAAACCACTCCACTATCTCCCTTTCCCCCCCCCCTTTTTTTTTGGTGAGGCAATGAGGGTTAAGCGACTTGCCTAGGGTCACACAGCTAGTAAGTGTCAAGGGTCTGAGGCCAGATTTGAACTCAGGTCCTCCTGAATCCAGGGCTCGTGCTTTATCCACTGTGCCACCTAGTTGCCCCTCTGGTATCTCTTTCTTTTTTTTTTCTTTTTTCTTTTTTTTAGTGAGGCAATTGGGGTTAAGTGACTTGCCCAGGGTCACACAGCTAGTAAGTGTTAAGTGTCTGAGGCTGGATTTGAACTCAGGTACTCCTGAATCCAGGGCCAGTGCTCTATCCACTGCGCCACCTAGCTGCCCCAATAACATGTTTTTTTAAAAAGACAAAAATGGAAGAATGCAACAAGGTTAGGTAACAGGTCTATCCACTGCGCCACCTAGCTGCCCCTGGTATCTCTTTCAAGAAAACCCCAAATTGGGTCAAAGTGGAGGTGACTGAAAATGACTGAACAAATGAAAATAAGTCAGTGGTTTCTTTACACTTGGCAGCTGAGAAGCTTGTTGAATGGAGGTAGAATGATAACAACCAATAGATCCTTTGGGAGATGGGGCTGAAAGAGGGTTTGAAGCTGCCATTAACAAACCTCAAAGTATAATGTTAGATCTGAAAGAGACCTTAGGGATCATCTCATCCACCTCTTTCATTTTGTGGACTAGGAAACAGGCTCCAAAGAGGGAAAGTGATTTGACCAACATCTCTAAGGAGATGGGCAGGACCAGTTGACAGGATGGCGAAAACAAGTAGCTTCTAGCTCATGATTGACATTCACAATCTCTCTCATCCATTTCATAACCACCATCCTAGTTGGGGATCATATTACTTCTTACCTAGACTATTACAATACAGACAGTTCTCACGTTATGTAAATTCTACTTTATTATGTAAATTTGACTTTATTATGCAAATTAAATGTTAGAATTCTGAAAGAAATATTAATTTAAAAAAACGAAAACCCTAACCTCTGTTAATTTTACAGTACTGTTCTCTCTCTGCTCCTGTCCCTCAGCTAGGCACTGCAATGCCTCCCATCTCTCCATCCCTACCAAAAAACAAAACAAAACAAAACAAACCTCCAAGGGAAAGCAGAACAGACATGCAGAGAACTTTGCCCTGTCTGGCTCACATCTGTCTTCTGTCAGTCCTCCATGCTTAGGCACTGCCTATCTGTCTTAGGAACTGTCTTAATACTGTCCCTGACCCTGAGTGTTACCCATCTTCTCCTGTCTGTGTCTATGTTGGGCCCCAACATGTCTGCCCAGCCACCTTCCCTCCTATTCTTCCTCTCTATGTGGCCTGCCTCACCAACATACACATTCCTCCTCCTGCTGCAGGCCCCCAGGTCCTTGAATTGTGTGGTGCCCTCTCCTTCCACAGGCCCAAGTTCTCCTTTTTAACTCTCTCCATCCCTTCCCCAGGTAGACTGATAATTCCAGATCATGTAAAAATCACTTTAGGTAGAGGTTTATGAATAGTCCACTTACATAAAGCAAGAGCTTTCTGTAGTCTCCCTTTTGGTCTTACTCCTTCAAGTTTCTATCCTGCACATAGCAGTCAAAATGATTTTCCTAAAATATGGGTCTGACTATGTATATTCCCCTACTCAATAAATTCCAGTGGTTCCCTATTACCTCAAAATCAAATACAAACCTCTCTGTTTAGTATTGAAGCCCTTTATAACCTATCCCCAGACCACCTTTCCAATTTAATTATACATTATGCTCTTTCACACACACAAGAAAAGGTTAGAGAGGTAGGTTGGGGCTAGCCAAACTGGCTTTATTGCTATTTCTCATATGAAGCATTCCATCTCCTGTATCTATGCTTTTGCCTACAATGTACTCCCTTTTCTTCCTCTTAGAATCCCTAGTTCCCTTCAAAGCTTAACTCAGAAATGCTGATGATTTATGTGGATTGATTTTGTATCCTGTAAATCTGATGAAATTATCCATTGTTTCCATTAGTATACTTCTTAGAATTCTTTTAGGCACACCATAATACCATCTGCAAAAAAGAAAATTATAATTTTGCTGCTTCTATTTCTATGCTTATTTCTTCAGTTTCTTTTTCTTGTCTGATTTCTATATATAATTGGCATTTCTAGTACTATGTTAAATAAAAGTAGTGATAATGGATATCTTTGTTTTACCTGTGATTTTTTTGCAAAGGTTTCTGGTTTATCTCAGTTACATCTAATGGTAGTTCTTGCTTATATAGACACATACACATATACACACATATATACATGTTTATACAGTATTTATAAATGTTTCTCATTTTAATGAAAGGTCCATATAGTCCTATATTTTCTGATGCTTTTTCAAAAAACAGAAATGGGAATTGTATTTCGTTGAAACCTTTTTCTGTAACTGTTGATAGAATGTGATTTTTGTTGATTTTGTTATTATTGTGATTAAGTTTATAGTTTTCCTAAGTCAACTATGCATTCCTACTATGAATCCAGCCTGGTCATAAGTGTAAAATTTTTGTCATGTATTGTTTTAGCCTTTTTGCTAATTTTTTAATTTTAATTTTTCCATTAAAGTAATTAGGGATATTAGTCTATAGTTTTCTTTGTTTGTTTTGACCGTCCCTGGTTTAAATGATCAAGACCATTATATATGTCATGGAAGGAATTTGGCAGTATCCCTTTTATTGTAGGAACTTAACAGTTTATGTTAAACATTCCTAGAGAATGGCTATAATTTATAGGTAAAAGTTATCCCTCTATATGACATAATTTATTATAAATCTGAGGTTTGTTAGGTAGAGTCACCATCTTTATTAGTGTCTCAGCCCAAGTTTGTTCATTTAGGATGGAGTGTCAGTGGTATATATCCCTCCCAAGCAGATTAATAGGTATTTGATAAAGGATAAAGATTATGCATGATTGCCAGAAGCCAAAAGCACCATGCAAATACACAGATGGGAGAGACAGCAGCATGTTTTTAGGGAAAGCAAAGCAGATTAATAGGTATTTGATAAAGGATAAAGATTATGCATGATCGCCAGAAGCCACAAGCACCATGCAAATACACAGATGCTAGAGACAGCAGCATGTTTTTTAGGGAAAGTGCCACCTCATATGAAAGGGCATATAATAGGGGAAACTGGCAAGCAGGCTATGATGGAGAAAAGATAAACATAACAGGCATGGAAAGGGGAAAGAAAACAAGTGTAGATACTTAGTTAAAATGGGTTATCTTTAGCTGACATCACATCGAAAAAGAAAACCTAGAGGAATGAATGTCAGATAAACCCTACTGCTGGTGATTCTGCACGACTATTTATATTTGAGCAAGGCCGGTTATATGTTGAAAATAAACTCATAAGTTGAGGAACTTGTAGAACTATGTGAATTGGAGTTCTCTTTACCCACATTTGGACGTCCTATTATCTGTTTATGTCAGTCAACATGTCTCACTTGGAGCCAGTCTGTTTGTATTTGTATCTATGGAGCCATGTCATGTCTGTATGTTTCTAGGAGATAGGGATCCCTTGAAAGAGAGCTATTTTATATCTGCCTGTGGCTATATAAAGGACCTAGGGAATTGGTATAAACCAATTATATATAAGGAAAAGTCACCAGAGGCAAAATAAAGCTCCAAACTAGGCTATGTTGACTCTTATGTGAAAGAATATCTCTGAGGCACCCATAGTACTTCTCATATATATCAAGGGAAGAAGAACAACTGGGATAAGGATAGGAGATAAACTCAATAAACATTCATTCAACAAATATTTTTATTTTAAACTAGATACTGGTGGAGATTAAAAAATAAATGAGGGGGGCAGCTAGGTGGCACAGTGGATAGAGCACCAGCCCTGGATTCAGGAGGACCTGAGTTCAAATCCAGCCTCAGACACTTGACACTAGCTGTGTAACCCTGGGCAAGTCACTTAACCCCAACTGCCTCAACAAAATTTAAAAATTAAAAATTAAAAAAAATAAATGAGACACAGTGTCTGCTATCAAGAAGCTTGTGATTTAAAGGAAAAGAACCCACTTGTTCTAAAATATAACAGCTCTCTTTGTGATGGGATGCTCATCAATTGGGGAATGGCTGAACCAGTTGTGGTATATTATTGTGATGGAATACAATAAGAAATAAGAAATGATGAGCTCAATGATTTTAGAAAAGCATAGAGAGACTCCACAAAATAATGAAGAGTGAAATGAGCAGAACCAAGAGAACACCGTATATAGTAACAGCAATACTGTTTTAAGAACAACTATGAGCAACCAAGTCAATCAATTACAAATACTCAAATTTACTGCAAAGATCCCATAAAGGAAGATGCTATTCAAATCCAGGGAAAGAACTGATATATATATACATATATATATGTATATATACATATGCATATGCATATATGCATATGTGTATTCATTTAATTCATTTAATTAATATCCCTGTTACAAATTATGTATTCTATGCCTCACTAATAAAAAAGAATTTAAAAATATTGGTTTGGGCTCATGAACTATGTCTTATACAAGAAGATGATCCACACAATGCTTAGAAATTGAGGTACCTAATCGGAGATTGGAGACAGAATGAGTAGGTCCACAGGGTATGCCCCACTTAACACAAACTATTCTGGAAGTCACTATATAAAAAGGTCATAGATTTCACAATTGCTTTTTCTTATATTCTAAGCATTCCTTAGAGTTCTGGTTTTAGTTATTACATAAATATGGAGAACAAATGTTTCAACTCTGGAGAGGATGCCTCAATTCCTATATGGTAACCATGAATGAACTTTGATTGAATGACTTTACATATCTAGGAGCAAAGTATCAAACACCATATTAGACTTGTGGGACACATCTTCTCTAGAATAAATGAAATCATCCTGTGAATCCCTCAGTTTTGCTTTGTCTCTATGCCATTATTACTGTAGTCATTCTTTTTCTTCAAGAAACTTATTTGGTTGTCCATGAGAACAAAAGATGGGTCTACACAGCAATTTCATGTGTAAGGAAAAGAAAGGAGGAGAACAGTAGGTTTGTATGGAGACACTCACCTAACCAAAGATGAGCATCTTCCAGTACTTTAACCACTACAAATTTAGTTTCTGTGATGGAAGGGGAAAGGATGGGAGAGAGAGGGAGCTGTTAACATTTTGGAACTGAGATTTGGAAGAGACCTTAGAAATCATCTCTTCCAGCCCTCTGATTCATAAAGGATGAAACAGGCTCACAAAAGTGAAAAGGCTTGCTCAATTTCCCACAGAGAAGGATGTGGCAGAGCTGACTTGATCCCAAGTTCTCTGACTCCATATCTGCAAGGTATTCTTTCTTCATATGTACCTGCCAGAATCATTCAATTCATTGAAAGCTTACTCCAGTTGCCACCTTCTAAAAGGGATCCTTTGCAACAATTCTCCCTCCATTCAGCTATTAATGTTCTCTTCCTCATGAAATTGTCAAGTATTATATTTATGTAAATATTGTATTCTCTTACTCCCCCCCCCCCCAATAAAATGGATTTTCTTTTAAAGTATTGTTTGGTGTTTTGTTTTGTTTTGTTTTTTCAGGATGGTAGACGGGATGATTTCATTCTAATTGTGATTTATTCATAACAGGAATAAGAGGATACAGACTAGACATGATTTCACTGAAATTTGGAAAGCTTAGATGAGGAAACGCCTTAAACCAATTCAGGTCAACACCTTTTTCTGCAGCTTACACACTTAGAGGGTTGACTAGAGCCTAGCTTTGGGGGTATTGTTTTGTTTTGTTTTGCGGGGCAATGAGGGTTAAGTGACTTGCCCAGGGTCACATAGCTAGTGTCAAGTGTCTGAGGCTGGATTTGAACTCAGGTTCTCCTGAATCCATGGCCAATGCTTTATTCACTGCACCACCTACCTGCCCCTAGAGCCTAGCTTCTTAAACTGTTTGTCACGACCCCATGTGGGGTTGTGTAACTGAACGTGGAGGGTCGTGAAAAATTTGGCAACAGTGAAAGGTTATGTATACCTATTTTATATACTTATATACTTGGGTTCATGTAAAAATTTCTTTGGTGAAAAAGGGTTACAAGTGGAAAAAGTTTAAGAAGCCCTGGACTAGAGCACTAAAAGGTTAAATGACTTGCTCAGGGTCTTACAGCCAGTATATGTGAGGGGAAGGACTTAAATCCATATCCCCATTGCTTCAAAGCCATGTCTCTATCAGCTATTCAATCCATCCAGGACAGACACCATGATTCCTTCAGACAGAATAGGCACTCAATAATTATTGAATTGAGTCAAATTTCCATTACACCATGGTATCCCATGTTGAGTCATCCCTTCCAGAAAATACAATAAAAGCAGGTTATTGTTATGGAGTTAATGAATGATTTCACTCTGTTTTTATTTCCAGATTTATGATTCTTATTTGCAAAGTTTGACTTTGAGACTTCCTTCAATTGCTCAGAGCAATTGTGATACAAAACAGGCATACCCCAACTCACCAGTAACTTGGGGTAGTTTTCAGTGACCCCTGGGAGTGGGAATAATCATAAGAATAAAGAGAACAGACATTCTAGGGAGCTTAAAACTAGCCCCCCAAATATTTAAGTCATTTTCTCATGGGACTAGACCTATAAGGGACCTTGAAAATATCTAGTTTACTATCCCAACCCCCTCCTTTATTTTACAAGAAGGAAACTGAGGGTCATGGAGGTTGAGTGATTTGCCCAAGGTCATTACCAATAGTGAGTTGCACATACCCTTTGACCCAGCAATTCCACTTTTAGGTCTTTTGCCCAAAGAAATCATGGAAGGGGGAAAGGGACCCACATGTACAAAAATATTTATAGCTGCTCTTTACGTGGTAGCAAGGAATTGGAAGTTGAGGGGGTGTCCATCAATTGGGGAATGGCTGGACAAGTTGTGGTATATGAATACAATGGAATACTATTGTTCTGTAAGAAATGATGAGCAGGAGGAGTTCAGAGAAACCTGGAGGGTCTTACATGAGCTGATGATGAGTGAGATGGGCAGAACCAGAAGAACATTGTACACAGTATCATCAACATTGAGTGTTGACCTACTGTGATGGACTATATTCTTCTCACCAATGCAATGGTACAGAAGAGTTCCAGGGAACTCATGATAGAAGAGGATCTCCAAATCCAAGAAAAAAAAAAAAAAGAACTGTGGAGTATAGATGCTGATTGAACCATACTATTTCTTTTGTTTTGGGTGCTGTTGGTTTTTTTCTATTTTGAGGTTTTGCATCACTGCTCTGATTTTTTCTCTTGTAACAGGATTAATGCAGAAATAGGATTAATGTTATTATGTGTATATATATATGTGTATATATCTATATCTATATGTACATAGATATTTAGATATATAGATATAACCTATATCAGGTTACCTGCTGTCTAGGGGAGGGGGGGAGGGAGGGGAGGGAGGGAGAAAAATCTGAAATTGTAAAGCTTGTATAAACAAAAGTTGAGAACTATCTTTACATGTAACGGAAAAAATAAAATACCTTATACATTAAAAAAAAAAATAGTGAGTTGCACAGCCTGAATTAAAATCCAAGACTTCTATGTCTTCTCCATTATATTGTGCAGCCTCTCCCTCTTGGGCAGGGGTTCTTCACCTTAGAGTGTCATAGACCCCTTTAGCAGCTGAGTGAAGCCTATGGACCTCTTTTCAGAATAATGTTTTCAAATGTATAAATTAAAGGTATATAAGTACAAATGAAACCAGTTATATGGAAATAGAATAATACAAATATTTAAACAATAAATTCACCAACCCCAGATTCAAGACCCCTGCTCTGGGGTGAGGCACAGGGTGTGGGTCAAAGTCAGGAGCTATAGCTATTACTATTGAGTCCAGATCTGGACTAAAGGGATATCAGTAAAGCCCAGAGAAAGCAACCCTTCCCTTCCAACATCCATAGTTCTGACAATATAGGTCCTTTCTAGAATTGCCCCAAGGTCAAGGTGAAAAGAAGAGGGGAAGTATATGTGTGTCAGTGTCCTTGTCACAGACGGCAATGGAATCTGCCCCCTCAAGAGGGTACAGAAGGAAGGTTGGCAAGGGAATGCCAAGGACTGGCAGTGAGATGAGAAACAGTTTTTGTGAAAACTTGATACCTTAACTAGGGATGCCCTTTCTATTTAAGGGATGTATTTCATCAGGGAAAACAAAGACTCAGATCAGTTCTGGGGCATGACTTCTACTTTCCTCCACCCCTCTTTCTGCTTTCCTAGCTATGAAGGTCTAAATGACAGAAACTGAAACTATGTTAGTCTCTTACTTGGTAAGGTGCCTTTTTGAGGTGCTTGAGCACTTATAGCTTAACCTGGGCCTCTGAGTGACAAGGAGAGACAACTTATGACTTTGATGGGGCTGGCTTCCTGAAGAACTGCCCGCCCCTCTAGGCACAAACTCCTTGGAGGACTCTGCCACCTTCTGTGTAAGACAGAAGGAAAGAGCTTCTCAGTGAGTAGGAAGAGGATGTAGGCAGGCAAAAATATGAAACTCTAAAAGAAAAAATAATTTAAAATAAACAAGAAATTTTTAAAAACCCAAAACAACAACAAACTACTAATAATGAGAACTATTCAGGGGCAGCTAGGTGGCGCAATGGATAGAGCACCGGCCCTGGAGTCAGAAGGACCTGAGTTCAAATCTGGCCTCAGACATTTGACACTTACCTAGCTGTGTGACCTTGGGCAAGTCACTTAACCCTCTTTGCCCAACCAAAAAATTTTTTAAAAAATAATGAGAGCTATTCAAATGTAAAATGGATTGAGGGAGTCTTGGGTTCTTGCTAGCTGGAGGTCTTCAAACTGAGGGTGGATGTCCACCTGCTGAAGATGGTATAGAGAAGATTCCTCAGGGATGATTTAAGGTAGATAACCGGAGAGATCTCCAACTTTTAAAGTCTACTTCCTTCCCACATCTTAGCCCCAAACCAGATTCATTCTTTACGGCTAGTGCTGTATTATATAAAGAAGATGGCCTGACTGGCTTAAATACTTTTCTTTCAGGTCCTGTTATTTTCTTTCCTTTACAATTTTTTTTTTCTTCAACTTCCTTTGAGTCACTAAATGACCATTGGCAGTACATGGCACATAGTAGGCACTTACTAAATGCTTATTGATTTGTTCACTTTGGAGACAGACAAGTGGATTGTTAGGAGATTGGAGTGGGATACAACTAAGCCTGATAGAAGACTGAATTCAAATCTCTTTGGGGGGGGGGGGCTGGTTGCTTGATAAGGAGCTTTCCCTCCCCAAAGACATTACTCAAAGGACTTAGCATTAGACATAAGGATGGTCAAGAGCAAGTGAAAGATGGTATTTCAAGGCAAGAAGTTTCAATCATTGACCAGTATCAAACCACTGTCCTCCATGACCCAATGTCCTCTGACAAATAAATCCATTTCTACTTCCTAAATGACAGTTATCATGTTGTTATTTCATTTGTTTTCCTAACATTAGTATGGTCTGAGTAACAAACCAGGTCTGTTTTCTAAGAACCAAATTCCCTAACTACACAGAGGCACTTCACTGGTAGGCTGGCCACCAGTTGCCTTCTTTGAGGGGGAAGAATGGAAAACATAAGAATCAGTATGCCATAGTTGATAAAGCTTTGAACTTGAAGTCAAGAAGACCTGGGTTCAAATCCTATCTCAGACATTAGCTGAATAATTCAGGGCAATTGACTGTCTATTTGTATATGCCTACGTGTATTAGTATGTTTGTATGCATATATGCATATGAGTATATACCTATGTATATGTGAATATGTGTATGCATATATGCATGTGTGTATATGACTATGTGTATGCATATTAGCCTGTGAATATGCATTTGTGTGTGTGAATATGCCTATGTGTATGCATATATTCATATATGCCTGTGTATATTTGTATGCAAATATGCATGTGTGTATGCATATGTGTATGGGTATGCATGTGTGTGCATGTGTACATATGTATGTGTATATGTGTGTATACACATACACATTTTTGTCTGATGGTAGCTATCTTGAAGTTGGGGAGGAGGAGAGGGAACAAAAGAAAGTTACGTAATAACTTTCCTTTATTTTTGAAAGGAATAGCCAGTTGTACATAATGGTGATGCAATTTCAGGTGCAGTTGTCTGTTTTTCTATCCCACTGTAATGGAAATGCTTGTTTTATTTAAGTTCAGAATAAATTAATTAAAAAAATTTTTTTTAATCTTGCAATTTAATAGAAATAATAATAACCATGTACACAAACCACTATGATACAAATTAGAATGTCATGAGTACAAACAACATGCAATGAGTTCAGAGAATAGTGGAAAAGATATCAGCTGGGATCTTCAAGAGAGGCATCATGGGATAAGTGGCATTTTAGTTGGGCCTTGAAGAATGAGTAGAATTTCAACAGACATGTGGGATTTATGCTGGTTTTGGAGTGAGGGAACAGGAAAGAGAAGGAAAAACTAGGGAAATGAAAAGAGACTTCATCTCTGTTACACAGCTTCCTTTCCTTTGGCTCCTGGAAGAAGCCAAAGTCTAGTCATGGGAATAATTTCCCAAGTTCAGGGTGATGGCAGAGGTAGAATCATTAGTTGGCTCAGTACAGCTTAGACAGGAATTCTCTGGATAATGACTTTAAATCTCTGCTTTGTTTTGGCTATAAAAACCTGACCTATGTTCATGTTATTCTTCTTGATGATTTCTTAAGCCAATAAAACTAATATGCAAACAAACTGGCTCAGAGATGGCGTCAGTCACAAGGCAGCCTCAGATCAGGACAGGGGATTTCAACCACATTTAACACACCAGGAGCAGAGCCAAGACTAAGAAAAAGCCCTATACACTGAGCAAGGATAAGTACACAAAAGGAGGAGATAAGACACCACACACAAACAAGCCTAATTATCTTGGTTCCTTGCCAAGGTCTACTTGATTTTTAAAAATGTTTTGAAAATCATCCTAATTGATTAGACCTAGAAGGTTTTTGGGTTGTTATTGTTGGGTTGTTGTTGTGTTTTTTTTCCAAGTTTCACTTTTCTGTGGTATACAGGGATTATGAAATGGAAAGAAACCTGTGTTGAAAATTTAGGGGGCCAAGGGGCAGCATGGTAAAATGGAGTCTGGAGACCTGAGTTCAATTTCTAGCTCTGAAGTCTACTAACTAATAGAACTTTTGTTAAGTCACTTCAACCTGCTAAGCCTCAGTTTTCTTAATTATAAATTGGGTACAGTAATACCTGTCAGGCCTATCCAGCAGGGTTGTTATAAGGAAAGTGATTTGTAAACATTGAAACCCTATAGAAATATGAGTTGTCAGTAGTCCTGGCTCTACAACTAACTGTGTAACATTAGACAAGTCACAACCTCTCGAGGCCTCAGTTTCCTTATCTATTAAAATGAAGGGATTGAACTAGATTGGGCTTTTTAATTCTTTTTTGAGTCAGAAAAGCCTAAGAACCCCTTCTCAGAATAATGTTTTAGATTAACAAAATAGAATGCATGGGATTAAAAAGGAAGAAAATTATAAAAAATTATAGTTATTACAGATTTTTTTTAAAAGTATATTGTTGTTCGGTCATGTCTGATTCTTTGTGATCCCGATTGGGATTTTCTTGGCAAAGATACTGGGGTGGTTAGACATTTCCTTCTTCAGTTTATTTTATATATGAGGAAACTGAGGCAAACAGGGTTAAATGACTTGCCCAGGGTCACACAGCTAGTGGCTGCAGGATGAATTTGAACCCAGATCCTCCTGACTCCAGAGCTGGCACTCTATCCACTATGCCATCTACCTGCCCTATTTTTAAGTATATTGACCCCAGATAATCCCTAAGGTCCCTTCTGTTCCTAACGTTCTATGATTTGCAATAATAATCTCAATCAGTAAATGAAGAAGCTCAGTTATTGCCTGTTTCTATATGTAGAGAGTAGAAGTAACCCTTCGGATAGTATAAGCCCCAAACCATTTTTGTTACTTAATATTTACTTACTTGTTACTTAATTTTAATTTAATATCTGTCACTTAATATTTGTATCACTTCAGTTTTTACTATTATATTTTGTGACATACTTTTCCAAAGGCCTGAACAGACACCACGGCGCCCTGGAAAGAACGCTGGTTTTGGAATCAGAAATCTGAGGTTCAAGTCCCAATTCTATCACATGCTGCTTGGAGAGCCTTGGGCACGTGAGTCTCCCAGTTCCATCATCTGTCAAGGAGGGGTTTGGAGTAGGTAGCCTCCATCATCCCTTCCAGCTCTAAATCTGTGATGCTGGTTAGGCATACCCGTATAGTTATGCCTTGTACTGGGTGCTTTTCGATTCCTGGGGGTTTTAGGAAGTTACAAATCCCATTAGAAAGTAATAGAGGGGCAGCTAGGTGGCGCAGTGGATAGAGCACTGGCCCTGGAGTCAGGAGTACCTGAGTTCAAATCCGGCCTCAGACACTTGACACTTAGTAGCTGTGTGACCCTGGGCAAGTCACTTAACCCCAATTGCCTCACTAAAAAAAAAAAAAGAAAAAAAAAGAAAGTAATAGGGTACAGCTAGGTGACTCAGAGGATAAAGCATGGGCCCTGGATTCAGGAGGACCTGAGTTCAAATCCGACCTCAGACACTTGACACTTGACTCTTACTAGCTGCTTGACCTTGGGCACTGCATTGCCCTGCAAAAAAAAAAAAGAAAGAAAGAAAAGAAAAGTAATAGAGGGAGAAATAAGAAAGCCTATCTCCTTCCCTTCACTGGAAATGTGTGTGACTGTGGATATAAGACTATGGCCTATGCTATCAGATGCAGAAGATATGTTGGGAGATTTTGTCTCTATTACAAGGCTTGGATCACTGAAG
Organism: Dromiciops gliroides; assembly: GCF_019393635.1. Classification (NCBI taxonomy): domain Eukaryota; kingdom Metazoa; phylum Chordata; class Mammalia; order Microbiotheria; family Microbiotheriidae; genus Dromiciops; species Dromiciops gliroides. Next base: position 400,557,592 of record NC_057861.1, read on the forward strand.
ATGACTGGGTAAAAATAAATGTGAAGCAAAAACAGAAGACATTCGTTTTTATTAAAGAAAGCAATAGTTATTTTTACCTTTTATAAGTAATGACCCAATGTCATTTGAATTGCAACTATTTCATTTGAATATCACCCGAAAACACCTTTCATAATGTTCCATGGTCAGATATGTAGTCGTCCCTGGTGCAAATTTACAACACTGACAGTCATGGTCCAGCACCCATTAGTTGTATAATAAGGGCATTCCAACATTTAGGGCTCAGGACCGAGAACTAACGTAACATTTCATAGCAATTCTGCAACTTCTGCAGAGAAACATAAGTATTCCATTCATTTCAGCTATATTAGTTTCAGTTATTTTAGCAAGCTCTAATTTCTAAATAAGAAGATTTATTAGTTATTTGTGTCTAGGCTAGAGTAGTTATATAATTTGGAAACTGAGTTTAAAAGTGAGCTTAAGGTAGCGGTGAAGTGGTTCACACTAATAAATTAGATCTGTTACACTAACTTGCTAGACTTGGTATTGTGGACTGGGACAGGAATGGCGACAGATGATTTTAGTTTTAACCATTGTGGTGATGACTTACATATTCTCCACCCCCCCATCTGTTTCTCTGTCTTTCTGTCTCTCTCTCTTTCCTCCCCTTTCTCTTCCTCCCTCCCTCTGTCCTCCAACCCTTTCTCTCTTCTACCCTTTTTTCTTCTTTCCTCTTACCTCTATTTTGCTCTTCCTTTCTCTCCTCTCTTTTCCTCTCTTCCCCACTTTCTCTCACCTCACCCTCTCTCCCCCAGATCTCTTCTCTTTCCTCATTCTTCTTTCTTTTCCTCTTCTCTTTTCTCCTCTGTACTCCTGCCCTGGGTTGTTCTCTCCTCTCTTTTCCTCTCTTCCCCACTTTCTCTCACCTCACCCTCTCTCCCCCAGATCTCTTCTCTTTCCTCATTCTTCTTTCTTTTCCTCTTCTCTTTTCTCCTCTGTACTCCTGCCCTGGGTTGTTCTCTCCTCTTTTTTCCTCCTGTGTCTAGTCTCTTCTTGCTTGCTCCCTCCCTCCTTCCACCTTCCTTTCTTCCCTCCTCTCTCCTTTCGCTGTGGCCCCTTCTTCTTCCATTGCCTTGGGACTCACAGACACACTCTACCTCAAGTAACCAGTTCTGGCACTAGAATTCAGAAGTACAGAAAAGCACCTGGTGAAAATTCCAATAGATTGCTCTAGGACAGAAGTTCATAACCTGGAGTCTATCAACTTTTTTAAAAAAAGATTTTGAAATATTTATAGCTGCTCTTTATGTGGTGGCAAGGAATTGGAAGTTGAGGGGATGCCCATCAACTGGGGAATGGCTGGACAAGTTGTGGTATATGAATGTAATGGAATACTATTGTTCTGTAAGAAACGATGAACAGAAGGAGTTCAGAGAAACCTGGAGGGTCTTGCGTGAGCTGATAATGAGTGAGATGAGCAGAACCAGAAGAACATTGTACACAGTATCATCAACATTGAGTGTTGATCTACTGTGATGGACTATATTCTTCTCACCAATGCAATGGTACAGAAGAGTTCCAGGGAACTCATGATAGAAGAGGATCTCCAAATCCAGGAAAAAAAAAAGAAAGAACTGTGGAGTAGATGCTGAATGAACCATACTATTTCTTTTGTTTTTGGTGCTGATGTTTTTATATTTTGAGGTTTTTCGTCATTGCTCTGATTTTTCTCTTATAACATGACTAATGCAGAAATATGTTTAATGTTATTATGTGTGTGTATATATATATATATATATATAACACCTATATCAGATTATCTGCTGTCTAGGGGAGGGGGAGGGGAGGGAGGGAGAAAAATCTGAAATTGGAAAACTTGTATAAACAAAAGTTGAGAACTATCTTTACATGTAACAGGGAAAAAATAAAATACTTTATTAATTAAAAATATTTTGATAACTAGATTTCAATTTCATGTTTTCCTTGGTAATCTTATATGTTTTATTTTATGTATTTAAAACCATTCTTGACCCTAGGCAAGTCACTTAACCCCAATTGCCTCACTAAAAAAAAAAAAAATTCTGAGAAGGGGTTCAGAGGGTCAAATGCCTAAAGGTCTATGCCACAGACTCCAAAGAGGTTCATACCACACGCAAAAAAGATCAAGAGTCCCTGCTTTAGAGATGTTAAACAAAACAAAACAAACTGCAATTTGGGATTCACTTACTTGGATAAATGCCCCTTTGCCCAGTGTAAATCTGCTGACTTTTTCAGCTCACATTCATATTTTCTTTATATATATGCATATGTGTATGTACATATATCTTTGCATCTGTCAGCTTCTACTAATGGAGCAGATGAAACTAAAACTCGGGTAACAAGGCCATCCTCATGCTTATCTCCAAGAAATAGATCTTCACAGGATAACATGGGCACACAATTTCCATGACCTATGTTGCAGGGTAGAGTTACATGTCTGGGGTGTAGTCATGGCTTGGGAATGTGGTTTGAGTGTCAAGAGGATTATTTGACTCCAGGCAAACCTGCTTCCTTCTGTTTGAGGGCTTCTGAACTGATCTGTTCTCTGCAGTCTTAAATTGTTCCAGTTTCTGGATGGAACAATTTGCTCTCTGCCACTTTCTCAGATGTGTACTCACCAGGCCTGGCCCGTGTATGTTTTTAGACACGCACATGCATACACACCCCTCAACTCACATAGAGGTACCAATAAAAGCATTAGACCTCAAGAGTGTTCCAAGGATTTGAAAAGCTTTGGTGCCATAAAAAAATATTTTGTCAGCTTGTGGCCGCTACAAACCTGCTTCTGTTTCATGCTTCTTTTCTTTTCTTTCTTCTTCCTATTTTAAGAAAACTCTACTCATTTCTTCCTAGAACAGTTCAGTCAAGTCCAAGAAAGTTGAAAGAATGAATGCCTTACTGGGAGAAATGTCTGGATGTGGACATTCCTTGGGCCACTCCAACTAAAGATGAGGGATGAGTTATAGACTCAGACTGGCTTATGTTTCTCAATATCCTGGGTGAAAGAGAACAGAAACAAATGAGAAAGAGCTTCAGAGATGGACAAAACCTACATGATTCACAAAAACATGTCTGCTCCTCAGTTATAGGCTGTACTCCCAGAAGCTAGGTGGAAGGTACTACTGCCTTAAATCAATCAATCAATCTCTCTCTCTCCCTCCCTCCCTCCCTCCCTTCCCCTCCCCTCTCCTCCCCTCTCCTTATTTCCTCTCTCCTCCTCTCCTCTCCTCTCCTTTCCTCCCCTCTCCTTATTTCCTCTCCTCTCCTCTCCTCTCCTCCCCTCTCCTCTCCTCTCCTCTCCTCCCCTCTCCTTATTTCCTCTCCTCTCCTCTCCTCTTCTCTCCTCTCCTCTCACAAAGAGCACCTGTAGATTGTACATATATAACCTATGTCAGATTGGTTTCGGTTTCTGTCTTGTGAAGGGGAGAGGAAAGGGGGGGAGAAAAATCTGGAACTCTAAATCTTATGAAAATAAATGTTGAAAACTGCCTTTACATGTAACTGGAAAAAATAAAATAAATGGAAATTTTAAAAAAGAACAATTTAGGTCTCAGTGATGAGCAGGCCAAGAGGCAATAAGAGCAGAAAAGATTGCTTTCATCCCTTGAATGCTTCAAAGAATCTGTGATCTCAGAGATAGAGGCATTCCCTTCAATGGTGAAGATTGCAACCCACTCATGCCTTCTGATTCTATGCAATTCTTGTCCATGTCTACCCAGAAATCCTCGATGGGGGGTGGGAGGGTTTATCCCACAAGATGAGAATCTTCTTCTAGATCTTTGGATATTGCCTGCAAACCAGTGACCCACAGAGGCTATCTATCCCTTGCTCTGGCCACATGACTGACCCATCTCGCTCCCCAGTCACCTCTATATTGCCCTTTGGGTGACCCTCAACTTTGAATTCTTCAGAACTGCAGCATTCCATGGTGTACAGTCACGTAGCATCACTAGAAGAACACTGGTTTAAAAAAAAAAAAAGCAGGCTGTAGTTTCAGAGAGAAGGTTGAGGTCCTTCAAAATGCAATTTCCCAAAGTCAAGTTATGATGGCTGGTGTGTGTTATTCTGGCTCACTGTTCTCTAAGAAATTTAGAACTGGCACCATTTTTTGAGGGTAGAGCAAATATCTTGCAACTGGGCTCATTTACCCTCAAGGGTTATTATTTTTTTTTAAAGCAAGGCCTATTTTAACTCCTTGGACAGGTACCCACTGGCCTTCACTAAACTGTCTCTCTTCTAGTTACCTCATCTTATCACAAACACATAAATGAAATCCATATATTACTCAGCAAAATGGGATAGGGTCAGGGATCAGTAGGCTTCATTAATGCAATTGGGAAAGGAACTTGTTCCCCTTTTGATTTAAGTGTTCACCATTGTCACAGGCTGTGAAAGTCTGATTTTCCAGACTGTCCTAGAAAGAACAGTCCTTCCCAGAGAGGGAATATTTACCTTGGTCTTTTTCTGCCTCTCATCTGTGTGCACCTGGCCCTGGGCAGCAGTCCAGAGTTGAGTGACGGTGGTTTTACTTGGCAATGAATAAATGAGAAGAACAAGGATGTTAATGATGATAATCGTCATCCATACTTCCTGAGTACTCTATGTACTTATGCTTAAAAAGCTGAATGGAGTGGTTCTTTTTAAAAAGTATTATTTTTAAGCGCTTCTGCATCTGTGAGTGAATAAGATATCAGAAAAATTTCATGAGCCTTAATTGTTTGGGATGCTACATTTCTTTGTTTGTTTTGTTTGCTTTTTGTCATTGGTGGTTTATTTAACACAAATAAAAATGTGCAAATTTTTACTTATTTTCTTCACTCCTCAGTCTAGCGTTCGGATTGGTAATCTTGATGGCTAGCTGAGCTGTTCTCTCAACTATGACTTTCCGATTCTTCGAGGAAACATTGTGAGCAATTTCAGCACAGTAAGATTTGTTGCACATCAGCAGCACTTCTAGCTCTTTGACATTGTGCACCAGAAACTTCCTGAATCCACTAGGTAACATGTGTTTTGTCTTCTTATTGTTTCCATAACCAATATTGGGCATCAAGATCTGGCCCTTGAATCGTCTTTGCACTCTGTTGTCAATGCCTCTTGGTTTACACCAGTTTCTCTTGATCTTGACATATCGGTCTGACTGGTGACAAATGAACTTCTTGGTCCTCTTCTTGACGATTTTGGGCTTCACAAGCGGTCTGAGGGCTGGCATGGTGCCGGTGAAGAGAGAGCTGCCCCTCCTTGGGAAGCGCCGAGGAAAAGAGACTGGGATGCTACATTTCACAGAAATACCATAAAAAACCCCCAACCTGTGTCATCTAAATTAAGCATGGCATGATAGCTATAAACAAAGCATTCAGCATTTGTTTATAGCATTTAGCTATAAACAAACAGAACCAAACAAATTATAGTATGTAAATGTAAAAGAATATTACTGTGGGGCAGCTAGGTGGTGCAGTGGATAGAGCACCGCCCTGGATTCAGGAGGACCTGAGTTCAAATCCGGCCTCACACACTTAACAATTACTAGCTGTGTGACCCTAGGCCTTAACCCAAATTGCCTCACCAAAAAAAAGAGAATATTACTGTGCCATAAGGAATGATTAATCTGAATTGATCTGAATCTTAATCTATACAAAGTCCAAATAAAATGCATTAAGAAGTGAGAAAAAAGGATTAAAAAAGAATTGTGTGGTATAAACAGAAATAATACTGGAATAGGACTCAGAAGACCTAGGTTTGAATTTCAGCTCCATCAATGGCATAAGGTTGGGATGAAGAGCTAATATATAAGATGGTGTATCTAGGATCTAAATGTATATTGGTGGGTAAGGACAAAGGGTGGAAGATTAAACTTAATGGTTAGTCAAATCAAAGCATTTGTTAAGTATTCATTGGTGTTTACTAGCTGCCAGCATAGGGCTGGGAACAAATGAAAGCAATGAAAAAGGGCTTTCTCTGTCCTCAAAGGAACTTACTTTCTAATGAGGAAGATGAGGAAAAAAAAGTGGAGCTGAAAAAGGGTGGAGAGGAAGGGGAAGTGAAAGTACCTAGGCTGGGCCATGGTAGAGAAAGTCCTGTGGAGAATCAAGAATGCAGCCTGGAGAGGAATGAAGACCTGGTTTACCTGGACCTCCTCCTTAAAAGGGAGGTTCTGGGAGGAACTGGTCATTCAGAGTAAGAGTTGTGGGGGTGGAGGGTACTTTCAATATGAGAAGTAGTCCAGAGATGGAGTGAACTTCCAGGGGGAGGAGGTTTCTATGACATGGTAGACAAAGTTCTGTGGAAAGTCGGGAGTGCAACCCAGAAAGGCTTAACATATTAATAATAAATGTTAATAAGGATTAATGTCAAATCAAATCAACAGGCATTTATTATTCACCTACTATGTACCTTGCACTGTGCTAAGCACTGGGAGTCTCACATGAGTTATTTTTTTAAAAAATTAATTTTGGGGGCAGCTAGGTGGCACAGTGGATAAAACACTGGCCTTGGATTCAGGAGGACCTGAGTTCAAATCCAGCCTCAGACACTTGACACTTAACTGGCTGTGTGACCCTGGGCAAGTCACTTAACCCTCATTGCCCTGCAAAAAAAAAAATTTAATTTCACAAGTATATGGTAGGGGTATTTTTTTCTGTGAAAAAAATCTAAGTGTTTTATCAGACTGCTCTCTCAATATGGGGTCAACAGTGTGGTGTGGTAGCCAAAAGAATCAAAGACTCCCAAACTTGTTCTGCTTGACCCTAGAGGGCAGAAGTATGACAAGAGGTAGAGACATGTGCCTTGCTCATCTGTTTTCAGTGAACTGTCAATTCCTAATTCTCTGAATTGGACTTCTTTCTTATTTTTTAAAAAAATCATCTTTCTTTTTCCTTCTCTCCTTTACATATAGTAAAGAATCTGAAGAATGGCAGATTGGTGACAAATAAAAGGCAGTGCAGTTGTGGAATTCCTAGAGTCAGGAATTTGTAGTTATTATATTATTATAACACTGTCTCTGGGTTTACCCTCCTAACCCCTACTTCCACTGGGGGGTCGAAGTCCTCAGAGGGCAATTTACTACTTCTCCCCTAAGGGTTCTATCATTAGAGAACCTTAAGAGGTAGTGATTTCTAATGCTATGGTGTATGAGCCCCCATTCAGTGTGTTCCCCTCAATGTCAATCAACTGGTTGGCATAAATTTTTTAAAAAGGATATATAATAACAATTTATGCCATGGGCAAAAGTTACAAAAGCATGTCCCAAACCTTGTGCATATTCTCTCCTCTGCCCACATCTGGTACCTGGGGTGTGTGGCCTCATACTTAAATTACTGTTGAATATTAAAATATAGTTTTTGTTATTAAAATATAGATCTGCCTATCTCCTACAAACAGATCAGACAAATAATGTTTAAACTCTCCTACAAAATTAATAAACAGATCAGAGAAATTATAATATCTTATAATACCTCCTAACCAGATCAGAGAACATGATATCCTCCTACGAAACAGATCAGAGATAGATAGAAAAAATATAATATCAATTTAATATTTTGTCCCAAGAAGAAATATGTAACACATGATCATGTGGAGACTCCCCTCCTGAGAAGAAAGCTCAGGGGACTCCCCATTTCTGAGAGTATATATGGTTTTAATCCACTGATTACAGGGCGTTGTTAGTTTCAATAGTATGATACAGAAATCAACCCAGAAGCAAAAAGCAGTTTAACAATTTCAGTTATAACAAGTATGGATGGAATACAGAAACATCATGATAAGATTACAGGATTCCAAAAAAAGGGTTTGGCAAGGATGAGGACACCCAGATGTTACCATAAGATAGGGACTTACTATCCTGGGGGAAAAGAAGTCACTAGGTAGGGTCTTTTATCTGCCAGCTATCTGGGTTCAGTTTGGAGTTCAGTTGAAGGACATTTTGTTCCTATTAATCCAGGGTTTCATAAAAATATTTTTTGGATAATAAGGTACCTCCATCAAATCCAGGTGATCCATATATTTGTATTAATACTAAAAAGGCAGCAGTGTATACATATAGAGAATATATGAAGCCAAAGAGTTCTCTACAATTTGTGGTTCTGGGAGTCCTTTTCTCCCTTAGTGGACTCCTCACTAAATTCACTTTGGGGGAAGTGTTGGCAATAGGTTAGTCATTCTCCTTGCTTAGCTAAACTGGTTCTTTCTAGGGCATAATGTTTTGGTTTTGTGGGTCCACATTACTGGGTTGGGTAAAGCAGGGTGCTCAGCTTGTGAGTTGGTCTCCCACCAGGCACAGCTGTCCCTGCTGCTGACTTCAGGACTCTGATTGTTGTTGGGACTTTGGCTGACTTTGATAGATCGATCTCTGGTTGTGCCGATCACTTGGGTGCTGCCATCTCAGAATGGTAATTCACCTAAGATCAGGAAAGAAGAAACACAGCAAAAAGAGAGTCGTCATGGACTCAGAAACACATGCTGTCTGGATAAGGAAATACAGCTTGCCACTGGCCCTCCTATATCCAAAGAAATCTTTCTATTTTAAAGGGCTGAGAAAGAGAGTGAGAGATTATCCTCTTGCACCTTTTGCATATATCCTCAATTCTGGCTTCTCTTCCAATTAGAAGCTTCTTCAGCACAACAATGCCAGCACCTCGGAAGGCTCAGAGTGAAAGTGAGTAGCAAATGTTTTTGTTTTGGTCAGAAACACTGAGGGTCTTCCCCTCCTAGATTGATTTGAGTTTTTGTTATTGTTGCTGTTGCTTTTGTTTTTTGACTAGATAAAAGAGGCCATTCTTCGCCTCATTTCTTATCTAGCCTTAATCACTGAATGGGTGTTACTTCAGTCCAACAGACCTGGCAAAGACCTTAGTTTAAAAAGATCAAAGTCTCCCATTGTAACCCCAGGCCATCCCCAGATCTCCTGATCTATATCTTGCCACTGGAGGAGAGAATGAGGCTGCTGACTTTGCACGGCCTGCCTCACTTAAATCCAATTCTCTCTCAAGTCATGACATCCAAGCCATGGTCCTCTTTGAGAAAGAAGGACAAACAATGAATTGTAAAGAGTAGTAGCTGCCCTCTGTAGAAATATTTTAAATGACTATGACTAATTTGGGGGCTAATCTGACTAGAGGAGTAATTCTGGGACTTGACTAACTGGCTACCTGACTGCTATTAATTTAATATGGGCAGTTTATAAAGTTCCACCACACTGCTCCCAAATTGATATGCAAAAGATTAAGAAGCCTCTTAACTAAATGATCCAAGCAGAGTTTATTTATGAGATACTATTTAAAATTAAGAATACAGGGAAATAAAATGTACAATCTGACTGCATTGCGGTGCGTCTCTTTCCCCTGTGTGTCTTTCCCACCTGCTGCGCCTGGAACTTCTTTAATACAATAAGGACCTTAGCTGCCTCTTGCCTTAGGGCACTCAGGTCCTTTATTCTAACTCCAAGCCCCTTTCACTTTGTAAATCCCCCTGCTTCTAACTTTCCTCTCCTTATTGCCACCGCTGAACCCCTGGGTTTCTCTCTCACTGACCTTCTGTCTGTCTGCTCCCAGTTGGGCAACAAAGCTTGCTCTTCCTTCCTTTTTTCCCTCATTCTTTTCTCTCTTTTCCCTCTGTCCACATAGAAAATTATACACTTACCTGCGGGGGCTCTACCCAAAGGAATATAAATTTTGATTGCTGAAACCTCACAATAGGCTAGATTTCTTTTAAGGATCATGCCTTAAACATTGATTGGCCAACAATAGGTGCAAGCCCAAGTCTCAGCCATTGTTCGGGTCCTGATGGCTCAGAGTGAGTATAAATAGCAATTATTTCTGTTTTGGCCAGAAACCCTGAGGGTCTTCTATTCCTAGATTGATTTTGGTTTTTGTTTTTGACTAGGTAAGAGAAGCCATTCTTTTCCTTATTTCTTACCTAGCCATAATCACTGAATGAGTGTTGCCTCAATGAAACTGAGACCTGGGAAAGACCATTGCTTAAAAAGGCCACAGTCTCCCAATGCATCCTGGGCTATTCTGTCATCTGATCTATATCTTGCCACTGGATCCAGCCTAGTCTCACTTAAATCCAATTCACTTGCAAGTCATAACATCACCTTTCCTGGTGTCATTGGTTCTCTTTGAAAATAAAGGACAGGGGCAGCTAGGTGGCACAGCGGATAGAGCACTGGCTCTGGAGTCAGGAGAACCTGAGTTCAAATCTGGCCTCAGACACTTAACACTTACTAGCTGTATGACCCTGGGCAAGTCACTTTAACCCCAATTGCCTCACCAAAAAAATAAATAAAGAAAAAATAAATAAATGACAAACAATGAACAATGGTACCATTGTGACAGAGGAATTCCTGTAAAGAGGTCTAGTTGAAGAGGGATTCTTATAGATGCTGAAGTTCTCCAGGTATGCCTTTTTATGTATGACATTATGCTGATTACATTAAGCTTCAGAACATTACACAGGCTCCCAGAAGAGATTTTTAATCATTCAAAGAAGTTTGGCCCATCTGTCTACATGGGAAAGACCAAATGGATGAAGAATGTGTATTGTCCAGATTTCAACATGTATTTATATTGAAAACTCCATAGGGCTTTCCCAAAGCATGTAGATATGGGACAATTAATACAAATGGACAATGGTTTGACCCCAAAGTTGGACAAAAAGAGGAGAGTATGTTGGATCGCTTTCAAAAAATTGCGAAACTAATTTTCTGACCCAAATCTTCCCACGAAAGCAAAGGTCAATTTTTTCAATATTCAAATTCTATCAATGTTGCTATACAGAGTGAGACATGTAATACCACTGCTTCCAAAAGACTAAAAATGAATATCACACAGAGGACAATGGAAAGACATATGGTGGTTATGAGCAGGCTATAACATATAACCAATTTAGGAATCCAAATCAAGTAGAAAGATATCATCAAGGAATTGCATGACAAAAAGAAAAGATGTTCTGGTTGCATGGCAAGAATGAGTGATGTCTGGTAGATAGCCAGAATGACCCACTGGTACCCTTGTAATGTCATGGGGTACAGAGCACCCCAGAAGTTCTCTGGGGCACATCAAGGAATCTTCTCCTTGAGAAACTAAACCAGAGGACAGATAACGCCTAGAGAGATAAGTGGTACCAAATCGGACTGAGCTAGCTTTGGATTCCCACCCTTCATTCTGGTCTCCCTTACCCTGGGGAGATAAATTTGGGTGTGGCTGTGGCCTTTGCGTCCTGAAGAGGGATCCGTAGCCACCCCTCACCTAATTCCTCTAGTCACTACCAGTAGGGGATGGTCCTCCCTCACTAAAGGAACTTTCCACAGTCAAAGGGTCACCCCTCCCCCCATCAGTCCTCTATAAAAGTACCTTCCAGTATCCTGCTCAAGGAGATTGGTACCTCTGAACCACGTGCTTTGTGCCTATCTCCCCATGAGAAGTCCAAGGATTTCCCGCCCCGCCCCCTGCCCGTTCCCTTCCCTTGCCCCTAAATAAACTACCACCTTATTCTAACTACTTTTGTGTGCAAGAGGGTGTAATTCTTTAAAGAGGAATTCCTAAGAATCCCAACCCCGTACCCAAACCCCGTACCCTATTTCCCCCACTACAGTAATATCAAGGAAAGGTAAGCAACTCCTCCAGGATATTAGGTGAACCCACTGTAGTGAAGTTTTGGGAGGCTATAGACAAAAGAAACACAGGTTGGACATGCATTGATGGGTTACAATCTACATTCTCAAAGGGACCAACAGAATTGATGAGGTCACAGATCTATTTGAAGATTAAATAAGGAGAATTTCAGAGAAACATGAAAATACTGGTATGTATTGATGCAGAGAGAAGAAAGAACGAGGAGTAAAATATATACAATGATTACAATAATGTAAAGGAAAACAACACTAAAAGGCAGCTGAACTACATTTAAACACAATGATCAATACTGGTTCTAGAGGACAAATGATGGAACACAGTTTCCTTATCAGGAGAATGGGGAAAGACTATGGGCTTTGGAATGTTACATATGCTAACAGATTCAATGAATGTGTCAGGTGGTTTGGCTTAATTCTTTTTCTTTGTTACTAACCAGTAGTTTTGACCACATCCTACTGGCACTCAGCATGGCTAGAACTTTCCAACAAGACTTAGTCTCTTATTGGAAAAACAATTCCAAGTTGTTCAGGTGGAACAATTGGTGGAAAAAATCTGTTATGTCTGTAAAGTTGGGGAAAAGACAGAAGTCATATTTCATATCTACACAAAAGGGGAGAAAAACCAATAATGAAAGCCTAGTATAAATGGAACTGATAAGTAGAGTATTCTCTTAATAGCAAAACCAGATGACTTAGCAATGTGCTACAGTGAAACATCTTATTTAAAGTCAATCCATGTTGTAAGGGAAGCTCTCTAGCTGAAAGAGGTTATTAGTGGCTAATCTAGAAAGCCATAATGATCTGTTGGCCTAAATACTTTTCACCTTTTACTGTGCTTATAATATGAATGCAAGTGGTTCTTGGATACTTAGCTGCCTAACAGCTGTCAGTTATTATATTTCATATATAGTGAATAAAATTTATAGTCAGACTTCAGACTGATGAGGAATACAGACAAAATCTTTTTATTTTTATTTTTTTTTGCCCATGGTATTAAATAAAAAACCTGTACCTACATTCTGTTTCTCCAAAAAAAAAAAAGCCTTAAAAAGGACTTAAAATTTTTTGGTAGATATGTTAACATTGCATTATAGGGGTAAGAACATCAGATTGTTAAGGAATAGTTGGTGTAATAAGCATACTTTCGTAATGTTAACCTGCTCTCTTCTAGCATGTAGTCTTTATTGTTTTAAATCATAAAAATATTTTATTATTTTCCAGTTACACGTAAATACTGTTTTCAATATTTGTTTTCATAAGATTTTTAGTTCCAAATTTTTCTCTCTCCCTCCCTTCCCTCCCCTCTCCCCAAGACAGAAAGCAATCTGATAAAGGTTATATATGTATAATCACATTAAACATTTCTGCATTAGTCATGTTGTGAAAGAAGAATCAGAACAAGAGGGAACCCCCCCCCCCCAAAAAAAAAAGTAGAAACAGTATAGTTCAATCTGCTTTGAGAATCCACAGTTCTTTTTTTCTGGATGTGGAGAACATTTTCCATCACAAGTCCTTTGGAGTTGTCTTGGATCATTGTATAGCTAAGAAGAGCTAAGTCTATCACAGTTGATTATCACGCAATGTTGCTGTTACTGTGTACAATGATCTGGTCCTGCTCATTTCACTCAGCATCAGTCCACTTAAGTCTTTCCAGGTTTTTCTGAAATATGCCTGCTGATCATTTCTTACAGCACAATAGTATTCCATTACATTCATATACCACAACTTGTTTAGCCATTCCAAGCACTCTGATATAGGTTATTTCCTCAATTTCCAATTCTTTGCCACCAGAGAGAGCTGTTATAAATATTTTTGCACATGTGGGTCCTTTCCCCTTTTTTATGATCTCTTTGGGATACAGATCTAGTGGTGGTATTACTGGGTCAAAGGATACACACAGTCCCATAGCCCTTTGGGCATAGTTCCAAACTGCTCTCCCAAATGGCTGGAACAGTTCACAACTCCACCAATAATAATGTAGTCTTTAAACCAATGATGTATAGTCCAAAAATATTTTTTGAGTCAATAATGCAGAATGCTTAGGTTAATTTGCCTAATTTCTATAGTTTAGGTTTTAAAAAAATATTCTTTGCTAATATTGCTGTATTATCATGGACAAATGACTTAATATGTCTCTCAGATCCTCAATTTTCTCATCTATAAGATGGGGATAATATATTCTGGACCTCCTTCACAGGCAGCAGAATGAAATTAAGGACTCAATGTTAGAGACAGAGGTGGGAAAGAACTATATTTTAATTCTGCTTTTGACTCACACTAACTACATGATCAAGAGCAAGTCACTTATCCTGCCTGAGTCTCAGTTTCCCCAACTATAAAATGGGGATAAAAATCTGTTGGCATCTATGTCAAAGAGTTGTGAGGGTCAAATGAGATAACTTCCATAAAGTACTTTGCAAACTTTACAGTATTATATAAAATGTCAGCTATGATTATAGTGTTGTTGTGACAAAAGAGTTCAGAAATCTTAGATCTCTTTATAAAAATAAACTATTACAAAAGACACAAACCAAAGTAAAATATTATCAACATATGGCTGCGTATAAGTTAATTACATCTTCTATAAATATGTGTTGAGCATAGGTGTGTAAAGAGTATGGGGCCAATGTACTTAGGATGGTCAAGCCCTGGGCTGAAAGCTACCATTGGCCTTTCTCTTTCCTCTCATTTCTTAGGAAGAGTCAATGATGCTTATTGCTCATTCTAGGATGTGGTGACGTACCTGGCTTGTGCTCTATGTGTGCCTATGTTGCGGTCTCTGATATCTAGTACCTTTTATTATTATTATTATTATTTTTAGGCAATTGGGGTTAAGTGACTTGCCCAGGGTTACACAGCTAGTAAGTGTTAAGTGTCTGAGGCCGCATTTGAACTCAGGTCCTTCTGAATCCAGGGCCGGTGCTCTATCCACTGCGCCACCTAGCTGCCCCCTATCTAGTACCTTTTAAACAATTTGAAATATATTTAAATTTCTTATGGTAACAGTAAAAAATGGCAAATTATAACAGTAATCAAAAAGAGAGGGTAAAACTCACAGAGAAATATACTGTATCCAACTCTAGGCCTAATAAACCCAAACTCAGCTAAATCCTGACTTTCTGAATTCTTTGGACATTATCCAATGAGTGTGGTTGAAATCAAAATAGGCAAGCCACAGCAGTTCAGATTTTATCAATTATATATATATATATGCTTCGAATAAAAAAATGGGCCTTTGTTTTGCACTCTGTATGTATATACATGTATTTTCTTCTGAGGTAGAAAGTGTTAAGCTGAAGGATTTGAAAAATAACTCTTATTTTTTACCACATAGGAGTAGAGAGATGCTATATACCTATATCTACTTTCTGTGTAATCCCAGAATACACTATCAAAAGGATATTACCTGGGGTAGAGTCCTATCATGTCTACTTCCAGAGTTGTTTAGGGATATAATGATTTAGTTAAAGACTGAAAATGAAAACTTTGTGCACTCCTCAGTTGCTGGCTCTCTTCCCCCCATATATGTTTTATTTATTTCATTAAATACTTCTCAATTACATATAAATTTTTTTTGTAACACAGCTGCCCCCCCCCCCGAAAATCCTGTAAGAAATTTCACCCAAAAATAAAGTTTAAAAAGTATGCTTTGATCCGTATTCAGACTCCATCAGTTCTTTTTCTGGAGTTATATAGCACTTTCCATCACAAGTCCTTTGGAACTGTCTTGGATCATTGTGCTGATCAGAATAACTAAGTCATTCACAGTTGATCATCTTACAATATTGCTATTAGTGTTTACAATGCTCTGCTGGTTCTACTCATTTCACTTTGCATCAGTTTATATAAGTTTCCCCAGGTTTTTGTGAAACTATCCTGCTCATCATTTCTTTTTTTTGGTGAGGCAATTGGGGTTAAGTGACTTACCCAGGGTCACACAGCTAGTAAGTATCAAGTATCTGAGGCCAGATTTGAACTCAGGCCCTCCTGACTCCAAGACAATTGAGCAAATAGAAGCTAATGACTTTATGAAAAATCAAGACACAATAAAGCAAATCCAAATGAATTTTAAAAATAGAGGGCAATGTGAAATATCTCCTTGGAAAAACAGCTGACCTCGAAAATAGATCCAGGAGAGATCATTTGAAAATCATTGGACTACCTGAAAACTATGACCAAAACAAGAGTTTAGACACCATCTTCCAGGAAATTGTCAGGGAAAATTTCCCTGATATTCTAGAAGCAAAAGGTAAAATAAAAATTGAAAGACTCCACCAATCACCTCCTGAAAGAGATCCCAAAATGAAAACTCCCAGGAATATTATAGCCAAATTCCAGAGCTCCAAGGTCAAGGAGAAAACATTGCAAGCAGCCAGAAAGAAACAATTCAAGTACTGTGGAGCCACACTCAGAATAGCACAAAATCTAGCAGCTTCTACATTAAAGGATCAGAGGGAATGGAATATTATATTCCAGAGGGCAAAGGAACTGGGATTATAACCAAGAATCACCTGCCCAGAAAAGCTGAATATAATCTTTCAGGGGTAAAAATTTAACTTCAATGAAAAAGAGGACTTTCAGGTATTCATGATGAAAAGACCTGAGCTGAATAGAAAATTTGATTTTCAAATACAAGACCCTAGAGAAGCATAAAAAGGTAAACAGGAAAAAGAAACCAAGAGGGATATTAAAAGGTTAAACTGTTTACATTCCTACATGGGAAGATGATACTTCTAACTCATAAGAACTTTCTCAGTATTAGGACAGCTGAAAGGAATAAATTTAGACAGAGGGCACAGGTGGAAATTCAATATGAAGGGATAATATATGTAAAATCATTTTGGAAGGGGGCAGTGAGGGTTGGGTGGCTTGCCCAGGGTCAAGTAGCTGGTGAGTGTTGGGTATCTGAGGCTGGATTTGGGTTTGGGTCCTCCTGGGTCCAGGGCTGTTGTTTTGTCCACTATAACTGTCTCATGATGATATCTTTAAATAAAAGAACAAAAAAGAAAGAAGTGAAAAATATCATGCTTCAGTCTATGTTCCATCAATATCAGTTCTTTCTTTGGAGACCTTCGGGATTGTCTTAGATCATTGTATTGTTGAGAATAGTTAAGTCATTCACAGTTCTTCGTCAGACAATATTGCTGTCACTGTGCACAATGTTCTCTTGGTTCTGCTCACTTCACTATACAATTCCCTTGATATTCTTGACCTTTTGTTTTTCCAGATGAATTTTGTTCTAACTTTTTCCAACTTTGTAAAAAGATTTTTGGTAATTTGATTGTTATGGCACTGAATAAACAAATTAATATAGGTAGAATTGTCATTTTTATTATATTGGCTCATCCTAATCATGAGCAATTATTATTTCTCCATTTGTTTAGATCTGATTTTATTTGTGTGAAAAGTATTTTGTAATTGTATTCGTATAGTTCCTGGGTTTGTCTTAGCAGGTAGACTCCCAAGTATCATAGATTATCTGGTGTGTGAGATTTAAAATTGGATATTAGATCATAAATCTCCCCTACTTAACTTTTCCCTTAATTTATCTCCCAGACTAGTAAATGGAAGAAGCTTCTGGTTTTCTAGATAGAGCCTTTATTGTATATAAGGTGTTGTTGATTAGAAGGATAGGAAAATAGAAATACAGTACAAATCGTCTTAAATCTAGGCTTAGTCTATATTCCTTATAAAAACTCACCAAACCAAAAAGGCCACCTTTGGAGAGAGGGAGACCGTCTGTGCCGCGCCCCCAGGAGTCCCGCCAAGCAGGCAAAAAGAAAGGCCTACTCTCGTTCTCTCCACCCCGGAAGTCAAAAAACCCGGCAGGCAGTCTGACATGCGCAGCAGGCGGACTGTACCTGGCAGGCAGTCTGACATGCGCAGCAGGCGGACTGTTCATCTCCTCCCCAAAAGGGTGGTCCTTGAAAAACTGGCGTCTTTCAGTTATCCTAACCGACTGTTAAAAACTTTCATATTTTACCACAGGTGTTATTTTAATGCTTACTCTCTATTGAAAAAAAGAGAAAGTATGAAGATTTGTTGTCCTCTAGGAACTGTAAAGAATTAATTGTTATTTGAGGTTTTTATGACCCCATCTTCTGGCTAGAAGTTTTTTTTTTAAAAACCCTGGCACCTGGCCTTTGGGGCTCTGCAAACGGCATGGTGCTCCACCCACTGGTTGTAGCCATTGCCATGGTACTGGCACCTCATGTAATCACCATTCACCGATGCCTACATGGGCCTGGCAAAATTATAATGATTGGAAGCCTAGTGAGGGCAGTCATGTGACTGTCAGAGCAGCCAGCTAATTGGCTGGGGGCTGTGTGTGATCAGCCTAGGGTCTGCTGGGAAGAAGGGAGTTTTTCTGCGATTCTAGCTTGAAGCTGAAAGGCAACAGGAAGCTGTTGTGTGTTCTCAGCTGATTCCTGGGCAGTGGTGTTCAGGTTGTATAATTTCCCTTTCCCCATTTTATTTCCTTTCCTTTAATCCTACTGATCCTGTTTGTGGTTTTTTAAGTTTGTTCTGGTTAAATAAATCCTGCTCTGTTTTGAGGGAGGCTGTCTCCTTCCTTGCCCCAATATTGCAGTGAGCTGCTTAGCTAACACTCCCCAATTAAAAATTGGTCCCCACAGAGCCAAGCAACTATAATGCCTTTTACATAGTAGACACTCAAGAAATATGTTTAGTTGAATGAAATGATGAATTAATGAGCCTCATAAGATAAAATACCTGATTGACTTGGTAGCCCAAATCTTTGGCATAAAAGAAAAAGGAAAATAAAGTTGATTTTAAAATTCCCAGGACTCTATTTTGGTCTCAATTTTTAAAAATTAGAACAACAACAAGAATGAACCAACTCGGATAACTTATGAAGTTTTCATTATATGCTTGCTAATGAATATCAGAACCATAACTAGGAATTCTGGTAACTGGATCAAATTCAGTTCAGGTGGGGTGGTCCTATGGTTGGTTGAGGTAGACATTTATACAGAGTAGGGAAAGAGATCACAGGAGTTGGTGATATTGAGGAATGGGGAGGCTAGAGTGTTTGAGAGGGAGAAGGTTAAAGGATGAAAAATATGAGTCAGGTATTGAAATTACAAGGGGAAAGGGTTAGGTGGAGAATCATAAATGACAATAACAAAAATATTGATAGGAGGAAGTGAACTATATAATCACTTAATCACCTTCTCATCCTGTCATGTTAACACTTCCTTTTAGCTAACATAAACACAGAATTACCCTCTCCCTTTACTGCACTCTTATAATAGTGTCATATATTGCCTTGAATCACTACAAATTGGGTAGCATTGGGAGCAGATTGCCATAGGATGTTATATAGTCTCTTTAAAACTGAAAGAGGCAATTTTCCAAAAGGGACAGCTTAAATTAGATCCTTCTTCAAGGCAGGAGGCTAGACAATGAATTCTAGACATTTCAATTAGAAATTTATTTCTTTTAATCATCACTGGACTCATAATTGAAGAATTCTAGTTTGGTAGGACCTTCTAAAGTGGCAAGTGTTTAAGTGCTCAGGCAAACCTACCCACTACAAAGAAAGCACCAGAATAGAACTTTGCAGGCACTCAATGATGGACTGTGCATCTGTGTTATGAGGACCTGCCTAGCTAAATTCAGAGCAACTCATCATAAAAGTGCTCACTATCTGTGCTTTTACCCAGAATAGCAGTGGGACTGTGGATATTAATTGAGGGTATGACATGGGAAGCTCATTCTGAAGAAGGTATTGTCTCCTTCACCCCCTTGAAAATGATTAAGTTTTCTCTCCTGGGGAGAGAAAGCTGCCAGTGCTTGCTGTTTCTGCTATTTATCTGCCATAGATCCTTACACTGACCCTTCACTGAGCTCAAGCTGATGTGAGTAAATAAATAGACTCTGAAACCAATTTATTTAGTTATAAAAAGAAACAACAATGAAAGACACAAGAGCATCAATGCAATGGAACATCCTACTTTCAGGGGAGAAATGGGGGCATTTATGGGTGCAGAATGAAGCACAAGCTGTCAAATGAAGTCATTATGTCAGTTTTGCTGAACTTATTTTAAAAAAAACACTTTGTGAGAAGGAAAAACTTGTTGGGTGGGTGGGGTATATTCAGAAATAAATACAACATAAGAACAATGCATCAATAACATGTTTTTTTGTTTGGTTGGGTTTTTTTAGTGAGTCAATTGGGGTTAAGCGACTTGCCCAGGGTCACACAGCTATTAAGTGTTAAGTGTCTGAGGCCTGATTTGAACTCGGGTACTCCTGACTCCAGGGCCAGTGCTCTATCCACTGTGCCACCTAGCTGCCCCAATAACATGTTTTTTTAAAAAGACAAAAATGGAAGAATGCAACAAGGGTAGGTAACAGGATATGTTCAGGAGAGCTAAAACTCAAAGTGAGCTGAGACTATGAAGGAAGAATTAGGACCATAGAAAGGGTTTAGTTTAGTTTTTTTGTTTTGTTTTGTTTACAGCTAGTAGGGAAAAGAGGAGGGTTTAAAAAAGTATAGGGGGGCAGCTAGGTGGCGCAGTGGACCTCAGACATTTGACACTTAATAGCTGTGTGACCATGGGCAAGTCACTTAACCCCAATTGCCTCACCAAAAAAAAAAAAGTATAGGACCATTCTAAATAACTAATTAATTATTTAGCCTTGCCACCTGTCTGTTATTAATTATATATTCCTGTATAAGATTAGGTCCTTTAATTTCTCACAATGGTATAGAGATAATTAGGCAAACGATTGCAAGGAGTTGTGAAGCCAGGATATAATTCTATTATTTAGTGAGCTTAATATTATAACTGTCTCAGTTCTGTATTAATGAAAAGAAGACAGCACAATTAGTTATCTCAAGAGAAGAATGGCTTGTGGTTTATTTTATAAATGACTTAAAGAGATGCACTTTTACTAGGAGTTATTCATTTGAACATAGCTAGAAGTTGGAAATGTTTTGCTATAAACAACTTGCTTGATGTGCACTATTTTGAACCTTTTGTTACAATTGAGGTTAACCTGGCAACTTTTAAATGAATTCATTTTTGCATTAGTTCATCTTCTTATAAAAAGTGTTCTGATATTTCTCCTAATGGGGAATGAACATTGCCAAGTATAAAAATTGGGTTCTAAATTTTTGTTTGTATCTGGATTTCTTAGATATATCAACATGACAATTGGCTAACCTAAAAATGTAAATTCTCTGGTATAAAAGGTTCCAAATTTAATTTTATAGTAATAGAGACATAAGATGTAAGCTATCTTTTATTAATTCACCTGGTTATTGGCAAAGTAACTTTCAAGTTGTGTTAAGACCAATTTTGCAGATTTTTTTTTTTTGCAAGAGAAGTCATTCAACTGCGCACTGCTCTGTGACCACACCCAAACTAGGAGCCAGATGACTGTATTTCTATGAAATGGACAATTTAATTTTTTTTAATGTTTACCTTTTCCTTTGCACCTTTTATCTGTAGGGTCTACTTATCAAAGAGCCCATCGATCTTTTCCCTTTCCCCTCACATTTTCCCCCCTCATATCAGTTAGTGATTCATTGGAGAGACTATATCTCTCAATAAAACCAAATGGGGGAATGAGAGAAATGATTATTACCAATGATTTGGGGAGATGCAGAATTCCCCCTTTTTCTAAAGTCCTCATTTTAAAGCTTAGTTTCTGAAGGTTGATTTAATTTTAATCTGATCAGATCCCACAAAATTTACAAGTAATTTAATATACACTCTCTACTCAGGTTTAGGTGGGGATAAAGTATTTGATTATTTGCCCAAGGCTGGGAGTAATTCAGAAGTAAATCACATAATCAAACCTTTCCACCAGAATAGGCCCACCTCTCATTGTAACATTAATTCTCTGTTAAGTGTGAATCTGTCAGACTTGATTGCTACCATCAGGAACACTCCTCTTCCAAAAGCATCTAAACTGTGAACCTACTAGGGTCTTTGGCATTTAAAAATGCCACTGGCCTCTTTTATTAATAAAATGCTAATATTAATAAAGTGACTAATTACCCAGAAGAAAAAAGCATAAGACTGCTTTTGGAGAGGATGGGATGAAGAGAACATAAAATGGAGGATATGCAAAACTGATAAATTCTTAATTTGCTTCTGGATTTTTCTGCCAAGAAAATAATATCTTAGTCCAGAAAGGACAGAATAAAAATCAATAACAGGGCATTGATACCTGAGGTAAAAACACAGGGAAATAGAAAAAGGACGGCTCAGTATCTACTACTATTCAAGTAATCAGACCCATTTGACAGGATGCTGAAAGAAATGGTGGATGTGATTACTTAGTTGCTTCCCATGATCTTCCCCCTCTCCCCCCAGGGTAACGAAGGTTAAGTGACTTGCCCAGGGTCACACAGCTAGTAAGTGTCACTTCTGAGGCTAGATTTGAACTCAGGTCCTCCTGAATACAGGGCTGGTGCTTTATCCACTGCACCACTGTGAGGGAAAAATCCATCCTCTTCTCAGTAATTTTCAGGAACTCAGCAGCGAGGTGACAAAGGCTTTATTTTCTTCTTATGAGAAGGAGGCACCCTAGTGTGCAGCTAGTGGGTGCCCAGAAAGGGGGCTCGCAAGCCCTGTTTTATACCCTAGTCCCTAACGCGAATGGACCTTCCCCTTTTTCATCACTGGTCGGGGTTATAATCTGCGTGCAAAAACTAGCTAATCTGAACGCAGTATTCCCACCCCTCTTCCTTGTATGGGCATGACTCAGGAGTGGACCTTATACCTCCTTATATGGACAGAACTCTGGAGAGGACCTAATTGAGACCAGGGCTCCTTGAACCATGTGACCTTGCTAACCTGAGGGGGAGGAGGGGATCTGAGACCTTTGTCCTACAAACAGGTCAGGAGGAGTATGACTGATTTGTTATATCCACATTGAGAGGAGACAACTACCCATTTCTCACAACCACCTAGCTGTCCCCTGCTTCCCATGATCTTGAAGAGGGCATGGAGAATGAGTAATACAGAAGCAGAGAAGGGAAAGTTGTTCTTTGGGAGAACAAACCCTAAAATCTAAAAGTTTTTAGAAAGACATTTATTAGGGCATAAGGACATTTGCCTTATTGGTCTCATGTAGGCAGTAGATAATCTGCAAGAGAAGGGCAGTTTGAGATGTATATCAGCAGTTAAGTCAATATACTTTTGGGAACCCCAAATACAGATTTTGGATGGACCCCAAAAAAGACCTGAGTTGACCCAAAACAAGCACTGTGTGGGATCTAAGGTTTTCTTAGAACTATTGGGTTTTCTTGAAGTATCTCTGATATTAGCCTGACTTCTACTGTAAATTTTTCAGGTTTGACAATTATCCAGCCATATAAAACTAGGTTCAAACAATATTTTTGTTGTTGTTGTTATTTTATTTTATTTTGGTGAGGCAATTGGGGTTAAGTGACTTGCCCAGGGTCACATAGCTAGTAGGTGTCAAGTGTCTGAGGCCAGATTTGAACTCAGGTCCTCCTGAATCCAGGGCTGGTGCTCTATCCACTGTGCCACCTAGCCGCCCCAGGTTCAAACAATATTAAGAAATGATAAATAATAATCTACAAAGTGTTATCTTGGTTTTCCAAAAAGTAAAAAAAAAAAAGGAGCCTGAAAGCTGAAGACCAATGAAGATAAAGCATCAATTACTGATAAATGCTAGAATACATCTTTAAAAAATAGAGAGGGGGCAACTAGGTGGTGTAGTGGATAAAGTACCGGCCCTGGATTTAGGAGGACCTGAGTTCAAATCCAGCCTCAGATACTTGACACTTACTAGCTGTGTGACCCTGGGCAAGTCACTTAACCCTCATTGCCCTGCAAAAAAAAAATAATAATTAGAGAACATCCTGAAAAGAAAGTGGTGATTAGAGTCAAATTGGCTTCATCAAGAATGAGTCAAGGGGCAGATAAGTGGCACAGTGGATAGAGCAACGACCCTGGATTCAGGAGGACCTGAGTTCAAATCTGGCCTCGGACACTTAACACTTACTAGCTGTGTGACTCTGGGCAAGTCACTTAACCCCAACTGCCTCACAAAAAAAACCCCAAAAAACAAAAAAAAAGAGAATGAGTCAAGACAGAAGAACCTCATTTCTTTTCTTGGATAGTGTTGCTGAACTGAAAGATTATGAGAAATATCATAGATATAGCATATCTGGATTTTAGTAAAGCATTTGGCAAAGGCTTTCATGCTATTGTTGTGGTCAAGGTAGAGAGATATAGGCTGGACAGTGAAGGATATTGATAACCGATTAAATAGGTGGCCTCAAAGAGTGGTCACTACTGGTCAGATGTCACCTTGACAAAGGGCCCTAGAGATTTGTGTTTAGCTCTTATGTTTAGCATTTTTTAACCAGTAAGTTACATAAAGACAGATGGTAAGCTTATCAAATCTGAAAGTAACACAAAACTTGGAAACACCTGACAACAGTATCAGTACCCAAAAAGATCTTGACAGGTTAGTACACTGGGTTGAATCTTATAAGATCAAATTTAATAGGAATAAATGAAAAGTCTTAGACATGTTCAAAAATTAATTTTACAAGTGTAAGATGGGGAAGCAATTTGTTTGAACAGACTAGGCATGTACAGTGGACTACAGGCTCAATACAGGTTAGGTGTGCTATATGGCAGCCAGTGTTTAATTATAGCCTGAAGAAGCCATCCAATCACACTAACTGGGTGTATTACAAATTTGCTTTGTCTAACCTCAACTGAGATTATAACAAAAAAGTTTGCATTTGGAGTACTTCCTTCTGTAAATCATCTTAAATTATAAATTATGGGGCAGCTAGGTGGTGCAGTGGACAGAGCACTGACCCTGGAGTCAGGAGGACCTGAATTCAAATCCGGCCTCAGGCACTTAACTTAGCTGTGTGACCCTGGGAAAGTCACTTAACTCCAATCGCCTCGCTAAAAAAAAGAAAAAGAAAAAAATTATAAATTAGTATTATAACACTAACTTTTAATCTTAATATACTTAAGGAAATGAGAAGCTAATACCACTATGAGAAGATTTGAGGCTCAGAAGAAGGCAGTTATTTTAGATAAACAGGAAAAATTCCTTTTGAGTTGTTATTCATATACTTATCAGAGTGCTACATGAGGGAGGCAATAGCCTCATTCAATAGCCTCTGTGCTAATCAGACCACATCTGGCATATCATACAAAATCCATATGCCAAATATCTGGAGGGACATTGACAAGATGGATTATGTTAACTATGGGGTTTTTTTTCAAAGTTCTTTTCTCTTCTTTCTAAATATACCCTACCTTGGAGAGCTCATCCATTCTAATCATTTCTCTTTCCCATCTATGCTAAATATCTCTGGTTATAGCCTCACCCAAGTATCCATTTCATGTCACCTGTTGCTTCTTCATCTTTTCTATTTCGATGTCTTGCTATCACCTTAAAGCCAGCATGTTTAAATCTAGACTCCACCTCTCCTCTGATGCTCACTACCCATGTGATCCTGGGCAAGTCAGTAAACTGCCCTGGGTCTCATTTTTCTTGTCTCTAAAACAAGAGAATTACACTAGATGATCTTTGAGGCCCTTAAAACCCTACTATCCAAATGAGGAGTTTGCATTTCCTCCAAGAGGATTCAAATATAAACTCCTCTGTGTGATTTTTAAGACTCTTTAATTTGACTTTCCCTTGATTGTTCAAATTCTTCATTTTCTATGGAATACAAGAGGCATCTAGGTGTATATGGCACTGGGTCTGGAGTCAGGATGACTTGAGTTCAAATCCAACCTCAGACATTTAACTAGCTGTGTGACCCTGAGCTAGTCACTTAATTTCTGTATGCCCTAATTTCCTCAACTGTAAAATGGGGATAATAAGAGCACCTATCTCCCAGAGTTATTGAGAGGATCAAATGAGATAATATTTGTAAAGTGCCTGGTAAAGGGCAGGCATTAGATCAGTGCTTATTTCCTTTCTAACCTCTTCTCTCCTCCCCCTCTTTACCCTTCAAGTTCTGAATCTTCACCCTTCAAAGTTGAATTCATGTCTTTCCTCTTCCCCAAATCTTTTTCTTACAGCATTAATAGGATAGTCCAAAATCACCAAATTCCAAAATATCCAAATTAGGGAAGTGATAGCTTCACTGTATTCTGGGTTCATCAGACCACAACTGGAATATGCCAAATTCTCTATGCCAGATTTTCTGCCTTTTTTGTGTGTGGGGCAATGAGGGTTAAGTGACTTGCCCAGGGTCACACAGCTAGTAAATGGCAAGTGTCCGGCTGGATTTGAACTCAGGTCCTCCTGAATCAAGGGCCAGTGCTTTATCCACTGCACCACCTAGCTCCCCCTATGCCAGATTTTCTGGAGGGACCCTGATGAATGGAAACGTGCAGAAGAGAATTCCTTCTTCTTCTTCTTCTTCTTCTTCTTCTTCTTCTTCTTCTTCTTCTTCTTCTTCTTCTTCTTCTTCTTCTTCTTCTTTTTGGCAGGGGAATGGGGGTTAAGTGACTTGCCCAGGGTCACACAGCTAGTAAGTGTCAAGTGTCTGAGGCCAAATTTGAACTCAGGTACTCCTGAATCCAGGGCCTGTGCTTTATCCACTGCGCCACCTAGCCGCCCCTAAAAGCTTCTTTCTTTCTTTCTTTTAGAAGAGAATTTCTTGAAACAATGCTGTATGAGAACTAATTGAAGAAATTAAGGCTTTTTAGCCCTAAGGAACAGAAGACTAAGGGGATATATGGTAGCTATCTTAAAATATTATTGCAATGTGGGTTTGGCCTCTCCCACATTGACATGGAAATGCTGAGGGAGTTAGGTTTTTAGTGGTTTACCCAATATTTTCATTGCAATTCCTCTGAGTGGGGCCAAGCCTTTGTTACATTATATTTTTCCAAATACTTGAAATATTTTCAAATACTTCAAGGATTTTCTTGTGAAAGAGGGATTAGACTACTTGGTCCCAGATGAATCAACTAAAACCAATGAGTAGAAGTCAGAGGGAGACAATATTTGGATCAACATAAGGAAGAATCTCCTAAAAAAGGGAGCTCTCTAAAATGAGATAGACTGCCTTAAGGAATAATGAAGTCCCCATTATTGGATTTTTTTTTTGAGGAGCATATAAGATACTTATTGTCACAGTCTTTGCAGCTGCTTTGAAACTTAGAGGCTTTCACAAAAGAGATAAGCTGGTCAGTGATGCTAGAGTGTGATTCAGGCAAAAATACTACTTTTCCTCATTTGCGGAACAGAAAGGAATAATTAGCTCTCCGTTATTCTAGGGGAGCCTCTGGAAGGAAGGTAACAAACAAGCATTTATTGAGTGCCTATTGTGTTCTAGGCACTGTGCTAAATGCTTTGGAAATATCTTCCTTGATCCTCACAACAAGCCTAAAAAGCCATCTGTCCTTAGGGTGTTTAGGATATAAGTGGGGAGATGAGAATATTCATGCAAGAAGATAGCTAATAATACAAAGCAGTATACTGCTATATGGTTATAAAGAAACCAGAAGGGTTTCTGTGTACCACACAGAAAATCAATCACATTATTATATTTTTTTAAATTTATTTTCTTTTCAATTAACAAACATTTTTTTCCTCCACCCCAAGCAAAAAAGAAAACCCTTGTGACAAATATGCTTAAACAAATCAAATTCCTGCATTAGCCATATCCAAAAATGCAAGTTTCATTCTGGATTTTTCCACCATCACATCTTCATCCTCAGTCCTGTGAAATAAAATCATATTCTTTTTTCATAAAGACTTATAGTTTTTATGGAAAAAAGACTTGTAGATTTCACAGAAGACACATGCCTTTATGTCATGAACACTTCCTAGAAAAAAGAATTGGTAGCTTCTGGAATCAGCAAGCACTAAATAAGAACACCAAGAATTAATAACAGACAGGAAAAGACTTCTTACTGACATGGGAATTATCCTTGATCCATCTGTTGGTGTACACTTAAACCATTTACTCATCAGAATGAAGATCAAATTTTTTCTAAAAAGAAACAAATGTAATGATTTTCAAGAAGGAAAGAATAGAGTCTGTAAACTAAAAGCTAGTGAGCTTGACCTCTATTCCTGGCAATATGATAGAATGTTTTCTTATAGGATGGTTAGTAAATAACTGGAAAAGGAAGCTGCAATCACAAACAGCCAGTATCATCAAGAACAGGTTGGTTATGCACCCCCCCCCCCCACTTCTTGGCAGGGATGGAAATCCAGGTGTGTGACTTATTCTATATATGGTTAGGTTTTACACATTTTT
The DNA here is from genome assembly GCF_019393635.1 of Dromiciops gliroides. Lineage (NCBI taxonomy): Eukaryota > Metazoa > Chordata > Mammalia > Microbiotheria > Microbiotheriidae > Dromiciops > Dromiciops gliroides. Next base: position 400,585,500 of record NC_057861.1, read on the forward strand.
CTCTTCTTTTTCATTAAAAACAATTCTTTGTTATATGGAAAAGCTTTCTGAGATGGGGATGAGGAGAGATGCTAATAGAAAATTGGGTGGTGTAAAAGCAAAAGATATCAACAAAAATGTATTTTAGAAAAATCACAGGTCATGCTAAATTAAAGTCATTTCCTGTTTTGGGGATAGGGTTATTAGACTTAGCTCAGGGAATTGTTTAGATGTGGTTTAACTATTTTTCTTTAGCTAAACATTTGGCAAAGTTTTTAATGCTATTCTTGTGGAAAAGATGGAGAAATGTGGGCTAGCTGATACAAATCACATGGATTCATAACTGGCTGGATGGCAAAGAATAGTCATTAATGTTTTGATCACAATTTGGAAAGATTTCTGTAATAAAGTACCCTAGAGTATGGTTTGGCTCTAATAAAAATGTTTGACATTTTTATCATCAACTTAGAAAGAGGGATAGATGGCATATTCTTGTAATTTGCAGGTGATACAAAGCTGGGAGAGTTAGCTAACACACTGAATGATAGAGCCAAGGGTACAAACAGAACCTAAGAGGTTAAAGCATCAGGTTAAATCTAATCAGATAAAACATAATTGGGATAAGTGCAAAGTCTTATATTTGGGTTACAAAGATCAACTTTACAAGCTCAAGATGAGGGAGGTTTGGCTACATAGCAGTTTATCTGAAAAGATCTGGGATTTTTAGCAAAATGAAAACTCAGTGTGAGTCTGTAGGTTGTATAGCAGCCAAACAGTATGATACAGCAACCTTACAATAAAGCCAATGTGCTTTGAAGCTTTCTTTGAGTTGCAAAGTATCCAGGATTAGGATGGTGACAGTTCTCTTATTTTCTGTCTTGGTCAGAATGCATTTGGAAGATTGTGTTCATTTTTGGGTACCACATTTTAGGAAGGACACTGGTAACCTAGATGGTATCCATCAGGCCTGATTAGGATGGTAAAAGGCCTAAAGACAGTATCATATGAAGACTGAAAGGAATTAACTTTTTTTTTTTTGGTGAGGCAGTTGGAGTTAAGTGACTTGCCCAGGGTCACACAGCTAGTAAGTGTCAAGTGTCTGAGGCCAGATTTGAACTCAGGTCCTACTGACTCTAGGGCCAGTGCTCTATCCACTGTGCCACCTAGCTGCCCCAGGAATGAACTTTTTAACTAGGAAAAGATAAGACTTAGGGGGATAGTCACTTCTCAATATTCTTTCTAGTCCACAATTCAACACTGGACTTTTTTGCAAGTCAAGTAGGAGAAAGCTGAAGATGGGAAAGCTAGTCTATTTTAAGAGTATTTGTACTCTTCTCAACAATTATAGCAAATTCTTATGAAACTTGGATGTCATATAACTCAATAAGATGGCAGAAATGTTGTTTGACAGCGATTTTTTTTAATCTTATGTAACTATTCATTTCCAACCCTATCCTTAGGGCTCATTCACCCAACTCACATTGACTGTGGAAGATTGAGTCCATAGAGGGATAGCTACTACTACTTTCAGATTCTAGGGGTAATCTTGGGGGTGACTAGCACATTAGCCCCCACTGGTGTGCTCAATAACCAGCCTCAGTTCTTTTGCAAAGGCATTTGCTCAAATCATACAGCAAGAACAGCAGTTACAAAGAAACTCCCTCAACATTGGAGATATACTTCTACAAATACATTCAATGTCCAGGAGGAGGAGAAAGGGTGGGCACAAACTTAAAATACAATAGTAGTGAGGCACACTTGTAGGAAATTAAAACTCTGGAACTGCAGGATATAGTATGGGTGATGGGTGACTCACTCTACTGTTCACTGAGTTGGCCTTTAACCAGGATACTGTTTCTCGGGGAGAACCTTGGCTTAGCTGGGCTTCATCCTCTTAAAGTTCAATATTTCAACTGTTCAGGGCAATGTGATGCCTAGTTGTGCTGGACAGGTCATTGGGTGACTATGATGGCTTCTTATCAGGCTCTGCTGCAGTTAGACTGGGCTGGACAGTGGCTATTGTTTGGAACTAGAGAACCTGCCCTGGGGATGATAGGCCACTGGCCTATTCTCAAGCCTCAGAATCTTTATTGGATGGATAGACACATTGTTTTCCTGGGCTTTCTCTTTAATGCGCAGCTTCAGTCTTTTTCCACTTTCAGCCATTGGCTTGGTTGGCCAGTACTGTCTTCTCTTCGGGTGAAGTGCTACAGAACCTTTTCAGCTAGAGTAACAACTCTTATTTTAGGATTAACAGAATCTTCTTCCTTTAGATTCCTTCAGAGTTTTAGCTTTGAGGTAATTTGTCACTTCTAAAGGATGGGAGAAGATAACTTCCCTAATTCCTTGTCTAGGAAATGGGATAAGATACCTTCCTTAAATAAGCAATTCTTTCTGACTCAAAAGCTACCTTCCTTCAGTAAACTATAGCAAATTATAGACAGGGTAAAACGATAACAGTGGGACATTAATTTATTTATTTTAGACTTAAATAAATCTAACAACAAAAAGTTAAGGACCTGGGTAGAATCTTGGAAAAAAATAGATATGTTAGAGCTCTGGTGATTATTGTTGTTGTTGATCATCCTTCATTCTCAAAGAAGACCATGACATTAGGGTGATATCATGACTTGCAGTTGTCGAATATTAAAATATAGCTTTTGTATCTGCCTGTCTCTTACAAACAGAATGTTTAATTTCTCCTACAAATTAATAAACAGATCAGAGAAATTATAATATTATATCTCCTACTAACTAGAAAGAGAACATGTTATAATTGCCTGTCTCCTACAATAAACCAGATCAGAGAAATAATGTTTAATTTCTCCTACAAATCAGAGACAGACAGAAAAAACATACCTCTCCTCCTACGAAAACAGATCACAGACAGACAGAAAAAACATAATATCAATTTAATATTTTATTGTCCCAAGAAGAAAGATAACAAAACTCATGATCATGTGAAGACTTCCCTTCTAAGAGAGAAGCTCGGGGGACTCCCCATTTCTGAGGGTATATAAGGTTTTAGTTCATTGATCACAGGGCATTCATTGTCAGTTCCAATAGTATGATACAGAAATCAACCCAGAAGCAAAAAGTAGTTTAACAATTTCAGTTATAACAAGTATGGAGGGAATACAGAAACATCATGATAAGACTACAGGATTCCAAAAAAGTGTTTGGCAAGGATGAGGTCGCCCAGATGTTACCATAAAGATAGGGAACTTACTATCCTGAGGGAAAAGAAGTCACTAGGTAGGGTCTTATATCTGCTAGCAATCTGGGTTCAGTTTGGAGTTCAGTTGAAGGGCATTTTGCTCCTATTAATCCGGGGTTTCATAAAAATATTTTTGGATAATAAAGTACCTCCATCAAATCCAGGTGATCCATATATTCATATTAACACAGTGAATTGGATTTAAGGGAGGGAGGACTGTGCAAAGTCACCAACCTCACTCTCTCCTTCAAAGCTATCTGGGTCCAGTGGCAAACTGGATGATTGGTGATGGCCCTGGATGTTTAAGGCATTTGAGGTTAAATGATTTGCCCGGGGTCACACAACTAGTAAATGTGTAAGATCAAATTTGAACTCAGGTCCTCCCAACTTCAGAACCAGTGCTTTATCCACTGCACTACGTAACTGCCTCTTGGTAATTATTGAATTGGAATGAAAGGGAAATATATATATGTATGTATGTATTTTTCCAGCTGTGCATGGCAAGTTTACAAAAATTGACCATATAATATAACAACCTCACAGACAAATGCAGAAAATATTATAGATATCCTTTGATAATTATAATGCAATAAAATTAAATTGAATAAAAGGTCATTTAAAAAAAGAATTAAAAATCATCAGGAGACTAAATTATTCAATCCTAAAGAAATTGTAGGTCAAAAAACAAATCAAAGAAATGAGATATAGTTTATTAAAGATAATGAAAACAGTGGAACAACTTAGCCAAACTTTTGGGATACAATTGAAGCAGTCCTGAGGGGGAAATTTATATCTCAACACTTCCACTAACAAAAAAGAGAAACTACAAATTGATGAATTGGGAATGCAAACAAACAAACAAATAACTGGAAAACCAATGTGTTGAAAAATCCCAATTAAACATCATGACAGAAATCTGAAAAATCAAAGATGAGATTAACAAAATTGAAAAGAAAAACCCTGCTGAATTAATAAATAAATCTAGTAACTTCAAAAAAACCCAATAAATCATTAGCTAGTTAGATTATAAAGAAGAAAAAGGAAAACCAAAGTATCAAAAATTCGAAAGGAAAATTCATAACAAATGAAGAAATAAAGAATATTATTAGAAACTATTTTGCCCAACTATGTGCCAATAAAACCAACAACTTAAATGAAATAAGCATTTATAAAAATATAAAATACCCCAAATAATTGAACAATAAATAGATAATTTATGCTACCCAATATCAAAGGAAGAAATTGGGCAAGCCATAAGTGAACTCACAAAGGAAACCAAAACCAAAGACTTGGGACCAGATAGATTCACAAATGAATTCTGTCAAACATTCAAGGATATTCCAATATTACATAAATTGTGCAAAAATAATAGAAAAGGGGATCCTACAAAATTCCTTCTATGATACAGTTAAGGTTTTGAGACATAAGCCAGAGAGAACTGAAACAGAAAAAGAACTATAGACCAATATCCCTAATGAACATTGATACAAATATTTCAAAAAGACTTAAACAACATATCACAAAGATTATACACTATAACTAGGTTTGACTTATACTAGGAATGCAGAGTTGGTTTAATATTAGAAAAACTTAATTAACCACAATAAGAACAAAACCAACAAAAATCACAATTCTAGTAATAACTGAACACAAAAAATCCATTCCTGTTTAAAAAAACAACACAGAAACAAATGTATATTTCCTCAAGTGTTGAACAGCATATACCTAAAACCAGAAACTAATATATATAATGGGGTTAAACTGAAATCCTTTCCAGCCAAGGGTGAAACAAGATTGTCCAGTGTTACCACTTCTAATCAACATAGTCTACTAGTAGAAATGCTAGTTATAGCAATAAGACGAGAAAAAAAATACTAACAAATAAAATTAACGCTTTTTACAGATGATATGATGGTATACTAAAAGAACTCTAGAAATTTAAGTAAAAATTAATTGAAACAATAACTTCAGTAATTTATGGGTACAAAACAGAAATTATCAGCATTTCTAGATAATACCAATAAAACTGAATAGGAAAGGTAAAGAAATTCCATTAAAAATAACTACAGCTACATTGTGTGATCAACTGTGATAGACTTAGCTCTTCTCAGCAATGCAATGATTCAAGACAATTCCAAAAAACTCAAGATGGAAAATCTTCTCCACATGCAGAAAAAGAACTGTGGATTCTGAATGCAGATTGAACCATGCTGTTTCTACTTTTGTTTTTGTTTTTTGAGGTTTTTCCCTTTTGTTCTAATTCTTCTTTCACAACATGACTAACGCAGAAATATGTTTAATGTGATTGTACATATATATCTTATATCAGATTACTTTCTGTCTTGGGGAGGGGGGGAGGGAGGGAGAAAAATTTGGAACTAAAAATCTTATGAAAACAAAAATATATCTTTACATGTAACTGGAAAATAGTAAAATACTTTTTTGATTAAAATATAACTACAGAGGGGGCGGCTAGGTAGCGTAGTGGATAAAGCACTGGTCCTGGATTCAGGAGTACCCGAGTTCAAATCCGGCCTTAGACACTTGACACTTACTAGCTGTGTGACCCTGGGCAAGTCACTTAACCCCCATTGCCTGCAAAAAAAAATTTTATTTATATATATATATATATATAACTACAGAATGGATAAAATATGAATAAAATACCTACATATACACAAGAAATATGTAAAAGCAAGCCACTGTTAACAGAAATAAAGACAGACCTTCATTTCTTTTACTGGAAACTTTCCCTAACCTCTCTAAATTCTACTGCCTTTCCTCTGTTAATTATTTCCTATTTATCCTGTATATAGCTTGCTTTGTATAGATTTGCCTGTTGTCTCCTACATTAGACTGTAAATTCCTTAAGGGCAGGGACTGTCTTTTGCTTCTTTTTGTATTCCTATTGCTCGGCACAGTGCCTTGCACACAGTCAGTACTTAATAAATGTTTATTGATTGATTGATTTCCCACCAGGATGCACCCCTGTGGACTTCATCATGCTCCTGTAACCTCCTTATCCTGGAAGTTCACTTCAATCCTGGAACTCACTCACACCTTGGAAATACCTTCTGCCCCTGAGGAAGAAGGTTCTTTCCAGAACCTCCATTTAAAGAGGGCACCCTGGCCAGCCATTTCTTCATTTCCCACCTGCCTTTGCTCTTTCTGGACTTCACCATTATGTCCAATCACTTGGTACCTTCTTCTTCCCCATTAGAATGTGAGCTCCTCAAACTTTCCTTAAGTTTGAGGGCAACGATTGTCTTTCTTTTGACTTGTTTTTGTATTCCTTGTGTTTAGCACAATGCCTGCCATAGTAAATGCTTAATAAATGCCCATTGACAGACTAACCTAAATAATTGGAAAATTATTTGCTCATGGATAGTATCAGTCTATATTAATAAAAATTACAATATCACCTAAATTAATTTACTTATTTAATGGGATACCAAACTACCAAAATATTACAAAACTGGGAAAGATAATAACAAAATACACATGAAGATTCCAAAAAAGGTTAAGAATCTCAACAGAAATAATAATTTTAAAAGTGGGAATAAAAAGAGCTTGCCTATATTGTTTTAGGGCATGAGTTCTTAACCTGCCTGGGAACTTGTTTGTTTGTTTTTTGTTTTTTTTTAGTGAGGCAATTGGGGTTAAGTGACTTGCCCAGGGTCACACAGCTAGTAAGTGTTAAGTGTCTGAGGTCGGATTTGAACTCAGGTACTCCTGACTCCAGGGCCGGTGCTCTATCCACTGCGCCACCTAGCTGCCCCGGAACTTGTTTTTAAGAAAAATGTTTTTTATCAGCTGGTCATTCAGTAAACATTTATTAAGTGCCTACTATGTGCCAGAAAGTGTGCTAAAGTACTCAGATCAAAAACAAAGGAGCTCACAGTCCTTGTACATGCAAGGAACTATGTACAAAGAAATTATATGGAGGGTAAACTGAATATACTGAACAGAAGGCACTAGAATTTAGGGGGGTTGGGAAAGGTTTACCAATGGAAGGTTGGATTTTAGCTGGGAGTTCAGCAAAGCCAGGGAAAGGCAGAAATGAGACAGGAGAGCATTCCAGGCATTGGAGGATAGAGTGTGAAAAAGAGAGGGAGTGTCTTGTTTGAGGAACAGAAAGGAAATCAGTCACTGAATTAAAGATTAAGTGGTATAAGGTGTTAAGATAAGAACTGAGGAAGAAGAGGAGAGGTTCTGAAGGGCTTTGAACATCAAACAGAGGATTTTATATTTGATCTTGAGGTGATAGGGAACCACTGGAGTTTATTGAGTATGGTCAGATTATAGTCAGTTAAATCTTCTTTAGGAAGATTAGTTTGAAAGCTGAGTAGAGGATGGATTAGAGTGCAGGAGACATGAGGCAAGCATGCCACCAGCAGGTGGACTATTTCAAGAGTCCAGACTTGATGTGATGCCAACTTGTGCCAGGGAGGTGCCAGTGTTGGAGAAAAGAGGGCATATGCTAGAGATGTTAGGAAGTTAAAGTTGGAAATCCTTGGTAACAGATTGGATATGGAAAGGTGAGAAAATAAGGAGCTGAGAATGACCTGTGGGTTTTGAGCCTGGGTGACTGGGAGGATGGTGGTATTCTCACTAGTAATAGGGAAGTTGGGAATGGGGGGGCGGGGATGGGGAAGAAGAACATGAGTTCAGTTTTGGACATGTTGAGCTTAAGATGTCAAAAGGACATCCAGTTCTAGATGTTCAATAGGCAGAGATGCAGAGACTGGCAATCAATAGAGAGGTTAGGGATGGGTAAGGAAATTTGAGAATCATTAGCATGGAGATAATAATTGAATTTAATGGGAGCAGATAAGATTACCAAGTGAAATAGTCTAGAGGGAGAAAAGAGTCCCGGACTGAACCCAGTAGGACAGTTACTGTTATTGGGCATACAGCAAAGAATAATGAGGAGAGGTTTTCGTAGTGTACTTTCAGAATCGAGAGAGAAGAGGGTCAAAGGCTGTGACAGTGGCAAGTACAGAATGGTCAAAAAGGATGAGGATTGAGAAAATGCCATTAGATTTGTCACTTAAAGATTGTTTAAGTAACTTGAAAAATAGCTATTTAATTATAACTGGTTTCCTTTGTACTACTAAATATTACATAAGTATTACATAATACTAAGTATTATGCATTTAAAAACTTATTTCTGAGGAATTCTTAGGCTTCACCAGCCTGCCAAAGAGGGTCCTAGACAAAAAAGATTTAGAACACAGGCCTTTGGTGTTTAGTTTCAAATTAATCACTTTCTCCAGATACATTCCTTTGGGAATCATAAGTAGGTGAGTGACTAGGGACTGTATGAATGCATATAAAGGTATGAATGCAGTCTATGCCTTGGAGGCAAGCTCATTGTCTTGCTGACCTCTTCACATTCAATTAAGGCATTTAAATTGCCTACTCTTTTCCTGAGTGAAGGAAGTCTATTACTGCTCTGAAGGTTCCATTTCCCTTTCCATTTCAGTGTCTCCTTTAGACCTTGCTTACTTTCAACTTTTATAGTAGTCTCATTGGGGCACCCAAGCTTACACTTATATAAATAGAATCATGAAAATGATATGCCTGCATCCGGGAGAGTTTCCTTCTGCAGCCACACCTTGGCTTTTGTGGCTATTCCAGGCCTTTGGCAAAGTGAAATATCTCTTCCTCCTAGAATCCATACTATGATTTTAAATCCAGTTATATCAATCTGGAAGTCATTTCAAACCAAACTGTAGTAGCTAACTTTTGTTTTGTTTTTTTGTTTGTTTGTTTGCAGGGCAATGGGGGTTAAGTGACTTGCCCAGGGTCACACAGTTAGTAAGTGCCAAGTGTCTGAGGCCGGATTTGAACTCAGGTACTCCTGAATCCAGGGCCGGTGCTTTATCCACTGCGCCACCTAGCTGCCCATAACTTTTGAGTTACATCCTGTTCTAATGAGCTATAAATTTGAAGAAGAGAAGAATGAACAGTTAAAAACAGGTATAAAGAGTTGTGTAGTTAAGTAGAGGACCTGAGTCCAACTCTGTTTCTGCTGCTTACTACCCTGTGTGACTTTGGGCAAATTACTTAAACTCTCTGGGCATTAGCTTCCACATCTGTAAAATGAGGTGGTTGGATTAGATGACTTCATAAGATTGAAATCTTGTGATACTCTAACCTGCAAGTATCTGAAGGGCTTAATTTTAAAAGGAGTAAATTTAAGCTTGATATAAGGAAAACCTTCCTAACAACTAGAAATATTCCAAAGTGGAATGGGCCTGGAGGTAAAGAAGCAATGATCACTTGTATTATATTCTGGGGGGGGGGGAGGGCTCAGTGGAAATGGCCTGAATTTCTACAAATGTGTTCGATTCTGTTGTGCAGGGATGGAGATCTGCTCTCGTGCGACGAATAGGTTCTTACTGTCAGAACCACCGGCTTATACTTAATTCTGATGTCACCAAGAACTGCACAACCCTGCTGCCCCCCAAGAAAAACAGCCACAAGCAATCCCCAAACACAAATGTTTTACAAATTACACCCTTTTAGGTTCATCACTTTCTCCAGCAAGCATTTTATGGATTGCTTTCTATATGAAAACCACAGAGAATGAAACCTAAGGCATTTGTAAGACAGCTTCGATTGATCCGTTCACTCACTTATGGATCTATTTTTATCCTCATCTCTTCCCAAGGGAACAAAGTCTCAACCTAATGATTACTTTCCTTGTTTCTCCCTGACCCAAGCATGTTTGTCATAAGTTGAAGTCCACAGGTTTATTAACCAGGTGGTGGTGGGGGAAGTAATGGTGCAAAGGGAGGGTAATTTGCTCATATTTATCCAGTTGCTTCATTCTTCCCAAACATTTAAAAACCTAAGTATTGGGTATTAAGTCTTCGTTGTTTTTCCGGAGTGTTTTCAACACGGATTATCTCATTGGACACTCAATATAATTCAGAGCTACTAGACCCTAGGGGTAGGTAGGGAAGTATCATTAACCCCATTTTACAGAGGAAGAAACTGACGCCACCGTGCCCTGGCCCGCGGGCTCTCTGGGCTTGAGAGGCGGTCTCTGGCTCCGCCTGCTCGATCCGCGCCCTTCTCGCGCCGGGGGTGGTGGCGGTGTTGCTATGGAAACGGAGGTGGTATTCTCCCCTCCCCTTGAGCCTGCGGTTCCCACTAAGGTTCGCTCCGGCTTTCCACGCCTTCAGTCAGGGTCGCCCTCCCAGGAACTCGTGGACCGTCCCTCCAGCTACACAAACCCGGCCCCCGTCTCGGAGAGGGAAGGCGGGGGTATCCGAACGAGAACCCCAGTTCTCCCGACTCCGAGCCCGGCCCGGGTCGGCCGAACCGAACGACCCAGCCCCTTTTCCTCACGTCAGACGGGTACATACTTGGTCAAATGGGACGGGAGCAAGTGGAGGCGAGGGGAGAAGGAGCCTGCGCTGATTGGTCTTTTCCCCTTCATCCCGCCCCCCTCCTCAGGTTCCCTGCCCTCATCTTTGCCCATGCGTGCCGGCCGCCCCGCCCCTCGCGGGTGGCCAGAGTCCTAGTTTAAGTGCACAAGGCGCCGGCCCGGGCCAGCGCGAGGGAGGGAGCAGGGGAGTGGCTGGAGCTGCCTTTCTCCTCCCCGCGGCTTCCCATCCTTAAAGTGGGAGCTCAGGCGCGGGGCCCGCCGCAGAGCGCTCGGGAGGGCCGGCTGTGCGGAGGTGGTGAGTTTGAGCTCTTGCAGGCGGACTGAGGCCCGGACTGGCGGCGGGGCTCCGGGCTCTCAAGGCGCCATTGCTTTCGTGCGGAGCGCTGGCCCTGTCCCCGGGAGGAGCCGTCCCTCGCCGGTCGCCTTCAGTCCCCGGCCCCGGCCCGCGAAGGCTGGTCAAGCGTTGCCGAACGCGCCGCTTCTCGTCCCTCCTGGCCGCCCCGTCGCGCGGCCGCCCCGGGGCCCGAGACCATGTTCGACAAGACCCGCTTGCCGTTCGTGGCCCTGGACATGGTCTGCTTGTTTCTGGGTATGTATGTGCCGGCGCCAGCCCGCCACCTCCGCCCGGCTCTGCCCCTGTCTGTGCAGCTCGAGCTCAGCTAAGCTTGTCTTGCGGCCGGTGTGCGTCTGTGTGTGTGTGTGTGTGTGTGTGTGTGTGTGTGTGCCCGCCCTCGTGCATCCGGATGGGCGTGTGTGTATATTAGGAGGTGTTAAGTATGAACTCCTGTGTTGAGTGTGTAAATAGATTTTGCATGCATTTTAGGATGCGGGTGCATGTGTATGCGTGTCTGTGCGCGTGCCTCGTGCATCGGGATGGGCGTGTGTGTGTGTGTGTGTGTGTGTATTAGGTGTTGGGAAGTGTGTGAATGGATTGCATGCATTTTGGGATACGGGTGTATGTGTGTGAAGGTGAATATGCACTTGCTGTCCTGCATTGGTATGAACGTTTGTGTTGGGGAGTGTGTAAATGGATTGCATTTTAGGATGTGGGTGTATGTGTGCATGTACTCTTGCACGCCCTCATCCTTCGGGATGGGAGGGTGTGTGTATGGGGAAGTGTTAAGTATGAACGTTTGTGTTGGGGAGTGTGGAAAATGTTGTATGCATTTTAGGATGTGGGTTCGTGTGAGTGGGCTCCCTCGTGTATCGGGATGTGTGTTTTGGGAGGTGTTAAGTATGAACTCTTGTATCGGGGAGTGCTTTTAGAATGTGGGTACATGGGCCTGTGTGTGTCTGAGTAACCCGCTGTTTCTCTACGCAGCTTCTGTATGTATGAGACTCGCTGCTTCTGTGCTTGTAAATGCCTTCTGCCCTGCATCCCTGGCTCTGGCTCTTGCTCTGCATTCTGTCCTCTCATCCAGAACCTCCCTCTACTACCTCTCTCTCCCACCCAAGGTGGGCATGTGGCCACGACCACTTTAATACTAATCAATCACCTTATTTTACCTCTCCTTTCCATTTCCTCTCATCTACTCTTTCTACTCCTCTCGAACAAGGCAGGATGATCAATCAGTCCTAGGGCTCACTCCTCCTTTTATTTTATTTTACTGGAGAAAACTGGTCATTGGCTAATCAGATTCAGTTGACAAAAACAGTGGAGAGTTACTGCTTTGGGAACTCCCAAGTAACAAATAGAAGGGCCCGATTCATTGCATTTTGGGGAAAATTTTCATCTCTTAGACATTATTTCTGAAAATTGAAAAATCTCTGAACTAAGTTATGTGGTTCAGGTGTAGTTTCCAGGCTCCAAGTGTGGGTGAGGGACAGCGGTGGTTGGTTTGTTTCTGTGTGTCCCAGACGTGCTGTCTCCTCTCTGCAGACGAGGCCATGGAGTAGCTTTCCATCTCTTCTCTGACAGCTCACAAGGAGCTGTATAAATTCTTTGGCTGGGCGTTGTGCCTTCCTGATGGAAGTGTTATGTTCTCCTGGGGGTTGCCTGCTCTTCCTCTTTGTTGATCTGTCAGAGCTAAAATTAACTGTATTGGGAATATGGGAAAGGTGTTGAGTGGGTGGTGTAAACCTTTAAGGGTTATGTGTAAGTTAGGACTTGTTAATAAATACAAAACATCTGGAACAAGGCAGCTGTGTTGTGGATTCTATGTGGAAAAGGCAAGCCTTGTGTTTGAGGCTTTCAATGTATGTGGATGGATGGCATTCTTAAGGGATATAAAAGTAGTGTTAATGACTTAAGGTTGGGAGGAGAATTCACTCTCCAGCTTGCATTCCTTGTCACAAGATGCATTCCTCTGTGACGACTCCTCTGTGGGCAGTGGAATATTTTGACCAAGCAAAGCACTATAGGGAGGTGAGAAAGATAATTAAGATTGTGGTCCATGACTTCATGGAGTTTTAAAATTAAAATCTAAGGATTTGCTATTTGAGATTTCAGATGCAGGATGTTAAAATAGTTCTCAAAAACATAAAATTGTGTTGGAGATGGCTTTCACTTCATCGTTTTATAAACATGTTTTAGAAAAATGTCATTTTTTTCCATTTGGAAGATGTGCTACTTCATCTGTCATGTATGCTGTTGTTTCTAAAATTAGTTATATGTACCATCTAAAGTAATTTGGAGTGTTTATGAGGAAAGGGTAAATAAATGAACCTAGATCTACTAGCACAGTGTTCCCTTTACTGTAATTAGGAACATTACTGTAATTGGGAAGTCAGGAACTGACTGCTCCAGTTAGAATGTGCATGAGTAGTATTAAATCTTCATTATCTAAACTAATGAGAACAGTGAACTGTGATCTAAAATTATCTGTCAGTCTCAGATTGCATTATATGGTGTTTTATTATGGCTGATTTTAAAATTATTTTGCGTTCCCGGAGAACACACCAACTAATAGTAGGAGAGTGAAACCCCAGAATCATGTTGGGTAGAAGAGAGAAGCTTGTGTTGGTATTAAAATTGCCATACCTAGTACTCAAAGGAGCAATAGGAAATTGTCACCCGCTAAACAAAACCTCCTCAAACCCCTAGTCTCTAAGTATTGAATTGGTTTTAATGATAGACCTTTCCCCCTAGCTCCTTTAAATGAGTAGCAAAGATCACACAGTATTTGAATCTGGAGGGTAAGGATCATGACTTTGCATATCTCTCATGATGTTGTTCTTGTCCTAGAATTACTGGAGGGCTGTTTTGTTGAAGGAGAAAGCTTGTTAAAGGGGAAGATCATTGTATATAACATTGTAACTACTACATAGTGGGATTCTCTCGCATGGTTTTGCTGAGCTTTACTTGCTACTACCTTCCAGGACTTGGTAGATACTTGGGAGACAGTGGTGAAGTTTGAGATTGTTGTGTTGAATTTCTTGTTCTATGAAAATAGGACTTTTCTTTTTCCCCTTCCTACTCAGTTGATATTATCTGTGACTGGACAATGCCACATAAACATTGTTGATTCTCCAGGCTCTTAAACTATATAATAGAAAATCAGCCTATCAGATAGTAAGGATAAGCAGTTCGCTCATCCTGAATAAAAGGCATGATAGATGTCTAATATTTAAACCATGCACTATTTAACATTTAATATCATTTCATTTGTAGGAGCAACATTGAATAATTCCAAATTCTTTCAAGTTTGTCCTGTCACAAGTAAATGAGCTTTTAAAAAATTATCTCAGATAGAATAGTAAAGTAGTGGAGGAGGCATTTGGGGATTTTTTTTTTTTTGGAGTGAGGCAATTGGGGTTAAGTGACTTGCCCAGGGTCACACAGCTATTAAGTGTCAAGTGTTTGAGGTTGGATTTGAACTCAGGTCCTCATGAATCCAGGGTGTGTGCTCTATCATTGCGCCACCTAGCTGCCCCTTTGGGAATTTTTTAAAAGCACCTTATTCTGACAGAACACTATTTCATATTGTAGGTGTGAGACAGTGAAGATCCAAAATAGGGATAACTATTGAAGGAACCTGTTGTCTCAGTCTTAATAGTATTTTATTTTTTCTCCAGTTACATGTAAAGATGTGTTTTCAACATTTATTTTTATGACATTTTGAGCTCCAAAATTTTCTCCCTCACTTCTCTCCCCTCTCACTGGGACAGAAATCTGGTAGGAACTTGTTATTTCAAAGCACATACAGAAGTACATATTTTTTTAAATTTAATTTTTTAAATAGGTATCCTTATTAGTGATTAGTGGAGTCAGGAAAACAATAAAAATTCCCTTTACATTTGCATTTGGTTCTGTATGTTGTAGTTGTCCATTAGCCTGATTTACCATTGGACCAGGGAAAAGTATCTTGGGGTTTCCATGACCTTGCATTAGTGTTAGAACTTTAGAACACGGGAGTATTTGAGTATTCTGAAAAAGGTCACATTTGGAGTATACCATAGACTTGGATCTGGAAGGGTATCTTAGCTGTCACTTAGTCTAGAGGCCTCATTTTATAGTTAAAGAAATTGAGGCGCAGAGTTTAAATGACTTGCTCAAAGCAAGATGGGTAATAAATGGCAGAGCTCGAAGTGGGGTTATGTGACCTTAACTCTTTCCATTACACGAATGTCTAGATATTGCTTAATTTAAACCCACGCTTACATTTTATAGATGAGGAAACTAAGGCCCAGGGAGACTGACACTTATCCAAGATCACCCAAGTAATTACATTTTTTTAGTTATGTGGAAAGATACTAATTATTATTTCAAAACTTTTCACTGACTATAAAAGTTTTGTGAAGTTCCTTAAAGACAGTATTTTTCACTCAGTAGCCCTAAAGAATGGATATATGTGAAAAAATCAACCCGATCTGGGGCAGCTTCCTGAGCCACCAGAGAGCATTTCTTTGAAGCAAGTTCAGGAGACTTTTGCATTCTACAATGATATTTTGGGGGCATTTCACTAGTCTCTTTGAATTTCCCTGATCTCTAATCTCCCAGGCCAAAAAGAGCCTTTGAGAACCTTTCTGGACATTGAGCTTGCTTGTCTCCTCATTTCACAGATCTGTAATACTCAAATTTCAAATTTTCTTTTTTCTGTATCTTCTGATAGAACTATAGTTACTGGACTTCTAGTTTTGGTGTCTTTTCCCTCTTTGATTTGTGCTCACATTGCAGATCATAAACTTGTTTCTTGGAGTTTATTTATAAGGAAAATGCATATATGTATACAGAAAGACAGGAAGGAGAGAGAAAGAGAACACATTATCTTTCTGATTAGGAAGCACTTAAATTTTTCACAACATTCTATCTAGCAATAATTCCTAACTTGAAAAGGCAGTGTTTGGGGGTAATCCATCTATCCATCCAGCCATGCATATACCATATTTGTATATTGATGGAGTAATAGAATGTCACCATTGAATGCCACCCAGTGATACTACCAACATTTTCCTTTTTGTTATATTTGCCACTCTGATAGGTGTGAAGTGATACCTCAGAGTTGTTTTAATTTGCATTTCTTTGATTTCGAGTATTTTTTCTTTCTTTCTTTCTTTTTTTTTTGGTGAGGTAGTTGGGGTTAAGTGACTTGCCCAGGGCCACACAGCTAGTGGCAAGTGTCTGAGGCAGGATTTGAACTCAGGTCCTCCTGAATCCAGGGCCAGTGCTCTATCCACTGCACCACCTAGCTGCCCCTATAGTATTTTTTTTCACATGACTATGGATAGCTCTGATTTCTTTGTCTGAAAACTGCCTTCAACCTGTAATTTTTTGATGTAGGTAACTCCCACTGAGGAAACTCTACCAATACATTTTGGCAGCTGTTCTTTACAACTTAAGGTGTTTTCATTTCCTGAGGCATTGAAATGTTCAGTGATTTGTCTAGGGGTCATGCAGCTAGTTTGTGTCAGTATGACAGTAAACAGTTATTAAGCACCTACTGTGTGTCAGACCTGGTGCAAAGTTCTGAGGATAACAAAGAAAGGCAACTCAAGGAACTCTCACAGTCTATTGGGGGAAACAACATGGAAAGGAAAAAAAAAACCTGTTACAGACAAGCTAGGTATAGGATACCTTGGAGAGTACTAGAATTAATCAGGGAGTGCTGAAGGTGGGATTTTAGCTTAGAATTGAGGAAAAGCCAGGGAGTCCAGGAGGCAGAGACTGAAGGTGTCTTTGGATTGAAGAATACTGCAGGGTGGGTGTGAGACATAAGAAGACTATAAATAAGGTCTGGTCAAAAACAATAACCAGGGAGTGGATGAGGGCTTGTGATCTGTTGTTTTGATCATGAGTTGACTCAAAAGCATCCAACCTTGCTGTAGCCATGAAAGGCTCAGAAGTTCCAGGGAGAGAAGACATCTGAGTCACGGTGGCCCAGTCCAGAGTCAGAAGCACAGCTTGAGCTGTTGTTGTAGTGGTCAACACTGATAACTATTTTTTTTTTTTTTTTTGGTGAGGCAGCTGGGGTTAAATGACTTGCTCAGGATCACACAGGTTCTCTTGAATTCAGGCAACTGTGTTTTAAGCTGATGAAACACATTTCATTCTGTAAGCAACAATATATCAAATGAAATAATATATAAAGCACTTTATAAACTGGAAAACTGTGACTGATGTGGATGGCCTGAGTACTAATAGGTTAGATTAACTTGGGTAGTTCTATTATTATTTAAAAAGACCTGGGGTTTTTTTTGTTTGTTTTTTTGCAGGCAATGGGGGTTAAGTGACTTGCCCAGGGTCACACAGCTAGTAAGTGTCAAGTGTCTGAGGCCAGATTTGAACTCAGGTACTCCTGAATCCAGGGCCGGTGCTTAACCACAGTGGCCATCTAGCTGCCCCCAAAAGGACCTGTTTTAAACTGAGGTCTCGAATACTTGGTTATTGGTTATCTTATATTTCTGGTGCAGGACATTGGAATTATGAGAATAACGCCTGCTTTTATGTTCTTTCAAGGTGGAAGATAGTTTCACTCCAAACGCTCTAATATGCAGTCTTCCTACTTAATGGCTTCAGTGTGAGTTTTGTACTTGCATGGAATGTGGAAATTAGGGAAATTAGGTCTATAGTAAATATTTTTAAGATGAGGAAATTGAAGTCTAGTTAATAACTTGCTCGTATTTACGAAGTTAGTAAGGTAAAATATGGAATTTCAGATCTAGATCTCAGACTCCAAATGCTCCATTGCTTTGTTCACTGCAACATGTTGTCTGTAGTTTGGAACAAATTTACCTACTAGGTAGGGGATCTGAGTAATACTTCTGATCTTGTCAAAGTAAATTCTTTGTAAGCTGCTATGGACAAGTGTGTTGTGGTAGAAAGAACTCTGCATTTAGTCAGAGACCACAAATTATGTGATTGTGGGCAAGTCATTTAACTTTTTTAGACCTATTTCTAGCACTTAGCACAGTGCCTGGCATATAATAGGTACTTAATAAATATGTGTCGATTGATTGCTCCCTTGTCATTATTTCTCCTCTACAAAAAATAATTTTTTATATTCTTTTAAACATTTTTTGAGTTCTAAATTCTCTTCTTCCCTCCAGCCCCATCCCTACTCACCAAAAAATCAAGTTATACATGTGAAGTCATGCAAAACATATTTCTATATTAGCTATGCTGCAAAAAAGCAAGAAAAATGAAGAGAGAAAATTTCATTTTGTACTTGAGTTCTCTCTCTCTGGATTTTTCATCATGAGTCCTTGAATTGTCTTGGATCATTGTCCTGAACAGAATAGCTAAGTCTTTTCCCAGTTGATCATTGTTACAATATTACTGTTACTGTGTACAGTGGTCTCTTGGTTTGGCTCACTTCACTTTACATCAATTCCTGTGTTTTTCTGAAACCTTCCTCCTGTTCATCATTTCTAATAGCACAGTTGTATTCTATTACATTCATATATAACTTGTTCAGCCATTCTCTAGCTGATGAACATCTCAATTTTCAGTTCTTTGCCACCACAAAAAGAGCTGCTATAAGGGGCAGCTAGGTGGTGCAGTGAATAGAGCACCAGCCTTGGATTCGGGAGGACCTGAGTTCAAATGTGGCCTCAGATACTTGACACTAGCTGTGTGACCCTGGGCAAGTCACTTAACCCTCATTTCCCTGCCCCCCACCCCTGCAAGCTGCTATAAATACTTTTATATATACTCATCCTTTTCCTTTTATTTCTTTGGGACACATACCTAATAGTGGTATTGCTGGGTCAAAAGGTATGAACAGTTTTATAGCCCTTTGGAATAGTTCTAATTGCTCTCCAGAATGGTTGGATAAGTTCATGATTAGTGTACCTATTTTTCCACATCCCTCTAGGATTTGTTATTTCAGATAGAAGAGACCTTATACCACTATCTCCTCTTCATACTTCTCATTTGGAAAATGATTGTCATATTAATATACAACCATCCCACTTTGTCCACAGGTGAAATATTTTTTGCAATTCTATTATCTTGTAAAACTTAGCCCAAATTTACCTCCCAAATATGCTTACTCAGCATGTTGTTGTTTGTCCTTTGTCCAGAACCATGACATTGGGGTGACATCATGACTTGCACTGAATTGGATTTAAGTGAGGTAGGGCTGTGTAGGGTCACCAACCTCACTCTCTTCTCCAGACCCATTTGGGTCCAGTGGTGAGATATATATCAGGACAACTGGATATGGCCCCAGATGTTTAAGGCAATTGGGGTTAAGTGACTTGCCCAGGGTCACATAGCTAGTAAGTGTCTGAGATGAAATTTGAACACAGGTCCTCCTGACTCCAGGGTCAGTGCTCTATTCACTTGGCCACCCAGCTGCCCCTGTGCTTACTTAGCATAGGTTCACTGATATTGCTGAGAGGTTTGTTAGTGTAGATTTTATCAAGGTGTTTGAGAATTTCTCATAAGAACCTTGTTTTCTCTGGCAAGCTCCAGGGCCTAGAATACTTCGCCTTCTCATTTCTGCCTTCTGCCTTCCTCTAAGTGCCAGCTAAAATCACATTTTCTACAGGAAGCCTTTCCTGACTCTTCCTTAATTCTTTGGTTTTTAAAAAAATTTTATTTTATTATTTTCCAGTTACATATAAGAATAGTTTTCAACATTTGTTTACACTGGATTTTTAGTTCCAAATTTTCTTTTCTCCCCCCCCCTTCCCTCCCTCCTCCCCAAGACAAAAAGCAGTGTGATATAGGTTGTATATATGTACAGTCATATCAAACATCCTTAATTCTTTGTTAATGAATTATCCTATATATAGATTGTATGTTTTCTCCTGATTAGATTATAAGCTTTTTGAGAACAGGGGAGGTCTTTTGCCATTCTTTGTATCCCCAGTGCTTAACACAATACCTGGAACATAGTATATGGCTTTATAAATGTTTATAGACTGACCACAAACAAGTGTCTTAGGGCTGGTGACCAAACATTGGGGAATCTGGAAACTGTCATTTCAAGAATGGATAAAAGAACTATAGTAGTTGGTTAGCCTGAAAAAGAAAATATATAAGGGAGGCATGTATGTAAGTATCTTCAAATAGTTAAAGGGCTGTTATCTGGAAGAAGGATTAGACTCATTCTTTTTGGCTTGTGGAGGGCAGAACAGAACAGAGGGTATAAATTATAAGGATGCAGAATTCAGCTCCCTTTAAGAATTTGCTTCCACTCCAGAATGGGTTACCTTAAGTTATTGAACTTTGCTCTTAGTGGAATGTTTAGGCAGAGTATTGACTGCCTTTCGTCAGGGATGTTGCAGAGGAAAGGAAGTGTGATATATTGGGTGAGAGGGGATGTTTTAAAAAAAAATTTAATTAAATTTTTTTGGGGGGGTTACATTTTAAGTTCCAAACTGTCTGCCTCCCTTCCCATCCCAGATTAGAGAAGACCACCATTTGATACAGATTTGTAACACCACATTTTGCTTGCTTCCTATCAGTTTTTTCTCTGGAGAGATGGATGGCATCTTCCTTTATAGGTCCTTTGTAGTTGATTTGAGTATTTATATATATATATATATTTGGCAGGGCAATGAGGGTTAAGTGACTTGCCCAGGGTCACACAGCTAGTAAGTGTCAAGTGTCTGAGGCCGGATTTGAACTCAGGTCCTCCTGAATCCAGGGCCGATGCTTTATCCACTGCGCCATCTAGCTGACCCCGATTTGAGTATTTATAATACCCAGAATAACTTGGTTGTTCAATTATTAGAACAGTATTGCTGATATTGTCTACAGCATTCCCTTGGTTCTGCTCACTTCACTTTTAATTTTTTCATTCAAATCTTTTCATGTTTTTCTAAAATCAATCAGCTCACCTTTTCTTACAGCACAGTAGTATTCCATCACAATCATCTACCACAACTTGTTTAGCCATTCTCCAGTTGATAGGCATCTCTTCAATTTCTAGATCTGTCACCACAAAGAGAGGTGCTATAACTATTTTAGAACATATAAGTTCTTTTAACCTGATCACCTTAGGAAACAGACCTAACAGTGGTATTGCTGGATCAAAGGGTGTTACACCGTTTTATAACTCTTTGGGCATAATTCTATTTTATTATTGTTATTATTATTTTTTTTTTGCAGGGCATTGAGGGTTAAGTGACTTGTCCAGGGTCACATAGCTAGTAAGTGTCAAGTGTCTGAGGCCAGATTTGAACTCAGGTCCTCCTGAATCCAAGGCAGCTGCTTTATCCACTGCTGCCCCATAATTCTAGATTGTTCTCCAAAATGGTTAGATCACTTCAGTTCTGCCAACAGTGTATTATTGACTCAGTTTTTCCACATGCCCTCCAATATTTGTCATTTTCTCCTATCATTTTAGCCAATCTGATAGGTGTGAGATGACACCTCAAAATTGTTTTAATGCGCATTTCTCTAATCAGTAATGATTTAGAGCATTTTTTCACTTGATTTTATATAGTTATATATTTGATTTCTCCATTGAAAAACTGCCTGTCCATAACCTTTGACTATTTATCAATCGGGAAATGACTCATTGTCTTAAAAAGTTCTTTATATTTGAAATATGAGAGCTTTATCCAAGCAACTGTCTATAATCCACCCTCCCCAGCGCCCCCCCCCCCCCCAGTTTTCTGGTTTCCTTCTAGTTTGGGCTACATTGGCTTTATTTGTACAAAACCTTTTCAACTTCATGTAATCAAAATTATCCATTTTACATCTCCATAATGCTCTGTCTTTTGTTCCTAAATTGTTTTCCTGTCCATAAGTCTGATAGGTAATGTGTTCCATTAAAGTAATGTGTTTTCTTTCATAAGATCAATGGTTTTATTAAAAAAAAATCAGTGGTTTTAGAGCTAAAGTTAATTTAAAGATTAGAACTAGGTGCCAAGCAGGTGATTTAGGAATAGTGGGTATTTGATTTACAAATGAGAAAACTGAGGCTCAGGGTGGGTAAATGAACTTGAAGATCATATAGCTAATTAGTGGCAGAGCTGGGAATAAATAGAAAATAGTCTTTCGATTCCTAATCTAGTATTTTTCCGTTATATCATTCTTCCTTCTTCTAACAGTAATAGCTGACACTTCAGGGTTTACAGGGCACCCTGCAGACATTATCTTATATGAGTCTCACAGAATTAGGTGAAGTTACTTGCCCAGACTTAACACGGCTAGTAAATGATTTGAGGTTGGATTTGAACTCAGGGCTCTGCTTACTCTATACCAAGGCACCCATGACTAAATCTTTCCTCTACTGACAGCTAGCTAATTTATGGCACATCTATTTGTCAACTCAGTTCTATAATTGAATGACTGTGTAAGTAGCTAAATATAGAGTTTGGGTCCTAATGCTATATAACCCATTTTTACCTTAGGTGGGGCTGTTTTCTTCAGCTGTTCCTATAAACAGTATGGAGCTTCTCAGCAGTCAGGTGAATCTGCTCTCTTTCCCTGCCTGATGAATTAATACTATGCTGGAAGAGCTTACAGCAGTGGTTTATTAATTTTTTTCAACTTAATCAATGTGGACAATCAAATGAGTAGTAGAGCCTGCTTTTGGGCTACTGAGCTCCAGCTTTGGGTGTGTGTGTGTGTGTGTGTGTGTGTGTAAATGAGAGGGAAAGGAGCTTCCTTGAGAGGACCTGTTGTGAGGCAGGTGAACTTTTCCTTTTCTTAAATATGTGCATTTTCATCAACAATCTCTGGAGCCAAAGTCTGAAGCTTGAAGAGAGTCTCTCTTTTAAAATTTGGCTCTAACTTTGTTTCATACAGTTGAGCTTTTACTAGGTTTTCCTTGCCAGGATAGAGCATGGAAACTTTTCAGAGACCTGTATTTTTTACCCTCTGTGAATTTTAAGAAATATAAACACTCCCTTTCTGGAATTATAAGTCCTGTCACGAATAATAGTTCACATTTATACACTTAAGAATCATTAAATCTCTTCCCTTTTTAGTCACCTTTGGCAGTAAGGTTCTTGTAGTTATTGTCTTGTAGATTAGGATATAGTCATTGTAACACTTAAATGAAAAGTAGGAGTTGTTTTAAATGTGTCTTTTTATTAAAGAGAGAAAAGGTGACAGCAGAAGTCAATAACTCCCAGATTTTACTTTACCAGAATTATGAACCAGTGGTCACAGTGTCTACATGTGGCTTCAACTCTTACTGAAATGAACTTGCAACACTGTTGTTGTTGGCTTCCTCCTGTAATTTAGGTGGCAGGATTGGACAACTTGAGAGGAAAATTTACAATCAGGTTCAGTACTGCTCCAGCATATGCCATAATTAGGGACTTATATAGACTCTCACTATAGTATTCTATTTGTGTCTCCCTCTCTCACCCTCTCAAAAGAGCTTCTAATCTGAAGGATTCTGGGGGGTGCTAATTATAAGGACTCTTTTGTGGGGGGGAGGGGTGAAAGGCAGAAGCAGAGGCAAGGGAAATGAAATGTAGAAAGGGAACATCTTGACTTTAGATCTAAACTTATTTTATTTTATAAAGCTTAATTATTTAAACCATTTGACGGATACTCTGGTATGGTGAATAATATATCAATTTTGGATTAGGAATAAAAACAGTGACATTCAAGTTTTAAAACATAAAATATATTTAACACATTTGACGCTACAAATTTAGCATTTAACGATCTTAAACAAACTATAGCACTATCTTCAAATGATGGTAATTTGATTCATCATAGTCCCTTTCACTTTCATAGTGCCTTTCACTTTCACAAAGTATGTACTTAAAATGTTAGTTGTACATCATCTTGGGTCCGTGGTCATATCCATTTCAATATGAGATCAAATTGAGACTGGGTCCATAAATGGAAAAAAAAAATTTAATAGAAGCAAGCAAAAGTTGGCAGCTAGGTGGTTCAGTGGATAGCCTGCTGGCCCTCAAGTCAGGAGGACCTGAGTTCAAATATAATCTCAGATATTTACTAGCTGTGTGACTCTTGGCAAGTCAGTTAACCCTGTTTGCCTCGGTTTCCTCATCTGTAAAATAAACTGGAGAAGGAAATGGCAAACCACTGCAGTATCTTTGCCAAGGGAACCCCAAATGGGATCACAAAAAAGTCAGACATGACTGAACAACTGAACAAAACAAAGTAGGATGGGACTAAATATACTTTGTTACAAAAATCAAGTTACCTGATTCAGACACTAAATTCTCTAGTTATCATGACGTCAGCAATTTGGAAAAGAAGTAGAGTAATTGTTGCTATGGAAGATTGCACATGGTTGAAGGAAGACACTGTTTACTTTGCATGACTGGGGAGTTCTCTTGAGTTCTTATACAATAAGGTGTGGCAAGCTGTACTTTTCATTTTGATGCAATGCTTTTTGGTTTTGCCTGGGTTTGCTTAGGATCTTGTTTCTTGACATAATATATCTTTTATGGAATCTTCCCTTTGAGCCTCAACGGGGGTGTTTGTTGAAGCCTTTTGTGCTTGTCTATGGTTTAAGGTGATTTCATGTCATGCATGTGGAGTTCAGGGTCATTCTTGGTAAGCTGTTTTTAGAAGATGATACTGTCAGATGTATTTAGTCCACAATTGTCACTACTTGGAAACAGTGTATAATTCCTCAGCCTTTTTTGGAGGGCGTGATAGCCAGTAAAATCGAATGGTCAATTTGTAAATGGTTACTTCTGCTTACTTTTTTTTTTTGGGGGGGGGATGTTTGATTTAGTTAGACCAAGATTGTCACGTGAGATGTTTGACTGACAGAGGGTGATGAGTGCTGTGGCAGTTTCTTGTTTCTGGGTTTAAATACGTGCCAGATTTTTTCCCCTAACCTTTTCTCAGCATTCACCTTGAACTGTTTTTTACAATTTGATTTTGCAGATGCCACGATCTTCATGTTTCCATGTAGAATGAACCCCACTACCCAGGTGGAAACTCATCACTGATGCCAGCTAAGGAACCATGGCAATAGATAGTAACTGGTCAGGCTGCAGTGTACTTACCAACTACTAGTTCACATTTTAAGAATAATTCCTAGTACTATTCATTTTGTCTTCTAAAATTCCCCCCAATAACTCTCTACTGAGGTCCCTTTGACTGCTGAGGTGGGTAGGTAGTGGTGAATAGTCTATGAGAGTGTTACAGGTCCTAATAGTTTATTTCTCTCATGTACAGCATGTAATACCTTATTTATCCAATTAATGCTTAAAGCTAACTAAAGAAAACTTTATTTAAGCTTAGAGGCTCTTGTATCAGAGGTGGGTAACAGATGGAATGGATCTGCCAAAGTAGGTGACCATTAAAGATAGCTTGAAAGTAATATTGAGGGAGAATCCCTTTCTTTCCTTCCTTCTTAAAGAAGGCATTTGCTCAAGAAATCTGACCTTGAGGTCTGATATCTTCAGAATAAAGCAATACAAGTTTTTAGGAATGAGGTGAAAAGAATTTTGGTGATAACATTCTGTATTTCTTTTTTCAGAGCTCAAAATCCTTTGTAGGTAGCATTTTTCTTTAAAGACTCATAGCATTCATATAGCATCATAGATTTAGAGCTTGAAGGTACCTAAGAAATCTTTGCTTTCAACTCCCTTATTTACAAATGAAGAAACTGAAAGTACCACATTCTTTAAGTGACTACATCAAGGGTCATTGTATTTGAGATGAGATTTGAATCAGGTCTTCCTGACTCCCAAGTCCCCAGGGCCTTTGGTATTTTGTAAAGATACTTGAAGAATATATGCTAAGAGCAATACCTGCAGAAGCAGGCCTGTGGTAATTTGTGCATCGGAGCTGCTCAGCAAGAGATTATATGGTGGCCATCTTGAATATTAATGTAATTGTAGTGAACCCCAAAGACATAGGAGTCCTGCAAGTAAGAAATTGATAGGAAGTTTTTAGATCAGTAGGGAGACTACATTTATATTGGAGAATGTGCACTTGCACATGTGTGTGTGCATATTTAAATTTCAGTAGCACTTTTTAAAAAACCATAACCCCCTAGCCCTGCCTTTTTTTTTTTTTTTTGAAAGATGAGGAAATTAAGGTTTGGTAACCTTGTATCTTGATTTGATCAGGCTTGTTTGGGGAAACAATTTATTCAGGTAACTCTGTAATGTGGGCTGAAAGGAAACCTTTTCCAGATGGTTTGTGTAAAACTCTTTTGTGAGCATGACACTAAACTATCCACTTTGGCACTGAAGGCAAGTTTAATGTCCCCCTTTCTCATTCCAGTTTCTAATGAACCTCCCTTTATGACGTTATTGACCTAGTGTAGCCCTGGCCACAGTTAGAGGGTTGGAACTGGAACTAGAATTTGAACCTCTCTTGTCTGTTTTCATTAATTCTATCCTTTGTCAGGAACCAGACACCACAGATCTTCTTTTTGGGCTGCTTGGTGGGCATTACTCTCACAGGTGGTAGGTAGAGTACAGTAAATTGGAGAAGTTTATGGTTGGATGGAGAGATAGTAAGGAACTAGAAATAAAGATTAAACAGGTATCTAATTTGTATCTGGGTGGGAGAGAAGAGGAACAGGGTGATGAGGATCACTTTAGCTGAAACTGTCCTTTTTATATCTACTTTGTCATTTTTCTGAAGACTTGAATTTATTAGAAATATTAGAAAATTAAACACGTTTTTAAAAGTTTATATGAATGTTCATTATATTTCACTCAGGTAGTAAAAAAGTCACCAGTAGAAATACATCCCTTCCAGGAGCAGCGAGGTGGCACAGTGAATAAAGCACTGGCCCTGGATTCAGGAAGACCTGAGTTCAAATTGGGCCTCAGACACTTGACATTTACTAGCTCTGTGACCCTGGGCAAGTCACTTAACCCCAATTGCCTCACCAAAAAAAAAGAAAAGAAAGAAAAATAAATACATCCCTTCCAGAAAGTTGGGAATAGCTTTTCTCTTACTCATTCGAATACCTATACAAGTTTTGTTTGATCCAGTGACCCAAATGAGAAGTTTCCTAAAATATGATGTTAACAAAACTCATTAGGCTGAGTTGGGTGACAGCTGAATAATTTCCTTTCACATAGAACTGTTATTAGTTAGGTTTCCTCAGTGAGTGATGGACATTTTCTTTGTACATAAACTGGTTCCCCAGTGCCTACCAGACAAAGTACAAAATCATGGTATTGACATTTAAGGCTCTTTGCAGTTTGGTTTAAATTTACAAGCTGTCCAGCCTGTACTATTACTGGTATTACTCTCCTATAGACATTATACAGTTCAGACAAACTAAAACTATTGCATATCCATATTTGTTTTGGACTCTGCTCACTCCCTGCCTACCTGACTGACAGTCTTTTTCGTCTCTTGAAGTCTCTCCTTTCCTACACGGCTCAACTCATATATCACCTCTTCTTTGAAGCTTTCAGGTGAGAGGTATTTCTCAATTTTTTCATAGGCTTTAGATCATATCTAGAGTGGATGTTAGTGGTCATCTAGTTCAAACTCCTTGTTCTACAGATGGGGAAGCATTGGCAAGAGAGGTTATGTGACTTGCCCCAGGTTATATAAGTAGTGTGTTTTAGAGAAGCAGCTGTCCTTTCTTCATACTTATTTAACTTTTTCATAGTTGTTTGTATTTGTTTTCCCCTTGTTGGATTTTAAGCTTTTTGAGATTTTAAGCCTATTTCTTATCTGTCTTTGTATGTTGACAGGCAAAAGGAGATGGAGGAAGCAATCACTGCATAGTATGGGCACAAGCCATGTAGAACTGGTTGTTGAAAGTAGAGGAAGTACTTTGAGATAGCAGCAAAAGGGTATTTCTGAGAAGTTGGATGTATGTAGTAGTTTCCCAGCAAGAGATTATGTGGTCAGAACTTTGATTATTAATTCAGCGGAGATAAACAGAAACACATTTGCTGGAATTCAGATTTTTGGAAGTGAGGAATTTAATATGAAATTTAGATCAGTGAAGAAATTGAATTTATTTTGGAGACCATAGCAATAGGAAAGGGGACTTTTCTACTTAACATTCTTAACTTCTAGTTAACAGGCCAACATGCTGTATGTTCTCAAGCATTAAACAATGTCTGTAGTGAATTTATTAATGAGAAATTTTGTATTAACATTTGTTAAAAGCAACAGATTTAGAGTTTGGACTGGGTAACATAAGTTTGGAATAGTACTTTTTTTTTCTTTTTTCTTTTTTTTGGTGGGGCAACGGGGATTAAGTGACTTGCCCAGGGTCACACAGCTAGTGTCAAGTGTTTGAGGCCAGATTTGAACTCAGGTCCTCCTGAATCCAGGGCCAGTGCTTTATCCACTCCTCCATCTAGCTGCCCCAATGGAATAGTACTTCTTGGCAAGTGCTCATTTAGGGACAAGGTGAGGATGTAGCTGGTATGGGGAATATGATTGATTTGGGTCTAGAGATCATCTGGGTTTAAGATAGGGGGGAACAGGCCTTTTGAAAGCACCTACTATGTGCCAGGCACAGTGCTAAGTAAGCTCTTTACAAATAAAATCTCATTTGATACTAATAACTAGATGGAAGTATAAGTAGCAGAGAATGATTTGTAATTTGCTCCAGAGTGCCAGCATTCTCATGGGGAGGGAATGAATGTGCTTTCCTCCATGCTGTGGTCCTCTACTTTTAGCAGTAGCAGTGAGCACTCCAGTGCATGGGTGCGCGCGTGCGCGCGCACACACACACGCACCACGTTCATCTCAAACCTCCCCCCCCCCCCCATTCATCTCTTGGGGCCCACCTTCCTCCTTCTAGACATTGTATACACTGTACAATGGGATGCCTGAGACCAGGGGCATCATTAATAAGGCTCTGGCCTCCAAAGCCAGAATTCCTGGTTATAGCTCTGAGCACTTCTAGTATAGTAGTGAAGAAAAGTATTTCGGCTGTGAAGGACAAAGATTTAAAGCAGCAGTGTTTGGTTTTTTTTAAAATACATTAGTCTGGATGGTAGAGGCCTTGTAGAGGCTGTCACAAAAGTCTTAGTGCAGTTTTGAGCTTTAATAGTTGAAAACTAAAAAATAAACTTTAATAGCTTATATGTAAAACGTTCAGGAGCTTTTGATAATAAAACACAATCAAACCTACCAGCTTTCAGGACCCAGGGTGCCAGAGCAACCCTGTACATGGTGATAGTGGGATCCAGCCCCACCTGAGTTTTCCTCCCTGAGTAGAGTATCTCTTTGTCTTTTTTTTTTTTTTGTCTCAATGCTTAGGAAATATCAACGGAAATCTGTTAACTAACAGTGGGTCACTGAATTTCCATGCTTTTCTGATTCTTAATCATTTTTTAATTTTTTTAATTTTAAATTTTTTTTAGTGAGGCAATTGGGGTTAAGTGACTTGCCCAGGGTCACACAGCTAGTAAGTGTTAAGTGTCTGAGGCAGGATTTGAACTCAGGTCCTCCTGACTCCAGGGCCGGTGCTCTATCCACTGTGCCACCTAGCTGCCCCTCCTTTTTATTTTTTGCTGGCATTCATTCCTAGCCTAGTACATGAAAAGGAGGAGTTGAGATTTCTAAATTTTACTTTGTTTTTAAGTCTTTTGGCTTCATAACTCACAGGGAATATATTTGAGTACAAGATTGGGTCAATTCATTGGACCATAGGATTGGAATTTACTTTTGTATATTTTTTTGTATTTATTTGTGTATGTGTTTTCCTCCCAAGGAGAATGAATGTAAATTCCTTGTTATCAGGGTCTGTTTCACTAGCACACTGCCTTGGACATAGCAGACTGCTGGTTGAATTGAATCGATTATAAATATATGTCTGGGGAGCAGCTAGGTGGTGCAGTGGATAGAGCACTGGCCCTGGAGTCAGGAGTACCTGAGTTCAAATCCAGCCTCAGACACTTAACACTTACTAGCTGTGTGACCCTGGGCAAGTCACTTAACCCTAATTGCCTCATTAAAACAAAACACCAAAAAAACAATAACTATGTCTGAGGGCAGTTAGGTGGCGCAGTGGATAAAGCAGCTGCCTTGGATTCAGGAAGACCTAAGTTCAAATCCAGCCTCAGACACTTGATACTTACTAGCTGTGTGACCCTGGGCAAGTCACTTAACCCTCACTGCCCCACAGGAAAAAAAAAAAGAGATAAATATATCTGTACCATATGTATATGTATATGCCTTAAGTGGTGATTTATGGGCCATTCCAAAGATGTAATAAAAGATAATGGAAAGGAAGATAAAGGCTTATGACCTAATAGAGAAAACCAGGCAAATATTATATATAAATAAACCCCAGTACTATCTAGTCTGTATACAGAACTGTTTTTCTAGTTACCTTGGCTAGAAACTTCTATTTACTCCTAATTTCTTTCTTTTCCTTCTTACACAGTTGTCCCTTTCCCCATATACAGTCATATAATCCTTTGCCAAGTCTGTAGACCTCCTTGATTTTTTTTTTTTTTTACATCTGTTCATCTTTTTCATTTGCACATTTCATTGCCCTTGTTTAGGCCCTCATTGGCCTGTATCAGTAGTTTTCAACCTTTTGGAATCTGAGGACCCTTTTTTAAGGTCAAATTTCATTTTAGAGATTGTGTTATTAGCATCTACTTTGGATTCTTTAATGCTTTTTAATGCATTACAATGAGCATTTTCTAGTCACAATTTGTACCTTCTATGTTACATGCATCTCACTTTTCTGGAATTTATCCCAGCTTTAGAGTGAAGGTGTTTTTGGTAATCATTATGTGAATATAGCTTGATCATCGGATTACTCTATAACAGTGCCTTTTCCATGAGTTGACCAGGCAGGAACCATAATTCAAATTGCAAACATTTAATTAGAACAGTCATGGTTACTTTACTAAGTAAAGGTCAAGGGAAAGTCAAGTGGTAATCTCATTCCAACACTTTACCCAGTACACCAAGGAATGCTGTTTTCCACAAATGCCTCATAGTGGTGGGAAAGAACATGTCCTAGAATATTCACCCATCCAGGTCAGGAATATATCTGCTGGGATGCCCCTTTGGCTCTGTTAGATATCTGGCTGTGCCATGCTACTTGGCTTTGCCTTCTACAGGCCTCTCCCAATGTCCCAGAGCTCTCTTTGCTGTTTATAGTTTGACTTTGTTATCATTTGATGACACCTTACTCTCTGCCTCCACTGAAGTAAGTCAGTGAACGTTTATTAAGCAGCTTCTACATTCCAGGCATTGTGCTAAGCACCAGGGATACAAAGAGAGGCGAAAGATAGTCTGTGCTTTCAAGGAACTCATTCTCTTAACGAAGGAGAAGCCATTCTAGTCTGCCCTCCTGAGTTGCTGTTTGCTGCTTTACCAATGAATCAGTACTACAGTAGAAAAGACTAGAGATTGATCAAAGAGATGAACAACTTTCAAAAGAGAAATTCAGATGGTCATAAATGATATGAATAATGCTCCAAATCACTAGTAATAAGAAAAAAGCCAATTAAGACAACATCAACGTTTCATTTCACACTCCAAAATGGGCAATGGTAATAAAAAATGGAAATAGCCAATATTTTAAACATGGTTGTTGTGAGGATCAAATGAGTTAATCATTGTAAAGCACTTAGTACAGTATGTGAAACATGGTAAGTGCTATATAAATGTTAGTTGCTATTGTTGTTGTTGCTGTTGGAGAGGTTTTGAGAAAATATTCCTACCAACATACTGGTGGAGAGAGGTATGAATTGGTCTAAGGGTCCTGGAAGGAGTTTGGCATTATACAGTTAAAATCATTAAGTTGCTAATACCTTTTGTCCCTGTGATATTATACAAGGCATGATACTGGTTCTACGTTGTGAGGAAAAACAATCCTCTTCTCAATAATTCTCTGGAACTCCACAGTGATGTGACAAATATTAATTTATTTCCTTCTTGCGAGAAAGGGGTACCCTAGTATGCAGCTAGTGGGTGCCAAAAATGGAGGCTTGTAGGCCCCATTTTAAACCCTAGTCTCCAACGTGGATGGACCCTCCCCTTTCTCATCTTAGCCAATGGGGGAGGTGATACAGGGACAAGTCTCTGGACGCAACTCAGCAGCAGACCTGATTGAAACCAGCTCAGGGTTTCCTTCAACCATGTGATTTTGTTTGCTGGAGGGGGTGGGGAGGAGGAGACCTTTTTCCACAAACAGGTCTGGAGGAGTGTAATTGGAATGGTGACTATTATATTCTTATTGAGAGGAGACCAATCCCCATTTCCTCACATACATATATCAAAACATTCCTAGCACAGCATGCTCCAATAAAGCTAGCAACAAAGTGGTGGTCCATCCTTTGGGCAATGGCAGAACGATTTGTGATATGTGAATATATAATAGTGTTATTATGCTTCAAGAAATGACAGATATGAATAATTAGGAGAAAAATAGGAAGACTTGTATGAATTCATGCAGAGTGAAGACAACAGAAGCAGAACCAGAACAGTATACATGAGTACAATAATATAGCTGAAAGCAAGGTTTCAAGATATTTGATCTCAGATTATTAGATGCAAGGACCAGTCTTGACTCTGGAGGACTGATAAAATACACTTTCTTTCCTTGCTTGGGATATATTGTGTTTGGTTAAGTTTGTTTTTCTTAATTAATTTTTCT
This sequence comes from Dromiciops gliroides, assembly GCF_019393635.1. Taxonomy (NCBI): domain Eukaryota; kingdom Metazoa; phylum Chordata; class Mammalia; order Microbiotheria; family Microbiotheriidae; genus Dromiciops; species Dromiciops gliroides. Next base: position 400,617,994 of record NC_057861.1, read on the forward strand.
TAGTTCTGAGGATGGTTTTTCATGTAAGATGCAGGGGGGAGGGATCTATTGGGAAATAAAAAGTTAGGTAAAAACAAAAGGTAACAAGTCCTTTTTAAAAATGGAAAGATCTTTTTTTTTTTTTTTTTTGCTACTTTTTCTCTTGTCCCCAGTGAGGATCACAGCTCAAGTCTTTCTTTGGCTGTGGATAACACACATACAGATTTTCATTTGCTCTCTTACTTCCTGGAATACTGTAGACAACCAGGATCTGAGCCATGAGCTTCAAGGAGACATGTTGTAACAAAAATCTGTCCCTTTTTTATATAGACACTCAAAAAGCAGTGATACATATATGTGGCGTGAGCATTTACAAGGATGTACATTTGCTTAGTTATTTTACTGAGTCATTTTAATGACCTGTTAGTTCTGTTTTGCAACTTTCAAAGATTGGAATCTTAAGATTGAGTGAGAGCTATGTTTATGGGTCTGTGGTAGCTCTCTGGGTCATTAAGTCAGAACCCTTGACTTTTTCCTAAACTTAATCTTGTTTAGACCTTTGCTCCTCCCTTTCACATATACTATGCTTCTGCCAAATTGGACAGCTTGCTGTTCCTGAACATTCCCTGTGCCTTTTGCTCATGCCATTTTTTTTGCTGTCTTGAATGTCCTCCTCTATCTCTGGCGATCCTGGCTGTCTTCTGAGGCCCAATTCAATTGCTGTCTCTATCAAAGCCTTCAATGGTTCCAAGGGACTTTGACCCTCTCATTTCTTTTGATTCTATAATAACCTTGTGTGAAGTAGGGAAAGACAGATGGACGGACTACGGATATTAGTGTTGCTAGTATTATCTCCGTTTTACAGATGAGGAAACTGAAGATCAGAGAGATTATGACTTCCCCATTGTCACACACCTACTATGGGTCACTTGACTCCAAATGCAGTGCAATTTCTAGGACAGCACACCTTCCTTGTATTGTAGGAAGTTTTTATGCATCTTTTTCCCTCCCCTGCTAGATTGTAAATTCCTTGAGGATGAGGATCCTTCATCTTTGCACACTGCAGTCACTAAACATTCAATATAAACATTTGTTAGATGAATGAATACGTTTTGTAGGGCTCCTAGAAATCACTCCAAACTGAGACCCTCAGCATGGTTTATGAGAGGCCTCATAAGTGTCTTTTTTGGAAACAAGTTGTTTGTAGTTACCCCAATTGTTTTTTTTCCCCAGATCTGATTTCACTGACTTAAGGAACTCTTACTCCTTTTGACGGTGAGGAAGCCTCCCCTACCAATGCAGAATACCCCTCCAATGGTGATAGAGAATTGCCCAGGGTCACATAGCTAGGAGGTACCCAAACTCAAGAACTGAAGCTAGACCATCCTAGACTTCCTAGACAGGATTTCTGCTACACTAGGCTGCTGCCTATATTCCTGATGATACTGGCTTAAATAATGGAAATGTAATTAAAATGGCTCATTGGAGGGAATATGCTTTAAAAACACTCCCCCTATTCCTGCTCTTTCATATGGGCCAGTTTGGTGAGTTACTGTTGAAGTAAGAATTGTATTTTCTTTTGAAACAGACCTCATTATAATTTGAGTTCTTGTTTCTGGGCCAGTTTAGTTGTCATAACTTCAGACTAGACATAACTTAGTCCATATAAGTATTTTTAAAATACTTTTTTACTCCAGAGATTTAAGCTATTAAAAGCACTTGATTGCAGGCCTGGATTTTAATTGGCAGTATCTTTTTTTATTTTATTGTAATTTTAACTCCTTTTTTGGGGGTAGGGATAGAGAAAAATTTAGAATTTTTCTCAAGTCTTTCCCATGCATATTCTGAGTGAGAGCCTGTCATGCCATTTTTCTACTCCAAATGGCAAAATCAGGCAAGCCACATTCCCCTTTCTCATTTGACTTCCTGCAGCAGGGGAATAAAAAAAAATACAAATAAGCCATTAAGGAGGGGTGTGTTTTTCTTTTCTTTCTGGGATAACCATTTATTCTTATAGGGTAAAAATACTTGGGAATGGGACTCTAATTTTACGGATAGTATTGTTGATTATTATTTGGCACTCTGTTTTTCAGGGAGTCTTTTAGCCCCGTTTCAAAGTTGAATAACCATAAGGAGTTACCACTTTCTTGTACTTTTAAGGCAAAAACTATAAAGTATTGTGGATTAAAGTACTTATTTCCTCTTAATAAGCCATGGATAAAATGATCCATGAACAGTATTGGAAAGTATTTCCTGTCAGGCCTAATTTTCTAAGGCAGAGCAAAATTATGTAGGAGGTTAAAATAGCAAACAAGGGAGTTTGTGGAAAGTTTCTCATTAAATCAGTGGCAGTCAGTACCAGCACTGTGATCATTTGACTACTTGTCTAATATTAGGCTTTTGTATATCCAGAGGTAGTGTTCTTGACTCACCATTAATAGGTTGTGCAAGAATATTGATGGCTTTGTACAAAGCCATACCCTTTTCCCACTTTCATTTCTGACCAAATAGGTGTTTGTTAGATCCACCTATTTGATTTTGGGTAAAATAGACTACCTACCTGTTTAACTTGGGTCTTGAGGCAGGAGATAAACTGTTATTTATGAGGAACAGTTAGTGGGTCATCGTGACTAGAATGGAAAATGCATGGAGAATAATTTGAAATAAGACTGGAAAGGTAGGTGGAACATTATTGTGGAGTAATTCAGATCCCTTGAAGAGTATTTCATATTTAGGCTAGAGGCACCTAGAAGGTTTTTTAGATTTTTTAGCAGCGGTTGAAGGTGACTTGAGCTTTGGAAGTGTGGTGGAATAGCAATGTGAAGGATGATTTGGACTAAGGGAGAGACAGGAGGGCAGGGGGAATAATTAGCGAGTTATTGCAAAAGCAATAGATGAAGAAAGGTAAAAAGGACTTGAAGTTAAGGTAGAGGCTCTGTGCAGGGACCTTCACTGTTGTGGATGTAGAACCGATAAGAAAGCTGGGAGGGATAATGGTGCGTGTGGGGGAAAGTTAAGATTCATGGACCAAATCACTTTAGGGACTGGTGCCCTCAAGCTGAAATAGGGACATTTAAAGGAGATTTGGGGGGGGGTGGAATCCGTTCTGTTTTGGATATTTTGAGTTTGAGATGCATGGGGGTATGTCTAGATGGAGATGTCTAGCTGACAGTTGTTGGTGAGAAATTGGGGCTTAAGAGAAAGATTTAGGAGTCTCCTATGTAGAAGTCATCATTTGAATCTATGGGAACTGATGAGCTCACCAAAGGAAATGATTTAGGAGAAGAGGAGGGTTCAGGATGGGACCTTGGGGTTGGCTTGGGGATGGGGTAAGTAGCAACACTTATTGGAGGAGGAGGATGGTCTGGGGGTGGTGATGGGGAGTATTGGATTTCTAATTCGAAGGTCAGCCTGGATTTAAATCTTTGAGTTGTGTGATCTCTCTTTTTTTAAAAAAAGTATTTTATTTTTTTCCCGTTACATGTAAAGATAGTTCTCAACTTTTGTTTATACAAGCTTTCCAATTTCAGATTTTTTCTCCCTCCCTCCCTTCCCCTCCCTCCTTCCTTCCCTAGACAGCAGGTAATCTGATATAGGTTTTGTGTATATATATGTATATATGTATATATATGTACATATATATATATGTACAAACAAAATAACATTAAATCTATTTCTGCATTAGTCATGTTATAAGAGAAAAATCAGAGCAATGAAGAAAAACCTCAAAATAGAAAAACAACAGCACCAAAAACAAAAGAAATAGTATGGTTCATTCAGCATCTATACTCCACAGTTCTTTTTTTTTCCCTGGATTTGGTACAGATGAGTTCCCTGGAACTCTTCTGTACCCTTGCATTGCATATAGTCCATCACAGTAGATCAATGAGTTGTGTGATCTCTTGGGCAAGTCATTTAACCTCCTTAGATTTGTTTTCTTCATTTAAAATGAAGATTTGGATCAGAGGATCCCCAGGGTCTGTTTCTAAATCTCATGATTGGGTTCTTTGCCTTGGTAGGAATGGAGTAGTTCTGATCACGATTATATGCTGAGTCTTTGAGATGGGATGCTCTTTGTTCTGTGCCATGCCACTGAAGGGTGAGGCGTTAGTATTTTAGGACAGATTTCAAAGTCAAAAAACTATATCCCTGGGTTCTGATCTCCCCCATCTCTCCTGGAGTGGACTTTTCCTTCACTTTATGTATATAGTGCAACCCTAACTGTATTGTTGTGTTAAGGAATTTGAGGGTTCAGACTTTGTAGCATTGAAGAATGAATGACAGGTCTGTATAATAATACATTTTCATAGTTAACCAGTTGTGTTACCTTAGGTAGAACACTTCATATATGTGGGCCTTTCCTCATGTAGAGGAAGGCTTCTTAAACTTTTTCCACTTGCGACTCCGTTTTTGACCCCAGGTATAGAGATATATAAAATAGAGATACAGATCAAATATTTACTGCCAAATTTTTTGGGCCCCCCACATTCAGTTATGCTGCCCCATATAGGGTCATGATCCACAGTTTAAGAAGCAAGGATGTAGACAATGAAGGGATTGGACTAGCTAATGTATTTCTGTTTATTCCCCCTCTAGAATCCTACAGTTCTGACAAGTCTTTTTCATGTACTGTCATCACTTTAAGTCAGCTCTCTCTGATAGACCATTCACTAAAATGTTGAATGGGGGGGGGGTGACAAACAACTCAGGGGGGTTGAAAGAATTAAATAACTTTTAAATAACAAGGTGGGGAGACTGGATATTTTAACTCTTATAAGTTACTCTTCACAGGCCTACTGGAAACTTACTTTGAATTCTCACAGCTCTTATTTTTTAAAAAGAAAAAAGGTATTAAAAAGCCATGCACAAAATAACAAGTTCTTGAGAGTTCACAATATTTTGTTTCTGTCACTGTACTTCTACCCCTGCCCCCCCCCTCCCATGAGGGTTAAGTGACTTGCCCAAGGTCACACAGCTAGTAAGTGTCAAGTGTCTGAGGCTGAATTTGAACTCAGGTCCTCCTGAATCCAGAGCTGGTGCTTTATCTATTGTGCCACCTAGCTGCCCCTTGTCATGGTACTTCTTAAGAAATAATTTTTCTCACCCTCTGTAAGCCTAGTAGAAAGATGTCAAGACTGAATGAGGGAAGATAACTTGGCTTCTTTATCCAGGCCACCTCTTTAATGATCTTGTCATTCCTGTACTTTCTGGCATTGCTATTTCTCATGCTTTAACTCTGTTACCCTGAAGCCAACGAAATAACTCTCAGGATGTGTTTTATTTATTCCTAATTCCAGTATTTAGCCCATTACCATGTAAACAGATGTCTGAGGATGGGTTACTGTCAGAGCTCCCACTGCTCTACTGCTGCTGTAGTAAGCTAAAGAGTTCTTCACAGGTGGCCAGAGGAGTTGGAAGTACCTGTGAGAAAGGTTAAACAACTCTTCATACTGTACAATCCTCTTCACCTCTACTTGATGCATCGAGTCTAAAGAAACCAGTCTGGAAAATATGCTACTGCATGTGACCTTTGCCTGGTTGGAATGGCAAGGGAGCCACTGTTTCCATGCAGGGGTGGAAGGAATTAATTAATGTAGCCTGTGGTCACTTGGAGTTGCTTTAATATACTTTTTCTCAGGGAGGAGATGCGAGATTGATTTTTGATTAAAAAAATTAGGCTGTAAACAGTCTTAGTTGCATCTTAGCTCATGCAGAAATCTAGGGAGACGAAAGCAAAAATAACTTGCCCTTCCAGGTTTGGCTTTTTAAAGCTGTATTTAAAAATATATCCTGATTTATTTTAAGTGTCTGACAAACTGTTTTAAGACATTTAAGTGTTTGGAAGGTAATTCTCAGTTAAAACCACAAAAAGTAGGGACAGCTTCTTTAGTAAACCCCACTTATCTTATAGCCAGACTGGTTCTTTTCCGTCTTTTGTTACCACTTAAAAACAGAATAAAAACTAAGCACTTTTTATAGTATAACTGTACAACCAGAGAGATGATTTTGAAGCTAGTGGCTAGGGTGTGGGTGTTCTCTAAAAACTTAGTCCTTGGCCCTCACTTTCTCTCTGTCCTGAGAGCTAATTTCACCTTTCACCTCTTTGCACATGACTCTCAAATGTATAACTTGAACTTCAACCTTTCATCTTACTTAGTCTGCTTCCTTCATCCTGTGATGGATGTTCATTTTCTTTTGTTTTGTTTTGGTTTTTTGCAGGGCAATGAGGGTTAAGTGACTTGCCCAGGGTCACACAGCTAGTAAGTATCAAGTGTCTGATGCCAGATTTGAACTCAGGTCCTCCTGAATCCAGGGCCAGTGCTCTATCCACTGCGCCACCTAGCTGCCCCCATGTTCATTTTCTTTTAAAAAAATGTTTTATTGGTGACTTGCCTTGTAACAGTGGAAAAGAATTAAGCAAAACAACCTGAGGCACCAAGCCATGAAGTCATTGTTCAGAAACACAGCTTTCATTGTGTTATTTTCCTGCCCTGAAAGAAATAGCAGCATTAGAAATGTGTGGATTGTTTATGAAATTTTACAAATTGCACTTAAACTCCTTGTCCGGGCCAGAGTTTTCCAGTAATCCAGTTGCATCAATTTATCCAGTTTTATTTCTCATAATTTTCTGTAGTTAGGGCAGCTTCTTTGCTGGTCCTCAACACACCTGGTATGTTGGTTGGCAAGACATTACAGGGAGTTGTGGTATTTTCTCTTACCATTAAGTCCTACTGGAAATATCTGTATGAGGACATAAAGGTTCAAAGAAGTTTTGAACACCTAGTGCTGGTGCTGTAGATTTCAAAAGGTGGAAGGGACTTTGTGTACACAGGCATTCATTATACTTTAAAAATATGAATGTTTGAATTTTTTGTCCCTCTTCCTGGTTATCACATGGTATCAGTTTTGGTGAATTTCTTAATTTCTGATTATTTTCTGTTTTACTTTTATTTTTTAAAAGACAAGAACATAACCATATTGAACTCTGATATTTTAATAAGTATTTGGGATTTCAGTTAGTACTGCTTAAAAGTATTTAAAACTTTTAAGCTCTATTAAGATGAAAAGGACCATGGATGGTGGTCAGGAGGTTAACTCTGGAATTATGTGTCCATAATTTTCTTCTCTATAGTTTTTCTGGAGGTGAAAGTGCAAAGCCTGTGAAGTCAAATTCTTGCTTCCCTGAGGCCTGAGGGAGAATTTCTCATCAGAATTTTTTTTCTTAAACATCAGATATACTCAGCCAAAGCCTGGTGGTTTGGGGGAAGCCTTTGAATCTAATAACTTTAATAAAATAACTTTTATCATTTGGAAAAGTTTGTGTTTGTGGAGTTGATATTTTTTATCAAGTGTGTTACCTTGTCATTGTTTCCTTTATAGTAGGAGTCCAATTACTATTGTTTACAAAAGTTTGATAATCTAGCAGTTTGGATTTAAAAGGTCTAACTGAAATATCCCCTTAATTTTGGCAAAACCCATATGCACATTGAAAAGAAAATTCAGTTCATATATCTAGCTGTTAAATTTATTTTATAATAGATCCGGAAATGAGTGGGGGCAGGAAACCCTTTCTAAAAATTCTCTCAAGGCAATGATTCTTTTAAAAGCAAGCAATATTTAAGATGAAGTTGCAATATGAGTTTCCACCTTTTGAGTGAGGGTTTAACTGTATGAAAGAAGTTGGGTCTGGTTTGATTCAAAGGGCGGTAATCCATGTCTTTGATCTGTAGTGAACATAGCAGAAACAATCATAGGCAAATTTACTAGCAATTTTTCTTTTCCTCTTCTGTAAACTTTGAATGAGTTTCTTTTTAACCATCTGATGACCTTGTTTGAAAAAGGGGGGAAATCAGTTCTCTTCAGAAATTAACATATAACTAGTGATTAGCAGGAGGGTTTTCATGCACTTCTGGAAGGAATTTGTAACACCTGTTTCCAAAGAAAGCAAGAAAAATATTACACGGTCCCCCCCCCCCCAAGATGTACTTTGTCCAACTGAATTGGATACTAAAGAACCTTCACTATGTGCAGAATGAATGGCACTTTCTAAAAACTGCCCAGGTTAACACATTATGGTATTAAAGAACAGAAAACTGTTTACTAAAAGTAACCTAGGCTGCTTTAAAAAAAAAAAAAGACTAAATGAATGGGTTTCGTGAATCAAATTTCACAATGGATTTGGTGTCAGCCATAAGTATACATTTAAATAGGTGTTGCTATTGCTTAGATATGTTATCCTGTATAAAAAACAACAAACTTCCCAAATAAACTCCCAAACACTTAACTCCCCCCTCCCCCCTCTATCTTTATATATAAGGACCTTGGTTTTCTCATGTAAAGTTAGAATACTGGAATTATTTCTAAAATTTTTCTAGCTTAGAAATTCTATTTATCATAGTGTCCTGCAATGGACATCTAGGTGATTCGGACTCAATCGTCTTCCTTGATCCCTGCCGGTTCATTTTCTATGAACCAATTCCAACAGATCTCATCCCATGGTTCCTAAATCTATCTAGACCTAATAATATCTCTCTCAACTCCACTCTCAGTTTCATCAGTAGAATGAAGGGGTTGGTCTATGTGTCTTCCTCAAATACCCATCCAACACTAGATCCTATGTCCTAATTATTCCCTGAACTTGGCACAGTAGGAAGTGTAGAGCAAGAGAACTCAGACTCAGTGCTTTTTGATAATGGTAATTCTCAAAGTTTATCTCATCAAAACAAAGCCCTACTGTATCTTCATATTACTCTAATTTCTTTAGTCTTAGCCCTCAATTTTTTAAAGTCGTAATCACTTGTCCCTGTTTCCTGCCAGAGGAAAGCTGAGTTGTGTTAATATATAGTTAAGCTTGAGATTCCTTTTTCCTTCCTTCCTTCCTTCCTTCCTTCCTTCCTTCCTTCCTTCCTTCCTTCCTTCCTTCCTTCCTTCCTTCCTTCCTTCCTTCCTTCCTTCCTTCCTTCCTTCCTTCCTTCCTTCCTTCCTTCCTTCCTTCCTTCCTTCTTTCCTTCTTTCCTTCCTTTCATCTGGGAATCTGAAGTTAGCCAGAGTAATCCTTTTACATTTTGTCTAATTAAAAGCAACCACCCAGCTAGACTGCTCTTCCTGTGTGGCTTTAATTTAATGAAAGAGAGTATGGAGAGATTGTTAAACTCCTAAAATTATGGTCATTGAAGTAGAGGTAGTTGTTACTGCCTTGTGCTTCATCCCCTACTATAAACTGATGACCCTGATGGATAGTTTTTACTGTTGCTTTTTGTCTTATAGTATACTTTGGAATAAAATGTGAATTAAAAAATTTCCCTTTCCCTTCCCTCCCCTCTCCCCTCTCCCCTCCCCCCTCCTCTAGCTTCAAGCCAGGATAGTGTAAAAGCTGACTTGGAGCTTAACATTACAAAACTAAGATCATGGCAACTGGTCTCAAATAAAGAGAGAAGAAATGGAAACTGTGTCAGATTTTATATTCTTAGATCAAAGATCACTGCAGATGGCGATTGTAGTCATAAAATTAAAAGATGTTCCTTGGAAGGAAGGTTATGGCAAATCTGGACATCATGCTAAAAAGCAGAGATAATCATATCACCTTGCCAACAAAGGTCTGTAATGTCAAAGCTATGGGTTTTTCTAGTAGTTACGGATAACTGAGATTTGGACTATAAGGAAAGCAGCACTGCAGAATCAATGCTTTTCAAATGGTAGTGCTGGAGGAGACTTTGAATCCTTTGGACATCAAGGAGATCAAATCAGTCAAAGAAATTATTTTAGACCATTTGTTGGAATGTCATACTGAAGCAGGAGCTTAAATATTTTGGCAATATAATGTGAAGAGAGGATTCCTTGGAAAAGACCTTGATTTTGGGAAAGATAAAGACAAAAGGAGAAGGGGATGTCAGAGGGTGAGATGGATAGTGTCATGAAAGCAACGAACATGAGCTGGGACAGATTTCGGGAGATAGTAGAGGATAGAAGAATCTGGCGTGCCATGGTCTGTGTGGGGTCATGAGGAATTGGACATGACTGGAATAAAATTTGTACTTTGTGATGCATCACTTTCTCATTTGAAAAATCAGCTTGAGCAGCCTGTGCCTTTTGAAAGAAATGATACCCATTCAGAAAGTCTGCTTAAGTTGTCGTGTGTTTACATACCCTAAAAGTTTTCAGCATCACTCAACAAGTGTTGAAATGAGGTCCCTTCAGGTATGCTTAGGAAATAATTCTCTCATTCTCTCTCTCTCTCTCTCTCTTTCTCCTCCCCCCGCCCCTTTCCTTTCTCTAGACTTGCCCAGCAATTAAGTCTCTTGAGGATAGATTTGAATTCAGGTCCTTCTAACTTTAGGAGCTCTACACTATCCACTGTGCCATCTAGCTGCCCTGAAATTATCCATTTTTAAAGATAGATCATGGCGTTCCTTTGGTTGTTATGGTTCCAAACATTCTCTTCTGCATTTCAGGTGGTATGGGTTTTTTTTTGAGAACTGACATATGAACAAACACACTGTAGAACAGTTTATTAGGAAATATTACTATAATATAGGGCATAGGGATTCCCCAATCCATTAACTGCTCATCCAGTGTTGGTAAATTGTAGGTCATGAGTAAGGAAGGGTAAACCTTAATCAACAGGTGAACTTCGGGGACCGATGTCCTCATGCAGTTCAGAAGTATGAGGGTATAATTACATGAAAGAAGTTGGGTCTGGTTTGACAGAGGGCAGTCATCCATGTCTGTGATTGTATGAGCACAGGATTTGCCCAATACAAGATACCATGGTGGGGGCCATTTAACCTCATCCCTAAAGTGGAGAGTCCTTGTTGGGTTGATTTGGTTAAAACATGTTTGTTCCTAATTTTGTTATGAAATTTAAAATAGTGGTTAATTTAAGAGTAGCTTAGAATTTCATCCTCTTGCTGCCTGATCTCACTGAAGATGGGAATCTAGAGCAAAATTGTCAAAACATGGAGCCTGAAACACCCCCAAATCCAGATTAAAATGCATTTGGGGGGGGGCAGCTAGGTGGTCAGTGGATAGAGCACCAGCCCTGAATTCAGGAGGACCTGAGTTCAAATCCAGCCTCAGACACTTGACACTTATTAGCTGTGTGACCCTGGGCAAGTCACTTAACCCCAATTGCCTCACCACCACCCCCCCCCCCCCCGGCAAAAAAAAAATGCAGTTGGGAAATGTTTAACAAAATGAAAATATACAATACAACATAGAATATCCTGGATTCGATTCTATTTGAGTTTGTGGCTACCACATTCCCCCTAGTTCAAATAGGCATGGCATAATTTAAAATAAAAACCAGAAAGTATATTTTTCTTTCTTAGATTTTTAGAAGTAGGTTTGAATAAAATTAAATAACATTTATTAAATGTCTACTGTGCTAAGTACTGGGGTAAATACAAAATTTAGATAATACTCATCTCCTATCCTCATGGACTTAACAATATAGTAGTGGGTAATGACAGGACTACCTCATTGGCAAATATGACAGTTACAGGCTGAATGCTTTGTGAGGTTGGAAGGAAGAAAGGCTAGAGCTATGAATGCCTTCTCTGAGAAGTCATCTCTATTCAATTTTTGAGCTAAGTTTGAGTAGGATTTAGGGGAGAGAAGGGGACAAGGTATTTTAATTCCAGGTGGAGGGAGGACACATCATGAGCCTTTTTATGTCTCTTCTCTTTTCCAGTATCCTTCTCAGAAGGCAGTTCCTCATAACAAAGAGCAAAAAAGTGCTTTTGCTAAACTGACCAGTATATCAAAAAAGTCTGACAAAGATATGCAGTATTGTTTCAGCAAAGAAATGGGAAAATTCACCTTCTCATTTCCTTTTTTTGGGTGATTGAGTTTGGTCATGTTTTTGATCAAAGTGGTTGGAGTTCATAGCTGCACTAACATTATATTAGTTAGTATGACTGTATTCGCACAGCCTCTCCAACACTGACTATATTAAAAATACAAATGCTTTTTTTTTTTTTTAAGTGAGGCAATTGGGGTTAAGTGACTTGTCCAGGGTCACACAGCTAGCAAGTGTTAAGTGTCTGAGGCCAGATTTGAACTCAGGTACTCCTGACTCCAAGGCTGGTGCTCTATCCACTGTGCCACCTAGCTGCCCGCTACAAATGTATTTTTAAAAAACTTTGCCTCTTTTTTGGGTGTGAGACAAAATCGCAGAATTGTTTTAATTTGCCTACCTCCTCTTACCAATGATTTCAGGCTGTATTTCAGGTGGTTATTAATAGTTTTGTATTTTTGTTTGTTTGTTTGTTTTTGTATTCTTCTAAAAAGTGTGTATCCTTTGTCTTCAATCAAACTCACAAGTTGGAATTGAGGAAGAACCAGACCAGGCTGGAACTCTAGGCTAGATAGGCCTTTTCTTAACTCTTAACTTTTTTTCCCTAATACATAGTATGCTTTAATAAATGCTTAATGTCAAGTGGTGCTAAAGCTTCTAATTTAAGGCGACCACACATTAGAATTTTTAGACATCACAGTTAGATTTTAAACATCACAGTAAAGACTTAAAATCTGGTCCTAACCTTGAATTACCCATATAACTATTTCTTGCTTCTACTATATATTAATTTAAAAGTGTGGCTTTAGATGGGAGCCTCCTTTTTGTTTGTGGAACATGCTATATGCTGATACTTCCTGTGTCCTAGCTCATGCTGTCACTCAGACATGGTAGTCTCTGTTCTGCTCATCTTTTTTTTTTTTTTTTTTTTTTGGTCAGGGCAATGAGGATTAAGTGACTTGCCCAGAGTCACACAGCTAAGTGTCAAGTGTCTGAGGTCAGATTTGAACTCAGGTTCTCCTGAATCCTACTCTATTTATCCTTTATGTTCCAGCTTAGTTCTTGCTTCTTCCTAGAAGTTTTCATTGACTATGCTAGCCTGTGTTGGCCTCTTTCTGTTTTATATGATTTTTACCAGTCATTTCTGAACTTAGTCCTTCCCTGTAAGTGTCTATTAAGAATGTATCCTATTGGGGCAGCTAACCCTCATTGCTCTGCCCCCCCCCCAAAATAAATTAACAAAAGAATGTACCCTGTTGGGGCATCTAGGTGGTGCAGTGGATAGAGCACTGACCCTGGATTCAGGAGGACCCGAATTCAAATCTGGCCTCAGACACATAACACTTACTAGCTGTGTGACCCTGGGCAAGTCACTTAACCATAATTGCCTCACCAAAAAAAAAAAGTTGTCCCAATAAATTTCTTTTGGAGCTGAGTTGAAATATTATTGCATATTCTAGACTGGGTTTTGCAAAATAACAAACAGCAAAAGCATATGTATCCCAGATAACAATATGCCTAAATGTTGTCTAGCTCCTTTAAAATACAAATATTTCTGAATAGTGTTTCTTATTGCCATAGTAAATGATGTATTCCCCACCTCCACCCCTGCCATGAGCCATCTCATGACAAATAGTATTTTTTTGAAGAGGGAAAAGTTAGCACAACTGATTAATATGTTGAAAAAGCCCCAAAACATGTAACACCTGTGGACCTCCCAACTCTGTGAAGGGGTATCTTTTTATATCTTTTCATTTAAGTCCCACTTAATCTTTATATTTTTGTTACATTTACTTTGATATTTTTGGTGTTATTTCCCCCCTCCCCCACTTATTTATATTCTTATTACTGTGTATATTGTTTTCTTGGCTCTATTTACTTTGCATCATTTTATACAGATTCTTCCGTGCTTCTATGTCATTCACACTCATCATTTCTTATAGCACAGTAATATTCCATTATATTCATGTACCATAATTTGTTTAGTTATTTCACAGTTGATAAGCACCTACTTTGTTTCTAATTTTTAGCTGTTGCAAACAGTGCTATTATAAAAATTTTGGAGTGTATGGGGACTTTTTTCTAATTGATGGTTTCTTTGGAGTATAGCTACTCTTTTTGCATACTTCCAAAGGGCTTTCCAAAAATGGTTGTACAATTTCACTGCTCTACCAGGAATGTATTAGTGTTCCTTTCTTTCTTTATACAACCATTCCAGCATTGACTATTTCCATTTCTTGTCATTTTTGCCAATTTTGGTTTGCATAAGTGACTTGCCCAGGATCACACAGCTAGTGTTAAGTGTCTGAGGTCAGATTTGAACTCAGGTACTCCTGAATCCAGGGCCGGTGCTCTATCTACTTCGCCACCTAGCTGCCCCTGCATTTCTCTTTATGAGTGATTTGGAGCATTTACAAAATGTAATTATGAATACTTGGCAGTTTTTCTTTTGAGAATTGTTTATTCATGTATATCATTTGACCATTTATCTATTGAGGGAATGGCTTGGAGTCATATATGAAAATTTATATATCTTGGGTACCAAACTCTTATCATAGAAATTTGATACATAGATATCCCCCCCTCCTAGATGCATTAATGTTTTCTGTGCAGAATTTTTCAGTTTCAAGTTCCCTCTTCTGCTATAAACACAGTTATGTTCCTTCAGTTACTTTAGTCTTTTTTAAGGTGGCCCTGTCCTTACTGACCCGCTTCCCTTCACCTCTGATCCCCTCTTCTCATTGGATATTTCCTCTCCTTTTCCTACCCCTAAGCTGGTCCTGTTCCCTAGATTTTAAGTTTCATTTTTTTGTCCCCCTTTCCAAAAAAGATTTCTCACTCTTCATTATATCTTTTCTTTCTGCTTACTCTAGACACTCATTTCCTGACTCCTATTTTTATCTGGTCTTTCTTTTCTCTGTATTCTTCCTGCAACCATAGCTTCCAAGGTATTCATTCTAGGCTTCCCCCTCTTCCCTTTCTGCTACTGACTTGTAGGCCTTTCCCCAGAGATTCCCCTTTTCCATTTCATTTAAAAACCAATGCTACAAAAAACCCCAAACAAACAAACAAAAACAATGCTAGTTATTGCAGGTGTCAGGACACTGCCCCATGCTAGTTCCCCTCTCCTGCTCTGTCCCTGATTATGCCTCCCAACACTGATCTATGCTATCTCCTGTTGACCCTTTTTTTCCCTACATTTGCCTGGAATTCTTCCTGTTTCTGTGCTTCAGGTGCCAGTTGTTCCCAGGGTTCCAACTCTGATCATCTCCCTTAACTCATAGGGGCATTCATCAGTGGGACTCCCTCCTACTTCCAAAGTTAGGGCTCTCCCCCACCCCCATCACCAACTACCCTGTAGATTTTTCTTAGACTACAGAGCTCATCTTCCCCTCATTGACCCTCTTGATTTAAATTCAGTGCATCACTCTATCCATAATACCCCATCTCCCCCCTCACTGTCACCTCTACCAGATTTCTGTATTCATCCATATCTCTTTGTGTACATTTAGAAAGAAGTCTCTCTGTGGTCACCCTGCTGCTATTACTGTCCAATCCTCTGATGTCCCATAGAACTTGTTTCCAAATTTTTGGAGGCAATCTATGAATTCTTATCAATTAGAATTTCATTTTCTCTGTTCAGAAGTTCTGTGTAGTTCTCTTTTATTAACTTCATTATTTTATTAACAAAAGATCCTTGTGTTGGGTCATTTTCCTTTATTTTGCAGTATTTATTCTCAGATGTTTGACCTTGTTTACTAGATCTGGGGGCCATAGTTCCTTCTGTTACTATTTTCCCTGTTGATTTATCTGTTTATGTTCAAGGGTCACTGAGTTTTCTTCCTGACATCTTTGGTACTTTCAGTTATTTCCCCCCTTACTTTACTCATCATTCACTTCTGGACTTCCTCACCTCTGATTGTAGTTTCACTGGGGGCTGAATCTCAAAAGTGTCCCAGCCTCCTCACACAATGGGCAGTTCATGATTTATACACCTAGGTTGATGCCCCAATGCCCCAAATGACTTTTGAGTGGTCAGAACTGGCTCCTGCTGGATGCCGTGCTCTTTCCTTCAGGCTTGGTGGAGTGCTACACACCCCTCTACCCACCCTGCTCCCCTTCATCCTCCCACTTCCCTGGAATTAGCAGTTCAGAGCTTTGCAGCACTGGTGCTTTTGGGTTGCAGCTCCTGGCAGGCTTTTGCTTCTAGGGGGCTGTGGCCAGGCTGGTTGTCAAGGCTGTACTGCAGTGGCACTGGAAAGGAGAGTGGAGATTGGTTTTGATGTAAGCCTGTGTGGGGTCCTTGGGTCTGCTAGTGTGGCCTTGATAGTGTGGGAGGTAGGGAAGGGGTACTGAGTGAACATCAGTACTTATTTTTTTAAACCTGTGGTTTTTGGGTGTCCTAGATCATGGAGACAGCTGAAATTGCTTTTTTGGCTTATTTCTGTTTTGAAGAGGTTTGAGACGTTGTGGGAATTGGGAGAAATGTCCAATCCTTTATCTTGTTGCTCATGTGATCCAGAAGTCAAAATACCTCATTTTTATCCTCATAGCATACCTGGGAGGTAGGTGCTATAATTATCCCAATTTTACAGCTGAGGAAAATGATGTAGAGGTGAAATAACTTGCCCAGAGTTGCACATCAATTAAGTATTTGAGGCTGAATTTGAATTCAGATTTTCTTGACTCTCGGCCCAGTACTACCTACTGTGTTACCAGTTGCCTAAAAGGTGGTGGGATCTTAATATTTGAATTGAAATTTTTTTTTTTTTGCTAATAGATGATTTTTACATGGGTTAATCCAAAAGGTATATTAATTAACTTTGGAAAACAAGTTGCTTCAGTATCTTTTTTTCTTTTCTTTTTTTGCATCATTGTCCTAGTTTTTCCATATCCCATCCAACATGCATCATTTTCCTTTGTCACATTAGTCAATATGATAGGTTTGAGGTGATACTTCAGACTTGTTTTAATTGGCATTTCTCTAATAGTGATTTAGAGCATTTTTTCATATGTCTATAGAGAGCTTTGATTTCTTTGTCTGAAAACTGCCTGTTCCTATCCTTTGATCTTTTATCAATTGGGGAATGACCTGTATTTTTACAAATTAGACTCAGTTCTCTATATATTCAATAAATGAGGCCTTTATCAAAGATACTTGTTGCAAAATTCACCCCACCCAGTTTTGTTTTCTTTATAATTTTGGTTGCATTAATTTTGTGTTAAAACCATTTAACTTTATATAATCAATTATCCATTTTACATTTTATAATGCTCTCTGTCTCTTGTTTGGTCATAAATTCTTCCCTTATCCATAGGTCTGACATATTCCATATTCTAATTTGCTTATGATATCTGGTTTCTTTTTCTTAATTTTTTTATTCTGAACTTAAACACGTAAGGCATTTCTACATGCACAGAAGAATGCTTTGAAAACTATCCTGTTTGCTATTTTCTACCATAGAAGTGTTATGGTACCCCCTTTTTTTGCATCGTTATTTCTCCTTCTTACCCCCATTAACAGGGAAACAAAGGGGGGAACCCCTTGTAATAAATATACAATGTCTAGCAAAATTTGGTACACACAGTAGCCTTGTAAAAATCCATATCTCTCTGCCTTGTACCCATCACCTTTCTATTATATGGTGGAAAATGTATCATCCTAGGCTCTGGAGACATGGTTGGTTCATCATTGCTTTGATCAGAGTTCTTTTGAAGTTTTTAATTTATAATGTTGTCCATGTATCCATTGTTCTCCTGGTTCTGCTCATTTCATTTTCCCCAAGATTCTCAGATTGTGTGTTTTAAAAATACCATTCATTTAAAGATATTCATGATTTTGGTTAAGGGCTAAAATTCTAGCTAGTCGGTCTAAAATATCTAATGAGTGGTCGCCAATAAATTATAAGCTTTAGCAAGAGTTAGACTTTTAAGCATTTATTAAGGAGAATAAGAATTTGGTAAAGAGAGAGAAAGGCCTAGATTCCTATCTATTAAAGGGAGAGCACATTTCTAGCTCCGCTCTCCACCAGAGTCCAGAGGAAAGAGCACGAGACTGATCGCCAGTCTCTTCCTTCCTCCTCCTACTAGCCCGTGTCACTTCCTGACGCCAAAGAAAAGACTCCTGGTCTTGCCCTCAAAGACCTTCGCTTCATGGGAGGAACTCTTCTACAGTAGGTCTCCAGCAGGTGGCGTCATTCCAATCGTTACAGTTTTCTTGAATCATAGCAAAGTAACATGAAGAGAGTTTTGCTCTTTTGATGCTCCTTCCCCTCCTCACCCAACATTTTTTCCTTCAGAACATATTTAGGCACTCAGTGGGTGCCAGGTACTTTGTTAGCTGTTGGGGAGACAGCTCCTCTCAAGGAGCTTATTACTTTCTCTTGGGTGGAATTATGGAAGTAAATATGGTGACTTTAGGGGTGATATGAGGGAAAGAGTGCTATCAGCTGGGGGATCAGGAAGGGCTTCCTGTAAGCATATCTTGTAGATATGCTTGGGGTGAGCACAGGAGAGCAGAAAGAAGAAAGGGAAGGGGTGAGGTTGGTGGGAGGGTAGTTTATTCTAGGCCTGAGGTCTCAAAATACGGAAGGTTTCCATGACATGACAAGTTTGTGTGTGTGTGTGTGTGTGTGTGTGTGTGTGTTTTTGCACGGGGCAGTAAGGGTTAAGTGACTTGTCCAGGGTCACATAGCTAGTAAGTGTCAAGTGCCTGAGGCTGAATTTGAGCTCAGGTCCTCCTGAATTCAGGGCTGGTGCTTTATCCACTGTGCCACCTAGCTGCCCGCCGCCCTGCACCCCCCACCCCCACCCCCCGCGTGCGCGCCTCTGCTTTTTTTTGGTTTAACTTCTTGATGTACCAATTCAACTTTCTCCTGCGGTGGGCTTACTTTAGGATTAGTTCTTTTTTTCTTTTTTTTGTGGGTCAATGGGGGGTGGCTAAGTGACTTGCCCAGGGTCACATAGCTACTACACATAAAGTGTCTGAGGCCGGATTTGAACTCAGGTACTCCTGAATTCAGGGCCAGTGCCTTATTTACTGCGCTACCTAGCTGCCCTTTATGACTAGTTCTTAAATATGTGGAGAATTTAAGAGTTTTTTTTTTCCTGTGAGGTTGGGAGGACAAAGATGATAAGCAAATTGCTGGCCCAAGAATGCTGCCCTTGGGTGTTGTGGGCTGGTAAACCTTTTTTAGAAAAGGGCAAAGGGCTTGAGGTTTCATTCAAGTAAATATTTATCTCTTCCTGATGAAGTGTGCCTTATGAAGAGAATTGAATTTAACCATGTGTGTTTTTTTTTCCCTTCCCCCACAGCTGCCTTGCCCTTGATTGTTCTAAACTTGGCCAAAATAAAGCCATATCAGAGAGGCTTTTTCTGTAGTGACAACACCATCAAGTATCCGTACCATGACAGTACCGTCCCATCCCCGCTTCTCTACGCAGTGGGGTTCACTCTGCCTATTTCTTCTGTAAGTAACTAACTATAGGTAGTGGTGGGGGTGATGTTGTTGTTGTTGTTGTGGTGGTGGTGGAGGTATGGAATTGGGATGGGGGTCTAAGTCTGTAGTTTTGACTTTGACCAAGTTTGCTGTAGTCGAGCAATTGATTGAGGAGAATACCTGCTTTTAAAACACCTGCACATTCATTCCTCTGCAGAAGAGGAAGTTCTAAATGCACAATTTAATCTGTCAGCAGAGAGCCCATTTATAGGATTTATAGAATGTTAGAGCTAGAAAGGTACCTTCAAGATTATCTCATCCAAAGTCCTTCTTTTAAAGATAAGGGAATGGAGGTCTTATGAATAAGAGATTTACCTAAGATAACACATCTAGTTAGTGGTAGAGCCAAGAGACTAGAATTATTTTTGAAACAGTTATATTAAAAAAACATACAAACTTCCTGCCCCCCCCCCCAACCAGCGTTGTGCTCAAACCAGATTAAAATATCACTGGAAAGTATTTAGCAAAACAAATAAAAATGCAATAGAAAATAGATAATATGTGGTTTTCTTTTTTTTTTTGGTTGTTTTTTGGGGTTTTTTTTTGGTGAGGCAGTTGGGGTTAAGTGACTTGCCCAGGGTCACACAGCTAGTAAGTGTCAAGCGTCTGAGGCTGGATTTGAAGTCAGGTCCTCCTGACTCCAGGGCTGGTGCTCTATCCACTGTGCCACCTAGCTACCCCAATATGTGGTTTTCTAAGCCTATCTGCTTCTGTTTACGTCTTGACACCTGCCCTAAAAACCTTTAAGGTTGTCTGGGATTGAGAAGAAAGTGCTTTTTATTTAAGAATGCACCTAACACCCCAGCCTTTTCAGTAAAGAGAATGTAAATAGACTCACTGTCCGGAAGGTCTCACATGTCTAGTTTTGCAGAATGGTTTGAACCTTTAATCATGTTAAGTACTGGAACTTGTCCTCCTTTTAATGAAGGATGCACCACCATCTTCTGCACTTACTCATTGGAGGTTGAACAAAGAGGCATTGTCCTCTCTCCCTTTTGTTGTTGCCTGTTCCAAGATTTAGAGCTGAGACTGAGATTAGAGTCCAACTGTCTCATTTTGCAGGTGAAGTAACTTGTCAAGTTTACATTACTTGTCCTAGTTTACAGCTAGGATTCAAGCTCACGTCTTCTTACTTCACATCCCCCCTCATCCCATGACACATGTCTGGTCAGTTCCCTGCCTGGCTCATGAGGGGCCTCAGTGTCAGGGTCTAGGTGTTCACTGACCTTTTCTTACCATTGACTTCCTCTTGCCATTTTACTCTTTCTTTGTATTGCAGTGGCTCAGTATTACATTCAAATGAATCTATGATCTCATTGATTGGATCATGCAGGGTCATCTATGCCAGCCCATTCTGTGTGACTCTTGTCCAGTGTACGAGAGGCCTAATATAGACATTAATTATGCTTTTAGTATAAGAACTGAAAGTAAATACCTGCCTGCTTTAATGGTGTAGTTCCAATTTGTTTCAGTGTGTGTTCTCATTCTTGTTTCTCTCTTTCTCTCTCATCTTTCTAAATAAGATCCCTCAGAAATTGATATGTTCCCTGAAATAGTCCCCAGTCTGTTACATATTTAAATTGTCTAAGATTTCATGATTATATTATCTACAGACTGTTATTTGAAGGTATCTCCATTTGATATTTTTTAGTTTAACCTCATAAGATTTATCTCTGTGATATGGCTCTTTTTTTTTTTTTTTTTGGTGAGGCAGTTGAGATTAAGTGACTTGCCCAGGGTTGCATGTAGTATTTTAATAACAAAAATATCTTTTTTTAAATTTTAGTGAGGCAGTTGGGGTTAAGTGACTTGCCCAGGGTCACACAGCTAGTAAGTGTTAAGTGTCTGAGGCTGAATTTGAACTCAGGTACTCCTGACTCCAGGGCCAGTACTCTATCCACTGCACCACCTAGGTGCCCCAACAAAAATATCTTAAGGCCAAGGTGGAAAGTATAAATATGGTAAAAGATAGAGACAAACTTAGTTTCCTGGGGGTGGTCATGGCATCATATTCATCTTTATATCCTCCATATTTGCCTTGTAAACTTGATAGACATTGGATAAATATCAACTGGTTTAATTTTAACTTTTATAGTTATTATATATGCATATATACACGTATTTTATCATCAGTTAAGATATCAGTTCTTTCCCCTTTTTTTATCTTCCAAAGCAAGGTCTCTGAATTTATTTTTCACCTCCTTCCTATGCTAAATATAAAATGACAAAATGAAAACCTTTGATACATGGTTAAGTTCATGAGTTCGAGAACTCGCTGCCTTTCCTCCGCCATCTTGGCTCTGCTCCAGAAGTTCCTCTTTGTGGATTTTTTAATGAAAAAAAAAGTCAGTATTAGCAGTGACTTCTTCAGCCCAACTTAAAAAATTTTTTGTACACTTAATAGTATTCTATTTTTTTCTAGTTACATGTAAAGATGGTTTTCAATATTCATTTTTATAAGATTTTGAGTTCTACTTTTTTCTCTCTTCCTTACCTCCTCCTTCCCCAAGATGGCAAGCAATCTGATATAGGTTATGTATGTACAATCACATTAAACATATTTCCTCATTAGTCATGTTGTGAAAGGAGAATAAGAACAAAAGGGAAAAACCTTGTACCATTGTATTGCTGAGAAGAGTTAAATCTATCACAGTTGATCATCATACAGTGTACAATGTTCTCCTGGTTCTGCTCATCTTACTCAGCATCAGTTCATGTAAGTCCTTCCAGGTTTTTTTGAAATCTGCCTGTTCATCATTTCTTACAGCACAATAGTATATTACATTCATATACAACAACTTGTTCAGGCATTCCCCAATTGATGGGCATTCCCTACATTTTCAATTCTTTTCCACCAATGACTTGCATTCTTATAAATTTGATTCAGTTCTCTCTATATTTTAGAAATAAGCAGTGGATAGAGCACCGGCCCTGGAGTCAGGAGGACCTGAGTTCAGATTTGACCTCAGACACTTAACACTTACTAGCTGTGTGACCACGGGCAAGTCACTGAACCCCAATTGCCTCACCAAAAAAAAAAAATGCTAAGAGAAAAAATTGTGAGCCCTGGAGCTGGAAATTGTATAGAAGCTATCATTTAGACATTGGTCTACCTAGAAATAATTGTGAATACATTTGGAGTATGATAATGCTTACAAAAATACATCATTATTGATTTCTTGCTACATTAATACCTTTATGCATACTTAGGTACTTAGGCCTAATTCTGTCCTGTTCTTTCACAATTTTTGTGTAATCAATCTTTCTTTAGAAAAAGGTCAGTCATGAGTGAATACCATATAGGCATTAAAAATACACCACTTACAAACTAATATGAAAAATTTGTTAAGCATACCAAGGAAGAAGGAAAGTGGGTGTGTAAAGTTTTTGTTTTTTTAACAGATATTAACAGAAGTATTCTGCATATTGTTTTATAAGTGTCATCTATCAGTTTCTTCTTCCTATACTAGAGAGGAACACCTCTCTAAACTAATGGTTGTAATAGGAAGTAGTTAAGAATGTGATGATAGAAAATGACTTTTTGTAGCTCCCCCCAGCCCTGCTTTTCATTGGTTTTACTCCCTCTCACTCTCCCCATCATGTGAAAAAGAAAAATTTGAAATAGAATGAAAGGGGCAGCTAGGTGGCGCAGTGGATAGAGCACCAGCCCTGGAGTCAGGAGTACCTGAGTTCAAATCTGGCCTCTTAACACTTACTAGCTGTGTGACCCTGGGCAAGTCACTTAGCCCCAATTGCCTCACTAAAAAAAAAGAAAAAGAAAAATAGAATGAAAGCCCATCTATAGTAGAAAGAACATTGGAGGAGACACAGGACCTGAGTTTGAATCCCAACTGTGTCACTTAATATTTTTGTTTAACCTCAAGCAAATGCTATCTGGGCTTCAGTTCCCTCTTTAAAATGAGAGAATTGGAATAGAGACCAATTTTATATATCTTACTTCATGAAGTACAATAAATTTTGAAATTCACTACTATAAAAATTTAGCTTGACTTTTTAAAAAATTGTTTTTTTATTGACTTAAAAGAATATTTAAAGATTTGATCTTTATCTTAAAATGGATAAAGCTATTTTCTTCTCTTTTCCATTGGTAGAAATAGCACAGTGATCAAACATTAATTCTTGTCAGAAAGTATCTTTACCCTATATAGGTGTCATAAAAGCAAGTGTTAGAGTAGAGTACCTTTTGAAATTAAATTTTCAAGATTGATTTGTTATAATTAACAATATATATATCTTATATTATATATATATATATATATATCTTATATTAGAACTGAATTGTGATGGTTTAAATATTTTTGACATTTAAAAGCAGATTTTCATGGAAGGAAAAGTCCTGCAGTGAAGAAATATATTGCTGATAATCAAACTTGTAACAGTTTCACATGAGCTGTTTTCACCAAATTCTGCTGTGGTTTTCCTTTTTGCTATGGTTTTTTTCAACTGACTCATTGGGAAAACATCTGCTCATGAAATTAACTGCTTAAAAAGAGTCTTTAGTGTTAAACAAGTTATTAGTATTAGGGCATGTTATAGAATGCCTCTGATGAGGTTAACTAGTTACACCCTATGGCAAATGGGGCGTGCCTTGCCAGAAATAAGATGACTTGGTTGTCTCATTTGCTAAATTCTGCCTCAGTAAATTAGTGGCCTTTATTTGCCATTTCTTCTATAGCTTTACCTTGATAATACTGCAGGGTTTGAAGTATTACTTTTTTGGGTGCTCTTTGAATAAAAGTATATCAGGCATGCATTCGGACAGGAAAAAAAAGGGCATTTCACATTTATTAGTACTTTGTTGTTTGTAAAATTCTTTCCTCATACAACTTCAGTATTTTAAGTAGTTAGTGTTCCCATATTATATCCGAGAAAACAAGCTAAAAGGATATGTTATCTTTCTTTGGTCACGCTAGTGTCACTGTTGGGATTCCTTCTGACTCCCAAGACCAATACTGTTTTCCTATTATACCATATTGTCTTTCATCCAGTAACTAACTGGATCCTGCAGTGACAATATGAATAAGATTTTGGGGAGCCTAATAAGATTGGCATGTTAGCATTTTCTCTGCAAAAAAAATACCTACTCTCACAGAACTTTTGAGACAGTTTCCTGAATACTTTGGTTCTGTGACATTCTTTCTTTGTTGTGGACAAATGGTCAATTTGGTCACTGTGCCCCTATTTTGACTTTTTTTTGGCCGGGGCAGGGTTATTAGGGCTAAGTGACTTGCCCAGGGTTACACAGCTAGCCAGGTGTCAAGTGTCTGAGGCCAAATTTGAACTCAGTTCCTCCTGAATTCAGGGCAGTAGCTGCCCCCTAGTTTGACTTTAAGTATTTTATATTGTCAATTGACAAAAGTGAAAATGAGGTGGGGGAGGGTATCTTTCCTCTTCTAGTGGTATTTTGAAAATGAGCAGAGGAGGCTTGTATGTATTGAAGAACCTGGGTGATCTTTCCCCCAGTGTTGCTCTTCTTGAAGGTTGTTTGCTACAAAAAACATGTTTTGATTTGTCTTTTTTTATAAAATCACTGAAAATTGCTACAAAATGAGTATTTACTTGGGCAAGTAAATATCAGCATAATTAACTCCATGGAATGGTATTACTTGACTAAGTGGAGCAAGCATATAATTGCTCAATCTTATATTTATTTTGATTGTCATTTTGTCTTCCCAGAGAAAAAGAGGCAGAATTATGGGGGAGGGGGTGAGAGGGCTTAATCAAAATCAGAAAAATTGTCTTTTTAAAGTTTCAAATTATTTGTTAAAACATATATATTTTTTTAATATATTTTGTTTTGCAGGGCAGTGAGGGTTAAGTGACTTGCCCAGGGTCACACAGCTAGTAAGTGTTGTTTCTGAGGTCAGATTTGAACTCAGGTCCTCCAGGGCCGGTGCTTATCCACTGTGCCACCTAGCTGCCCCCAAATGTAAATGCTTTTTAAAAAATGTTATTTTCTTTTGGTGAGTCATGTTTATTGTAGCCATTTATAAGTAGAAAAAAGGGTAACTTGATTCTCATAGGACAAGTCATTATTCAGTTCTATGATTAGCAAAATTTTTATGTGGGTGTCCCTGGACACTGGTGTTCCTATAAAGGAACATTACTATCAATTCTTTTTTTTGTAGGCAATGGGGGTTAAGTGACTTGCCCAGGGTCACACAGCTAGTAAGTGTCAAGTGTCTGAGGCCTGATTTGAATTCAGGTCCTCCTGAATCCAGGGCCAGTGCTTTAACCCCTGTGCCATCTAGTTGCCCTGATTACTATCAATTTAAAAAAATAATAATTAAGTTTTCCTGGTTGCCTAGATGAGAAAATTTAAGGATTAATTTACAAGTAATTTTTAATGGAAAAGATTTCTAAGACTTAGGACTGGGCCTTTAGAAGTTTTAAAAACTTTTCTGTTTTAAAATATTGTGCTTGTTTTGGTGTTAAGCTGCATTTTAACAAGGAACTTGAAATGAGAATGGGGAAAAAAATATTTACCGCCCCCCCCCCTTATGAAATTCACTTTTAAAAAGTGTTCATAAAGATACCATCTTAGAACTGCTCCAGGGCTGACTAAACCATTTTTGTAAGTGGTATAAAACTAGAAATTCAAACTCCTGAGCTCCCCCTCCCCCCATAACAGAACAAAACCAAACAGGGATTAAGTGAGGCAGAGACATGGGAGAGGTGGTAGTCCTTAGGTATTCCTCAATAATTACAGTCTCACACACAGTCCAATTAGAATTAAAGTGGTCTTTTATTTGGCAGTAGGAAAGTGACCAAATGGGAAGTCAAAGACTTCACCCCTAGGGGAGGAGGGCTTAAAAACATTCTCCTCCTGGAACAGAGGGAAGGCAAAAGCTTTTATAGAGGATAGATGGGGTGTCCACTTGAAAACTGGAAAGTTCCCTTTTGGGCTGGGGTGGGGAAAGCTTGGATGCTTGTCATATTCCTGAGAGTCAAGGGGGATTGTTTTGAAATGATGGTCCTGACCCTTGGGGTTACCTCTGATTTTTTTGGTCAGATAGTAGCCATGCCTAATTGACTTTCCTGCTATAGAATTTTATCTCCTCTTCTTAGGTATGTCTGTTTTGGTATCTAGTTGGTCAATCCAAATTTTAATCGTCCCTTGATTCCTTGATTTGTCTGTCCTGTTATCTGGTCATATTTGGTTTTGCTTCTCACAGTAGAAACTTCTGATTTATCCTAAGCCCCATGTCAGGCAGGCACCTCAAAGTCTTCTACTGTCCAGTGAGTTTTGACTACTACCTTATTCAGTAATTGGGAGTGTGTGAGGTCAAAATAGCCTACTGGGAGGGGCAGCATGTGAAGCTCCTCAGCTGTCCCTTGGAGCCACAAATAGCTTCTCTCACTTGCCAATTTATAGGAAAAAAATCACTTAATGTTCTATTGTAGCAAAATCCCTCAGGCCTGCCCTTTTCTATCGTCTGCCCCTGTGTCTCACTCTTGTTGCTATTTTTTTTCTTCTAAAATTCTCCCTGCAAATACATTAAATGGCATTATATTCAAACCTTTGTTTGAAGGTACAGAAACTGAGGAAGTGAAGAGCTGTGGGTTTGAAAGGAACATATCTATGGTATATTTTTCACTGACTTGAGAAAGAAGCTGATTAAGGGCAAGATTCTGTATTAGAAGACATGTTTTGATTATTGTTTTGGGGATAGAAATTTGCCTTTTGATTTCTTATCTGTTCCTCAACAAAGACAAGTCAGCACAAAGCACAAATATTGTTTAGGTCGATGTCAACAATCTCTCAAATGACCGACCCTTTATCTTTAGGGATAGGGGAATGTTATTAGGGCAGAGTGTAGAAGCTCCTTATATATATATGTTTGATAGACTGAGTTATTGGAATCTTCCTGTCAATTACTTTTGATCAGATTGCTTTCCTAGATAATATCCTTGTTGGGACTTTTGTTTGTAGAGGAGATAATTTTGGAACACAGCATACTTTAAGAGGACTGTAGAGTTCATGGATGACTGGGTATCATGAAGATAAGGAGACTAGAGAGGAGGAAGAGGTATCAATAGCGAGGTGCCAGAGACCAGCTTTGCCTATTATTGTAATTTTAGCCTTAGTGACTGCCACTTCCATCACTGTAAATATGTGTTCTATCTGTATTTCCAGTACTTGTTTTGGAGCTTTGCACACCTGGTAAATAAGGGGATGGATGGTCTTAGGTGCATATGTCATGGTGGTGGTGGTAAAAGTCTTACTTTTTGGCTCTGAACTTGCTTCCTGTTAGAGGTTGGGGGAGTTGGGGGAGTAGTGTTAAGAGCATTGGAAGACCTGGGGTTCTTATTATACCTTTGGTACTTCCTAGCTAGTTGTTTTATACTTTGTGATCTTGGGCAGGCAAAAAGGACTGGGATCCTTTC
This sequence comes from Dromiciops gliroides, assembly GCF_019393635.1. Taxonomy (NCBI): domain Eukaryota; kingdom Metazoa; phylum Chordata; class Mammalia; order Microbiotheria; family Microbiotheriidae; genus Dromiciops; species Dromiciops gliroides. The sequence continues at coordinate 400,645,675 of NC_057861.1, forward strand.
CTGTTTTAAAAAAAAAAAATACCAAAGGACCCTCAGATGGTCTGGGGTGGTGGGGCCAAAGTAGTTGAATGATTGCTGGGTCTGATCAGCTCAGCTACTAACCTTTTACATATATGCCTAATTGTTGCTTTCTAGATAATGAGAACAAAAGGTATGAAACTTGTTTTCTTAGCTTTCTATTACACGTGACAGCAGAATGCAAAATGGATGCTCTCAAAGACTCATCATTCTGGGAATGGTTCGGTCCCTGTATAGTACTCACCTTTGGGTATTCTAGCTTGAACAAAGGCTACAACTTCCCAAAGTATTCAGTAATTTTTTTCCCCATACATGTATCTCTTCTGTACTTTCTTAAACCTTTTATCATGTTCATTTCAAGCTTTGAATTTGGAATCCTAGATTGTCTGCAAATTTGTTTTCTTTCCTTACATGCTTAATGTTAATCTTCTGAGGGCTTATGTAATTATGTTTATTTTCTGGATCATTATTACTGAATTCTTTTTGTCCCAAGCCATGGATCCGTATTTATAAAAAGTAGCTTTTCCCGTGTCACTGACACCATGGATCTTTCAGTTTCAGACTCAGTTTTGGAAAAATACGGGTAACATAAATAATATTTAAAGGTTGTCAGTAAAAATATTAGAAGCCATTATGTGTCTTTGTCCTCTCCAACTTCTTCATCCTTTATCTTGATTGACTTCCCTAAGGTATAACTCATAGTGGGATTTGTGGCTACTTATAAACAATACCTAATGTGGTTATAAGAGCTTATATAGAAATTATATTATATTATATATAAAGATTATATATTGATTTCAGTTCTTAAATGTATTAAGCTCCTACTAGGTGCTTAAAGGAAGGTAGAAAACTGTCCATGCTGTCATGAATCTTACAATTAAATGGGGAAGACATGCAGGAGGTAGAGTGTTCCACTGGGGGAGGAGGAAGCCAATGAAAATGCCTTAATTCTGGATATGGAGCGCGATGAAAAACAAGGTGAGAGATACAGAGAAGGTGAAATTGACAGGCCTTAGCAACAAATTGGACGTGGTGGAGAGAGTAGTTAAGGAGTGGAAGATGACACCATGAAGCTAGATGACTTAGTGGAAGGTTGGTGCCCTACCATGATAGGGAATTTAGGAAGAGGGGAGGGGCAGGGAAATGAGTTCTGTTGTGCATGTCTAATGGGCGTTGGAAATAGGAATCTGTAGATCAGGAGTTTAAAGGCTGAACAAATAGATCTGAGAAACATCAACCTAGAGATAATTGAATCCATGGGGCCTGATAAGATCACAAAGTGAAATTGTATTGAGAGAGAAGATAATTTGGCCCAGAATGGGGCTTTCCTTGGGGGGATACCCACAGTTAGTAGGTATGACCTGGATGAAGACTCAGCAAAGGAGACTGAGGAAGATCAGTTGGACAGATGGGTGGAGAACCAGGAGACAAGAGAGAAGAGAGAATCAAGAAGAGTATGGTCAGCAGTGTCAAGCTTTCAAAGAAGGATGAGGACTGAGAAGACCCATTAGATTGGCATTTGAGAAATCATTGGTAACCTTGGGCAGAACACTTTTAATTGAATGATAAAATCAGAAGCTAGATCACAGTTAAGGACAGTGTGAAAGGAGAGGAAATGGAGGCCCCCACTTGGTGGGAGAGACCTGAATAAGCAAGAATAAGCATCTCTTTTTCTCCTCCAAAGCATTAGGGAAAGACTTGTTATATGGATCATAAAATGGTTACAATTTTTACATTGGTTTTGGTAGTTCAACTATGGCTGTTACAGTTGACACGATGATCAACTGTGAAAGACTTATTAGCAGCTACTCAGAGCAATACAGTGAAGACAGTTCCAAATGATTTATTTATTTGTTTGTTTGCTTGTCTATATCTATCTGTCTGTCTATCTATCGCGGGGCAATGAGGGTTACGTAACTTGCCCAGGGTCACACAGCTAATCAATTGTCTGAGGCTGGATTTGAACTCAGGTCCTCCTGAATCCAGGGCCAGTGATTTATCCACTGTGTCACTTAGCTACCCCCCGAAATGATTTATGAGGCTGGATTTGAACTCAGGTCCTCCTGAATCCAGGGCCAGTGATTTATCCACTGTGTCACTTAGCTACCCCCCGAAATGATTTATGATGAAAAATACTATCTGCCTCCATAGAGGGTATTTATGAACTCTAAGTATAATTTTAAATTTTTTTTATTATTATTTTCCTTGCCTTTTTGCAACATTTTTTATGTGTATATGTATGTAAATATGTTTTGTGTGATTTCACATGTATAGTAGCTATCATTACTTTTTTCAGTGGGGGGGAAGGAGAAAATTTGGAAATTATTAAATAATAATTTAAGAAAAAGGGATGTAGTGTTAGAAAACACAGAACTCAAAGCCAAGTAACTGAGTTTTTAAGTTCTTGTTCTTTTACTTAACTAGTTGTGTGACATTAGTTGTCACTTAGCCTCTTTGGACCTTAGTTTCTTCAACTTTAAATGAGGGTTTGAGCTGAATTATTTCTAAGGTCTCTCGCCTCAAAACCTCGTTATTTGATTCAAGACAATAAATACTAGCATGATACTTACCAAACCAGTTAAACAGTGCCCAGGAAACAAAAAAGTTATACGTGATAAGGGAAATCCTTTAAAAAAAATTCCCCCTTCCTTATAAAATAAGAATTGATCTTGGCCATCCCATGCAGAAATAGGGCATGACCCAGTTTTGGAGATAAAAAAAACTTAATATTGTTAAAGAATTGTTATTCCTATATGTATATTTTAGGGTGTGTGTGTATGTGTATACAATAAATTATATATATTATGATATATAATATTTATGTATATTATATAGTATAGTATATATTATATATCCAAAAGGATCTTTGTTGGATTTCTATTACTGAGGGATTAAATGGACAGTACTTCTGTAATCACCATTCAGCTGCATTCTCATGGATTTTAGTAGACAAGATTTTACAAAAACACTTTCACCCTTAGTCCCCATTAGGCCTTTGAATGTGAACATAAACAGAATGAAAGTCCAGTTCAAGTGTGTCTAAGTAGTGGCCTTGGCAGTATAATCATCTTTTGTATAGACTGCAAGATACTTTGTATCTTTTATTTGGATTTAGTTTTGCAAAGAGAAATCCTGTTAAAATTCCAGTCAATTGCTATTTGTTTCTTCCATTCAGCTGACCTTGTTGGAATTTGTTATACCCTAATAACAAACATGATATTAGGGAATGTTTTTGGAAAACCTCTTAAAACTCAGTCCTAAAACTTAACTGCAAATATTGTACAGTATATTTCTAACATTCGATGTTTCTCACATAGTGACCACTGATATCATATTGCTTTTGCTGTCTAACAGAATTAAAGTATGCATTTTATCATACTGATTTTTTTAAAAGAGTCCTTTCATTTCTCTGTTAGGTTGGTATTCCTATCTTCAATTGGTTTTGCCTTATTTAAATGAAGATCTTTCCTGAAAATTTCAGTTTGGGTCTCCCCTATAGGATCTCCCATAGTTTTTTTTTTTTTTTAAAGTGAGGCAATTGGGGTTAAGTGACTTGCCCAGGGTCACACAGCTAGTAAGTGTTAAGTATCTGAGGCCAGATTTGAACTCAGGTCCTCCTGACTCCAGGGCCAGTGCTCTATCCACTGCACCATCTAGCTGCCCTTCTCCCATAGCTTTTAAAGAAATGTGGTTACTTTTTAGACTTTCCAGGTTAATTTTATTCTCTTTTTAAAAAAAAAAACCACCTTGTTCTAAAGAGATCAAAAAAACTAGTTTGGGAGAGGCCAGTTTTTGTAGGGAAGTTCATTGTAAGGAGTTTGGTGCCCTCTTTAGAAGGCATAATCCTCATTGCATCTGGGATGAGATCCTCATTCATTCCATTCAGCAAACATATTCATTGTCTACTTATTAATTAATTAAAATTAAATTTTTTTTTGCAGGGCAATGAAGGTTAAGTGACTTGCCCAGGGTCACACAGCTAGTGTCAAGTATCTGAAGCTGGATTTGAACTCAGGTCCTTCTGAATCCAGGGCCGGTGCTTTATCCACTGCACCACCTAGCTGCCCTCGCCTACTTATTAATTTAACAAAAATATATTAAAACTGCCTACCATCTGCAAGACACTGTGTTAGGACCTAGGGATAGATATAAAGGCATAATGAAAAACAGTGATTTGAGGAAGGAGAAAGCATTTATTTCAGAGCATTTTGTAGAAGAAAGAACAAGATCTCAAGTATGCATCATTTGGGGATGGAATATTTCATGCTTAGGTGTCTGGATTTATATGTACTTTTCTTGGTGCTTAAGAATGACACAAGTGGTGTCATTCCAATTAAACTTTTTCTACTTGAGACTCCTTTTCACCTGAGAAATTCGTATATGATCCCAAGTATATACATATATAAATAGGTATACATAACCTTTTACTGTTGCCAGATTTTTGCCACACCCACATTCAATTATGTGACCCTGCATGGGGTCTGGACCCACAGTTTTAAGAAACACAACTCTGTCACATCTGTCACAGGGTATTTGTGGTGGTTCTTAGGTATTCCTCAATAAAGAATTAAAGTCTCACATACAGTCCAATTAGAATCAAAGTGGTCTTTTATTTGGCAGTAGGAAAGTGACCAAATGGGAAGTCAAAGACTTCACCCCTAGGGGAAGAGGACTTAAAAACATTTTCCTCCTGGAACAGCTTTTATAGAGGATAGATGGGGTGTCCACTTGAAAACTGGAAAGTTCCCTTTTGGGCTGGGGTGGGGAAAGCTTGGATGCTTGTCATATTCCTGAGAGTCAAGGGGGATTGTTTTGAAATGATGGCCCTGACCTTTGGGGTTACCTCTGATTTTTTTGGTCAGATAGTAGCCATGCTTAATTGACTTTCCTGCTATAGAATTTTATCTCCTCTTCTTAGGTATGTCTGTCCTGGTATCTAGTTGGTCAATCTAAATTTTAATGGTTCCTTGTGTTTTTTGGTTTTAAAGCATTTAACATTGATTGTATCAATCTAAATTTTAATGGTCCCTTGATTCCTCGATATGTCTGTCCTGTTATCTGGTCATCTTTGGTTTTGCTAATCACAGGAGAACCTTCCTCTGAATTATTCTAATCCCCATGTCATATCTGAGAGATTGTCTATGAAAGTTTTATTTCCCAATTTTCTGCATTCCTTCTATTGTTGACTACATAGGTTTTATTTATACAAGAAAATTTTAATTTGTCTGATACTGCTGAATCTATTTCCTTTACATCTTTTTTCCCTGGTTTCTTTGAAGTTTTTTTGTTCTTCCCAATGAGTTTTGTTTGTTATTATTTTTTTTAACTCAGTAAAATAAGTTTTTAGTAATTTAAGTGTTTTATTTATATAAAAATAGTTTTATGTTTATGTTCATATAGTTCCTGTATCTGTTTTGGCAGGTGTACGCTCAGGTATTTTATACTGTCTGGGTTTTTTATATGGTCTAAAACAGGGCTTCTTAAACTTTTTCCACTTGGAACCCCTTTTTGCCCTCAAATAGATGTCCCTCAGGGCTCTGACTTGGGCCTTTCTTCTCTTCTGCCTCTACACTACTTGACTTGGTGATCTCATTAGCTCCGGTACCATAGCTATGTTGATTATTCTCAGATCTGCCTATTTCATTCCAAACTCTCTACTGACCCCCAGTCTCACATCTCAACCTGCCTTTCAAACATTGGATGTCCAGTATACACCCTAAATTCAATATGTCTAAAAGGGAACTTATTTATTTTTGTTTTATTTTGTTTTTAGCAGTTATTTTCTCATTTTAGCAGTTACTTGTTTCAGGGCTCAACCTTGGGCTTTCTTCTTCACTCCTAAGCCATGGATAGGGGCCCCCCCAGCCACATTATTCTGAAGATGTTCTTGGCCCCTGTGGTTTCTCTGGTGGTTGCTGTTCTCTCTGCCCTGGAAGGGAAACCTGGGACTCTGTTCTCCTGCAAGTGCCCACAGCCAATAGGGTCCCTGCCCCTCACTATAGTACTCTCCAGACAGATGTATGCTACATCCTTCTCCCCACAGTCACAACCCAGGACTGTCTGGTCAGCCCAGCTAAACTTGGCATCCCTTAGACAGTAGAAAGTCTCTTAATCTTCTCCTACTCAGCCATCAGACCCCTCACATTGTCTGTGAGATGGAAGTTTCTAAAGGTGAGGCTGCCTCTCAACCTGGTTGCCTCCAGTTTTGCTTTTCCTTGATTCTCCAGACTCAGTCTGGAGGTGTTTGTACTTTACTCAGGCCAAACCTCCAGCCCTGTAGTTCTGGTCTTTCTTGGGGTTCTTCTCAAATTGTATTAGGAGGACATCTGCTGCCCTGAGGCAATGTTCTGGGTTTTGTTTTGTTTTTTTGTGGAAGAAATTTGGAGAGCCAAAAGTTTTCTGTCATCATCTTCCCAGAATCCTCCCATCCTGACTAGTGTCTTAGTAGTGATCCTGGGCAAGTCATTGGGGATTCCCTCATGCAGCGGTAGGGTGTCCAAGCCAGAAGAGGAGAACAGAGAAGAAGAGGGCTTTGGAAGGAAAGGTGAGGAAGTTCTTTGCTGGCTGTTTTGATATTGGGTCTGCTTTAGGTGATGAGATCATTCTAAGATTTATTTGAAGCAGAACTGAAATTTTTATCAGGGGCATTCTGGTAAAAAGAAGTTTAATTAGCAGTAACTTTATCAGAATATAATTATACCTGGATCCCATTAAAAAATAAAGTGAAGAGTAACAATAGCTCAAACTTACATAGTGTTTTTTGGTTTTAAAGCATTTAACATTGATTGATACAACTGTCTTGTGAGTTAGGTAGTCTTAGTATTTATTTATTTTTTATTTTACAAATGAGGAGACTGAAGCTTTTAAAGGTTTGTGATTTTCTGAAAGTTCCAAAGTAATTCAATTCAGTAAACCTTAATTTCCTCTGTGTGCTAAGCTCTGCATGCTAGGTTTTTCATGCACAGCCCTCCTTCACTTAAATCCAATTCATTGCAAGTCATGACATCATCTCCTGATTGTCATGGGCCTCTTTGAGAATGAAGGACAAATAACAATTTCAAGTTCTTTCTCTGGATGTGGATAATATTTTTCATCATAAGTCTTTCAAAATTATCTTGGATCGGGGCAGCTAGGTGGCACAGTAGATAGAGCACCGGCCCTGGAGTCAGGAGTACCTGAGTTCAAATCCGGCCTCAGACACTTAACACTTACTAGCTGTGTGACCCTGGGCAAGTCACTTAACCACAATTGCCTCACTAAAAAAAAAATTATCTTGGATCTTTGTATTGCTGGGAATATAGTTGATCAGTATTGCTGTTACTATGTACAATGTTCTCTTGGTTCTGTTCATTTCACTTTGCATCAGTACATGTAAGTCTTTTCAGGTTTTTTTGAAATCATACTCCTTTTCCTTTCTTATTACACAATAGTGTTCCATCACACTCATATAACCACAACTTGTTCAACTGTTTCCCAGTTGATTGACAGTTTCAACAGATATTCATTTAACTCCTTCCTCTATTCAGCAGAAAGCTAAGTTAGGGGAATGGAAGGAGTTGAGGTATCCTTTATGCATTATAGGGATGAAAGAAAGATTGAATAAATTAGCAAAGATGCATACAGTTTTATTATTTCAGAGTGACCTGTTAACTGTTTAATCTTTGAAAGGATTGGTAGAATATAAGTTTCCTGGAGAGGGAATTTCTTTTCATTTTTTGTGTTTTTACCCCTAGTGCCTAGTATACAATGCCATCCAAATATTAGTCACTTGCATATTTAAATCCAATTAAAATACATAGGTCCTAACTTTTCCTAATTTTGGTATCTGTTCATTGGCTTTGTTTATTATACTTCATCTTTTGTTTGTTCTGGGTGCCCCCATGATTTTAGGTGGTCTGTCTTTTTCAGTGAAAAGGAACTGATTTTGATTACTTCCTGTTTTGCTTCAAAGCATGAAATGAAATGTGTCTTACAACAACAACAAAAAACGTTTACGACTTTATTTTACTGTCAAAAAATAAGGACAGAAATAAGCAGAGCAATTGGCACATTTTTTGCACTCTCGCCTTGTGGCTTCAAAAAAAATTCTTTGTAGTGGAATGTATTTGGATTATAATCTGATTATTGAAATATATAAATAAAAGTAAACTTTAAAAACTAATTATGAATGTAGTTTGGCTAGCCTCCAAACAATTAGCTCTTCTTGTTATTGTTGTTGTTCCATTCGTGGAGAGGACCATGACATTAGGAGGTGATATCATGACTTGCAGTGAATTGGATTTAAGTGAGGGAGGGCTGTGCACCAGTCTCACTCTCCTCCAGAGCTGTCTGGGCCCAGGGGCAAGATATATATCAGGATGATTGGAGATGGCTCTGGATGTTTAAGGCAGTTGGGGCTAAGTGACTTGTCCAGGGCCAAGTAAGTGTTTGAGGTGAAATTTGAACTCAGATTGTCCCAACTTCAGGGGCAGTGCTCTATCCACTGCAACACCTAGCTATCCATAAGGTGAATGAACTGGTTTTCTTTCACTGGAGGTCCTCAATGGAAGGCTAGATGACCATTTTGGGGGGATTTTGGTTGGATCTCGATTAGTTACTCCAAGTCAGACCCTTTCCAACTTTAAGGTTGTGTGGAATGCTGACATTTTAGTTAGTGTTTTTGTGGGGTTTTTTTGGAGGGGGGGAAGAAGGGAAGAGACTTTAAAGCAGGCTGTTGGCACAAGCCATTTTGTGCCTCTGGGTTGCTGCATGATCCTGCCATTCATATATGATGTGTGTGTGTGTGTGTGTGTGTGTGTGTGTGTGTGTGTGTGTGTATAACTAGCTAAAATATGGAAAGGTAAGTCTGCTCAAAAAGTTAAAGAATCTTTAAATTGGAAAGACCTCTTAAGTAACCATAAGATGAATTCCAAGGCCAAATGATAGGAATAATTTTGTGTGATTCATATAATTGCTAATCTCCTTTGGGGAAGAAGACTGGTATAATAGACTTAGCACTGGGTTTTGGTGGCAAAAGATCAGGGTTCATATTCCATCCTTGCCACTTGCTTTCCTATATGGCTTTAGATAGTTACCAGATCTTCTATGTGTGAGATGCTAGAGATACATAAAGGCAGAAAACAGTCTCTGTTCTTAAGATCACATTCTAATGGGGGGAGATTTGTGTGTACAAATAGCTATGTACACACAAGATACAAGATAAATTGGAGATTATCTCAGAGGGAAATTATTAGCATTAAGGGGAATCAGGAAAGATTTCTTGAAAGTTTGGTTTTAGCTGGGACTTAAAGGAAGCTGAGGAAGCCCGGAACCAGAGATGGGGTAAGAATTCCAGGAATGGAGACCCACGAAAATGCTGGGAGTTATGAAATGGGCAAGTCTCTTAACCACTCTGGCGTTTGATTTCCTCATCTGTAAAATGAGTTGATTAGACTTGATAAGTGCTAAAGTCTTCTGTAGCTTTAACATCCATAATCCTTTGTTCCTATTATATCCATTGAAAAATGGCTTGATTATTTTTTGAAAAGAATATTTTTTTAAAGTGATTGAATTGCTAAGGATAACTTGTGTGCAACATAGGAATTATTGTTGTTGTATAGTAAACTAATCAGTTATTCTCAAAAACATCTAGAAAATTGTTCAGTTAAAATGTCATTTTATGTCCTGGAGATTTTAACAATTTAAAATCTTGAAATAGGAAATCAAAGATTTCTTTAGCATGCCATACAGGTTGTATGTGCCTATTCTGACCTTTAATGTCAGGTACATATACTATGAATTCTCTTTCAGGTTACTACTCACTGTGTTAAGAACGGAATCTTGAATGACTTGAAAATTGAGGTTCCTTAAAAATACATGTATAATTTAAAATATGTAAGTAGAAATTACTGGATTATGTTGGTTTCTGTAATTTAAATAGAATATGAGTCACTGTTGTAAAGACTGGAGTACACACCCAGCACCTACCCAAACTTCTATTTTCTTCTGAATGTATTTTTAATTATGCTTAATAGATAGAATGCATTGTTCTTTGCTCACTCAGAAGACATGTGCCTAATAGAAGCATTGTTTTCATTTTCAGTTTATTCTAGTAGCTGGGTCCCTCTCTTTTGTTGAAATTTAGAATTACCTCTTGAATGGGTGTGGTAAATGACTAATCAGTTAGTAGATATCAAAAGTTTGAAGATATCAAAAGTGTGAGTCTGACAGAACTAGATTATTTAATTGGTTTGCTAGGCACATGCCTAAGGGCTCAAGGTTAGTCTGAATCTCTTCTTTTCCTAGTGCAGGATTTTCCTTTGTCTCTGTGACCTTCTGCTCTCCATTCCTAGATGGGAGTGTGAGAACTAAAGTAGACGCACCTCAAGCATTGGAGTTGGGTTAGCATGAGGTTTAAGAGGCAACCATGAACATAATGAATTCTACTCAAGACTTGGAAGAAAATGTTGAAGGACAAAGGGGGACATCCTACATATGATAACTTTCTAGGCACCTGGGAAGAAGATTCAGTGATCCTACTGATTAATTCATTCCATGTAAGGGTGTTGGGGGTAAAATCATGTTGCTTAGAAACCCCGGTTTAGAGACAGTGGTTAGGAAACAGCCATTGGCTTCCATCAAGTGTGTTGGAGAGTTATGTCCAGAGGCAAATTTATGGTGATGGTTTTTTGTTTTGTTTTGTATTTTTGCTCATTTGTACTTCTCAGGGATAGAAAAAAAAAGTATTAATGCTAAATGGATCAAATCTTTAGTTTTTATACTTTTATACTTTCTTTTTGGGGGGACCTTAGTAAAGGTTGGGTTTATTAAGTACCTACTCTAGAGATACAAAGGAAGGCAGAAAGCAGCTCTGTCTGGCCCTGGAGGAGCTCATAGTCTAATGGGAGAGAAACATGGAAACAACTATCTATGTACAAACAAGATAGATACAGAACAAGTTGGACACAATCAACAGAGGGGGAGGCACTGACATTAAGTGCAACTGGGAAAATTCTCTTACAGAAGGAGGAGTTTTAGCTGATATTTGAAAAAATGCAAGGAAGCCAGGAAGGGATTGGGAAATGTTTACTATGATAGGTAGATGATCCATCAATTTGAAAGAATTTGTCAGTGGAGCCTTCAGATTTTACAAATGTAATAGCTCAGACTCACTGAGAAGGGTCAGTTTTTGGTACAGGTGCAACAAGTTGGATCACAGGTTTAAAGGGTGGAGAACTATTTAGGTATAGCAGTATTATTACCACATCTAAAGATATAATTATTTGTACTTCAGTGTAATCGCTTGGTTATGTCATGTCATTTAAAAATCCTGTGCATTGAGTAATGCACTTTATTATCTAGTGGTGTGGGAACAGATTACAATTTTTGAAAGTTAACATGAACTAAGGCAGTACATACTCTATTTGTAACATTACTGAGAAGGACTTTATGAGTAAGCACATCATGATCCTTTCAAAGATAAACAATTAACAGGACACCATGAAATAAAATTAAGCTGAACAAAATGTCATTTTTAATATTTGCAAAACTTGGAAAATAGGGGAAGTTTTCCTTTTTGAACTTAGGTCAGTGTTTGGATAAAGTAGGCAATTGACTCATCTAATAAGACTTTATAAAATCATATCAGTCTGAGTAGATAAAACTTGGTATGCTTAAAATCCTCAATCATTTCTTTGTAAACATCTTCATGCATTAAAAATTTTAGGGCATTGCCCAATAATTATTTTATTTTATTTATTCACTTAATAGTATTTTATTTTTTCCCCAATTACATGCAAAGATGGTTTTTCAACATTCATTTTTGTAAGATTTTTAGTTCCATTTTTTTCTTCCTGCCTCCATTCCCTACCCCCTCCCCAAGACAGCACGCAATCTGATATAGGTTATACATGTACATTAGTCATGTTGTGAAAGAAAAATCAAAACAAAAGGGAAAAACCACAAGAAAGAAAAAACAAGTGAAAATAGTATGCCTCGATCTACATTCAGACCCCATAGTTCTTTCTCTGGATGTGGATGAGTCTTTTGGGTCATTGTATTACTGAGAAGAGCTAGGTCTATCATAGTTGATCATTGCACAATGCTGTTACTGTGTATAATCTCCTGGTTCTGCTCATGTAAGTCTTTCCAGGTTTTTCTGAAATCTTGTCAAATATATGCCACAAGGAGTATGGGAAAGTGAATGTGGATGGATCAGCCCAAGCCCATCAATATTGCCAGAAGAACGACTATTAGCACAAGTCCTATAAGTTGTCATCCTTGTGTGTGAAGAGGTTTATAGGTTCTTTTTCTATTTTGTTATGGGTAAAAGGTAGCCACAATCAAAGTCCATTTTTCCTAGGATGGATCTGGCTAAAGTTGTTTATTAAAAAATCTTTTAAAAAAGAGAATGAAAATGATTTTAAATGGAAAAAATCTACCTGAATAAAGGGAGGAAAAACATACCAGTGTTTCTCCTCTTACTAACAAAGATATTCCTAAATGCAATGAAAATTATAGAAAAGGCTCATTAAATATCATTAACTATGACATCTCTGCTTACCAGCTGTTATTTTTAGTTGGTAACATTCTGTTTCTATCGATTACTGGTTTTTTAACTGAAATGGTGTTCATGCTGTCCTTATCATCATAAGGACTTTGCCCTGTGTGCCCTCATTTTTTTCCCCTTTCTACTATCTATTGAACACATGCTTTCTCATGAGTTTATCATCCGTTTACAGGTGACTCACACAAATCTATGTGATATTCTAGTTTCTCTCCTGAGCTGCCCCAGTCATGCATCTCCAACTACCTATTGCTGATTGCAGATTGGTTGTCAATCGATCAGTCAACTAATAAACATTTACTAAATGCTTACTATGTGCTAGGCACTGTACTAAGCCACAGGCCTGCTATAAGAGGCAAAAGATGATCTTTGCCCTCAAGGAGTACCTAAGCCATCTAATTTGGAGAGAAAAATGTCCAAATTGGCATATAGTTCTCCCCTTCCCCCGCTCCTTTCTGATATGCTTCTTCAAAACAGTTTAAGATAGTATTTGTTGGAAAAGATGTCCTAAAACACAATCTAGTTTAGCATTTTATAATTGAGCAAACATTTCTCTGGTTTCTCTTGGATGACTTCCTTTATATCTCCTTAAGTTGTATTTCTGTTTCCTGTTTGGGGTCTTAAGTAGCTGTGGCTTTAGCACCCCCAGAAATAGTTGCCAAGCTGTGTCTTGGGGTGGGGGGGTTACTTACCATGATGATGACTTTGAGGACTGAGCCAGAAGGACTAGTGGTCTGGGGGTACAACCACACCCCAGGGCTCATTGGTGTACCCTAAACCCATTGGTGGCAGTTAGGTGGCTGCTAGTGGCTCCTTCTCTATAGATACTTCTCTCCTCAAAGATAGCCAGGGGCCTGGGAAGGAAACAGAATTGGTGGTCTTGGTAACACCACTATTTCCAAGGGTCTTAGTTCTTGGCTATCTTCATCTGGGTCTCAGGGGAAAGAGGTGGTAATAATTAAAATCATATTAAGAGGCATAAATTAAATGTGAATGATATGTTACCTTTCATTCTGGCCTTGATGGATTAATACATCTGTATTTGAGTCTTTTCCTTGGCAGACTGGATTTAGGGTTAGAATCTCTGTTCAAGTCTAGGCTCTTTGCCTTATTACTACTTTTGTAACCTTTGACAAATCCCTTATCCTCTCTGGACTTCATTTTCCTTATTTGTAGAATTTGGGGACTGGATCTATAATTTTATGATAATATTAACTGGATTTCAAGGATAGGGCTGTTGTTTCAAGGGAAAGGATCATTATTTCTTCAAGTAAAACTTGAAGAGTAGGAAAGAGTAACTTGTACAAGGATCATTTTATAGTGAGAGTTTTAGGCTTGCGTAATTTGAAAAGTCTTGAACTGTATGCATATTTAATTATTACCGAGGATCTCTGCTGAATTTGGACAGTTAATGTGACCTAGAATTATCTGGGCAGTGTCCGGACAGTTCAATTAAGTAAGACAAAAACTAAACTTAAAATATCTCTAGGAAAAGAGTGTATGTGTAAAACAGTAGACTATAAGGGGGTTGGAGATCAATTACTTTGGAAATGTATTTTAGAAAGAAATAGTTTTTCTCTTCTCTCTTTTTGTTTCCACGTTGCTTTCTTTTAAGAAATTCAGGCTTTTTACTTATACTCAAACCAACCAAGTGAAGTAGGTAAGAGATATTTTGTACTGTTTTAAATGATACATTATAGCCTCAGTGAAATGTGGCTCATTCATATTGTCGGCTAGTTTGGAGTTCATCTGCATTCCTCCTTTTAAAATACTGAATGGAAACTTATTTTTAAGAGTTCTGAGTGAAGTTGTTCTAAAAAACTGAGAAATAAATGAAGAAGGAAAATCCATTGGATTTGATAGTTTTAGTGGGATTGTGTATGTGTCTTCTGTTAGGGGCCGTGATTTTTTTTTTTACTTTTCCTTTTTCTTTATTCCCTCTTTGGGAACCTTTGGAAAGATCCTAAGAAAGTTTTAAAGTTTCGCTCATTTTCCTGAAGCTAGGACCTGTTCTTCTTGGCTGTCTGTCCAGTGACCAACAGGGAAGCACAAAGTTGTCACTCAGGAACAGAAAGATTCTGAAATTTATTTGGTCTGTGTAGTCCAGAAACAAAGAGAGAGGAAGTTGTTATATCTGTTAATGGAAGTACCTTTGAGCCTTGTTTCCTGTAAGAAAGAGACCCCTGAATACCCTGAACAAATTATAACTTTCTGACTCTGCTGTTGCATGCTTGCTTTTTTTATGTGTGATCTCTTCTTTATCTTCTATGGCATATACCTTTCTCAGCATACTCATGGAATAATAATCACCATTAGCTTTAAATTTTCCTTTTTAATGTGTTTTTTTTCCTATTTATTCCCTTTGCTAGCTGGATTGCCTTTTGCAATTCTTACTTCAAGGCATGCCCCCTTCCAGCGAGGAGTATTCTGTAATGATGAGTCCATCAAGTACCCTTACAAAGAAGACACCATATCTTATGAATTATTAGGGGGAATAATCATTCCATTCAGTATACTCGTTGTAAGTTAAATCTCCTTTTCTTGAAGTATGTCACTTTTGGATTATTTGCTTTAAGTTTGTGTCTCATCTGTTAAATATATTTAATCCTCAGAAGCAAATTTTAAAAATATATTTAATTCTCAGAAGCAGTTGGTGTTGATAATAAGAAACCAACAATAATTAACATTTATGTAGTGCTTATTAGGCCCTATATACATACTTTACAAATATATCATTCGATCCTATGAGGTAGGCGGTATTATTATTTCCCTTTTATAGTTGAGGAAACTGAGACAATTGGGTTAGTGACTTGCCTAAGATTATTTGACTAGTCTGAGGTGGTATTTGATCTCAGGCCTTCCTGACTCCAGGCCCGATGCTCTATCCGCTGCATTACCTTGCAGCCTACGATATATACTAGAGTCAATTTGTGAGCATTTCTCTTTCAAAAAAGTAGGTCCAAAAGGATAATCAAGCATCTGAATAAATTTTATTATATTTATTTTTCATATTTCTCTTGATTTTTGAAATACATCTTTGATAGTTTAACACTTTGCCTGAAATTGTCATTTTCTAATTTGGAAGGTAATGTTATGCCCCCAGTAGAAATCTCCCAGTGAAGGCTGGGTGACTGCTTTGTTGCCATGTTGGACAGCAGAATTGGATTAGGGAACTTCTGAGATATCCTGAGTTTTCCAATCCTGAGTTCTTTGAGATTTTCTGGTCCTGTTTAAAAAAAAATCCATAAAATGTACAACAGACTTTTAAAATATTTAGGATCTAGTATATTCCTCTATAATACTTTGATAGTGGGAGAACTGCAACTTTGTGTACATGGGAGCTCCTTTGCTTACCCAGACAGTGCTAGCTAACCTTGCAGCTTTTCCTCAGAAGTTATGGAGAGGGAAAATTGCTAACTGCTAAGTTTCATCTGTCCCTTAGAAAGAACATTTGCTTCAAAGCATTTTCAGATAATGCCATAAAGCTGGGAGGGCAAGCTACAATTCTGCACATAATTAAAATAAGTACTTCAGTTTTTTAGTGGATATGTAGAGAAAACCACAAATTAACCCCTAATTCAGCTAGTAGCAGCTTGTTTGTAGAAAATGGAATTTTATTTTTCTATAGTGGATAAATTTGTACATGGATCTCACAGTACATACAAAAGGATCATATAAAAGTTAGAGTACAGGTCTTTTTTTGTGGGGGGGACTTCTTTGGTCATATTTTGGGTGGGTAATTTGCTGAAAATTTGGTGTTAGTTTGTCATCCAGAAAAATGTAAATAAATTATCCCTTTGATTTATTTTAATACTAAAAACATCCCAAACATGAAGTGTAGTCTGACCAGAATTTTTTTCAGCCCA
The DNA here is from genome assembly GCF_019393635.1 of Dromiciops gliroides. Classification (NCBI taxonomy): domain Eukaryota; kingdom Metazoa; phylum Chordata; class Mammalia; order Microbiotheria; family Microbiotheriidae; genus Dromiciops; species Dromiciops gliroides. Next base: position 400,662,103 of record NC_057861.1, read on the forward strand.
GTGCAATACCTCCTAATGATTATTAGTATTGTTAAAAATCATTTAATCTTATGGTTAGCAACTAGCTACTTTACTACAAACTCATCCTTACTAAACTGTTATATAATTTCATGGTTATGTTAGTGATTGACTATCCTTTGTATGAGGATGTCTTCATGATGAAGAAACTATCAAGTTGTGTTTCTTCTTTTACTCTGGTTTGGAAGTCAGTGAATCACTTAGTTTAAAAATCTTGGCACTTGAGTTGACTGTTGAAATATGAAAGGAATGAATATTTCTCATATGAAGGATATATATATATATTGTATATGTATATATGTGTATATATATTTATATATATTTGGTGAGGCAATTGGGGTTAAGTGACTTGCCCGGGGTCACACAGCTAGTAATTGTGAAGTGTCTGATTTGAACTCAGGTTCTCCTGAATCCAGGGCTAGTGCTCTATCCACTATACCATCTAGCTGCCCCAGAGTAATATATTTTTAAAATTAGAAATATTGTTTTGAGAAAATACTAGGTACTTAAATAGATACTATTTTGGACCAGACCTGTGATTTTAGTGATGAAGGTAATTCCTAGTGAAAAAGCTTGCTATATGAATATAAATCTAGTTCAATTGTACTGCATTTGATCAGATTTTTGTCATTAAAACAAGGGCTATGCCAATATTAATCCTTGTACTCTATAGGAAGACTTGGTAAACCAGTATTAGAAAAGATGGTTTTATGGCCTAAGAGAATGAGTTTGTTGTTGTTGTTGTTATTGTTGTTGTTGTTTTTTTTAATGAGGCAATTGGGGTTAAGTGACTTGCCCAGGGTCACACAGCTAGTAAGTGTTAAGTGTCTGAGGCTGGATTTGAACTCAGGTACTCCTGACTCCAGGGCCGGTGCTCTATCCACTGTGCCACCTAGCTGCCCCGAGAATGAGTTTTTAATGGAGTATAAAAGTACTACTTGTTTCTGAATAATGTAATTGCAGAACCCAGAAATGATGGTGCATTGATGTACTAATTTCAAATTGACCTAGTCTTTCCTAAAGTATTTGGTGTTCTATATCACATGAATGGGAAATTTAGTTGCTTTGTAGTATATGAAATGTGAAATTATATAGATTACAAAGTATTTATGTGACATTTTTAGTGTGAAAATTGGTTTATTTTTCTCTCTTGCTCACAAATTTCCCTAATCCATTTTAGTCATCTTGTATTTCCTACCTCCAAGTCCCTTCAGTGGTTTGTTAGCAATTGTCGATATTATTAACATTTTAAACCTCAAAATGTCTTGTGGCCAAATTATTTTGGGGAAATTTGTTAAAACTGAACTTTTATCAGGCAGTAAATAATTAACTCAGTTTCATTTGCTTTATATGCAAACTTTTCTGACAGATTTTCTTCCTTTTTCAGAAAAGTTCAACAAATATTTATTTGTGCTCACTTTGTACAAGGCAGATGGAGAATTCAGAAAAGTCCAAGACATGACCCCTGTACTCAGGAAGCTTCTCGTCTGATATAGGGAATGATGACTAAAATATGTTAAAATTCTATAACAGGAAAAGATTCATTCGAATAGTGACGCAAGTTTGAGTGGGATTTCAGTGGACAGAGAGGTGGTAATGAATGCAGTGATCTGTATGTCACAACATTAGCAATTTGAACTTCTCTCCTGCTACCTACAAGACAGTAATATGATCAGAGTAGTGTTTTAGGAAAATTAATTTGGTATGTGCAGAATAAGAGGAGAGCTAGGAGCCCAAAGCCTGAAGATTTATAGATGATTAGAACTGGAAGTAAAGTTAATGGTAGAGGGGGCAGCTAGGTGGTACAGTGGATAGAGCACCGGCCCTGGATTCAGGAGGACCTGAGTTCAAATTCGGCCTCAGACACTTGATACTCACTAGCTGTGTGACCCTGGGCAAGTCACGTAACCCCAATTGCCTTACTAAAAAAAAAAAAGTTAATGGTAGACTAGACTAGAAACCAGGTTTCCTGACAGTCCTTTGCTTTCCACTACATCAATGTAATGGGGAAAGCTTGCCTTACTAGTTATTTGCTCAAATAGCTCTGTGAATGCAAAGCATTATTATGTTAGCATTGTCACCATCCTTTCTTTAAGTAGTATTTATTTAGTACAATCATTCTCATTGACATTCATACTTGACAAACTCATCAGTTTTTTGTTTTTTTTTTAGTGAGGCAATTGGGGTTAAGTGACTTGCCCAGGGTCACACAGCTAGTGAGTGTTAAGTGTCCAAGGCTGAATTTGAACTCAGGTACTCCTGACTCCAGGGCCAGTGCTCTATCCACTGCGCCACCTAGCTGCCCCTTCATCATTATTTTTTTAAACTTAATTTAGCTAAGCAATTACTGTGTGGTTCTAACTGAGATGCATAATGCGCATGTTTCTTGGAGGTTAATGTTTTTTGTTTAGTTGAAGAGGAATAAACCAGTTCTCAAAACTGAGTTAAACTTAGAGAATCAGTCTTTAAAACATCTATTTCAAGATGCTCCTTTTGGAGGTTGTTGCAATAAGTAAATGGTTATTCCAGTAAGATGTGTTTTCAATATTCTAGGTTTTAGGTGAGCAGCAACACCTGAAATTGGAGGGGGAGTGGTGAGAGTGAGTAGGGTGGGAGGTATACTGCAAACAAAGAATGGTTGAGGTTTGGTGCCTTGATAATGAGCCACAATCAAAGATAATTTCAAGGTTCCAAACTGATGTTTTGGAGGAACTGTAATACTTTTGATAGAAAAAGTGTAATCCTTCAGAAAGCTAGTATTAAGGTATAGTTTGCATCTCTGCTTTTTTGTTTCCCCTCATTTCAGTTAGGTCACTTATTTAGTTTTACATGTATTGTGTTTGAGGTGACTATGCAGCTTTGTCAGCATCAGAAGAGTGCCTGGCTGAAAGGTCAGCAAAGAGATATGAATTTGGGAGTGGCTTCGCCTATAGATAAACTAAAGGACTGGAATCAGTCACTAGGCAGTAAACATTTATTAAGCACTTTATTAATTACTAATTACTAATTTAATAATACTGTGTGTCAGGTACTCTGGCAACCACTGGAGATTGGGCTTGTAACCAAGACCAGTCCTTGCCCCCAAGGAGCTTACAATCTTATACACAAAAGAAAGGGGAAAAGCTGGAGGGAATCTTGCTTTGGACTCTGAGTTGAAACCAAGCAGAGCAGCTGGTGGGAAGGAAGAGGTGGAAATCCTAAGCCCTTTATAAAGGGTGGTGTTGGGAGTTTTTTTCCTCTACCCTCCAATTAGCCCTAAGGCCACTAGTGAGGAGAAGCAAGGTTGTAGGGCAAGGACTGAATCTTGGAAAACTCACAATTAAGTTGCCAATGAAGTTTTATATCAGAGATGGGAGAAAAACCAGGATAATGTGGTATTATGGATGCTAAAGGAGGAGAGAATGTTAAGAAGGGGAGTGGGTAGTGGTCAAATGTAGCAGAGAGGAAAGAAGAATGATAATTCTTATTAGATTCTATGGGCATTGTTGATTTTTTTTTATTTATTTTTTTTTTTAGTGAGGCAATTGGGGTTAAGTGACTTGCCCAGAGTCACACAGCTAGTAAGTGTTAAGTGTCTGAAGCCGGATTTGAACTCAGGTACTCCTGACTCCAGGGCCGGTGCTCTATCCACTGCGCCATCTAGCTGCCCCGGCATTGTTGATTTTTAAGAGAACAATTCCAGGGTAGTGAATAGGATAAATCCACATTATGGACAGTTAAGGGAGTCAGGGAATTGTGAGAAAGAAGAAATAATGGCTAGCTCTTCTCTTCAGTCTCTGAACTTGAGGTGGCACGCTAGATACTCTAACCATGAGTTTAAAGACCTGAATTTTAATTCTGCCTCAGGCACTCAATAGCTGTGTGATCCTGGTAAGTCATTTAAATTCTTTTAGCCTTAGCTTCCTCATGTGTGAAATAAGAAGGTTGAATTCAGTGACCTGTAAGGTCCCTTTCTATTTCCAAATACATAATCATAGATTCATGAAAATAAGTGATGTAACTGAAATGAGGGGAATCAAAAAAGCAGAGATGCACACTAAATTCTGAGAGTTTAGAGTGGATAGAAAATCGATACATAAAATAGTAAATAGTAAAATAGTAGAGTAGATAGGGGAAGCACTTGTGAAATAGGTGTCATTGACTAACATGGAAATGTTTTGCATGACTAAACAGGTATAACCTACATCAAATTGTTTCCTGCTCAATGAGGAGGAGAGGGGAGGGAGGGAGAAAATTTGGAACTCAGAAAATTTAAAAATTGTTAAAATTGTTTTTACTTGTAAATTGGGGGAAATATTAAATTATTAAAAATGAATGTTAAAATAATATTTACATATATTTGGAAAAAATATTAAAAAAAGATGTCATTGGGGCTGACGTGTGAAGGATGTGTAGAATTTCAAAATGGGGAGGTAGTAATAAATGGACTATTCCATGAAGTTGGTGAGAGTAATTTTTAAAAAAAATTCTTTTTTTTTGTTTTTGTTTTTGTTTTTTTGAGGAGCAATGGGGGTTAAGTGACTTGCCCAGGGTCACACAGCTAGTAAGTGTCAAGTGTCTGAGGCCGGATTTGAACTCAGGTACTCCTGAATCCAGGGCCGGTGCTTTATCCACTGAGCCACCTAGGCCCCCCCCCCCCCCCAATTCTTAAGCAATGTTGAAGGCCCAGAAAGAATCATAATAGGAGGGGAAAAGTAAATTATGGAGTAGCATTTCACTGGGCCAGGTTACAAGTGTGGGCCTGAGGGACAGGGGAGGGAATGTGGAATGCAGGATTTTAGTGAGAATGACTGATCATGGCCTGGGTAGAGCCTGCAGTGAATCTGGTGGGCGCTAAACTGGCACAGAAGTGGGCATGGACCCAGTGGCAGTGAGATGCTTCAGTGAGGTTTGGTAGGTGGGGGTCAAGGCAGGAACTTAAGGTGGATTGGAGAGGGCTAAGGTTAAGGAGGTGTGACTTGAAGGACTCAGAGGCATCAATCGCAGTGGTGACTTTCATTGAGTCATCCTAAATATTGGCCACCTTAGTGTCTGAAGACTGTTAGTGTGCCTCAGACTATATCAACTTTGAGTACCTGTGAATGAGGAATAGGAAGCAACCAGGCCTGGCTCAAAAGTCCCTTGTTAAGTAGAACCTTCTACAAGAGGAAAACACTTGGGGTTGTTAGAGAATCAAGCAGCTCTTCCTTCAGGTGAGCCCTACCTTCCCAAGAATGTCTGTTCTCTCCATGCCTATCCCCCACAACCCAATTTAACGAGTCCCTCTTCTTTGTAGGGCACTACATTGGTGGTGGGGATATGCAAGGATTAATTTAAGGTCCCAAGGTCTCAAAGTCTACTTAAAGGAATGAATATCTAATTCCAGAATCTTAGGTATCATTGAGTTTTCTTGGGGAGAAAATTGGCAAGGGGTTGGTAATGGAACCATCACATCACATAGATTGCTCCACAGTATAAAAATGGAATTTGAACTGCAGTGTAATTTGTTTTCTAAAATTACGTGTGTATATATATAAAGATAAGGAGATTAATAAATGGCTTGCCAGGTGATATTGTGATCCTTTGGCTCGTCCCATTCCCTTTCACCAATTAAAAACTATGTGATAAAGGCAAACCTGACAAATTACTGGTTCTCCATCTGTCTTTGTCCTATCTCATGCAGCCAGATAAGAGTTTATTTTTTAGTAAATGCTTCTCCCCCCCATAACATTCATTATTCTTTGTTTCCAACCATATTGGCTTAAGTACTTTAAACATTTTGAAAAGTTCTTTTATGACTTCCAAGATCATTAAAACATTAGGATTTAGAGCTGATAGGGAACTATCATATAGATAGAACTTTTTTACAAAGTTTTACAAAATTTTACAAGTGAGGGGAATGAGTACCAGAGAGTTTTGTTTCTCAGTCTCACCCAAACTAGTAAATAGAAGAACCAGGATTTTTGAACCAAGATTCTCTGACTAAAAATTTGTCAGTCCTTGAAGTGAAGATGCTCTTGGTTCCTTATACCCATCCATTGCTTAAAACTTATTTATTCTGGTCTCCTCTTAAGGCTCTTATCATTAGTAATATTGTTATCCTCATATACAAAAAGCAAACAGCTAGGCAAGCTCACATAATTGTTGAATTTATGGGAATATTTGACTTGATTTCTGCCAAAAGTACAAAAAAAATTGAGGAAAGATGTACTTGAAATGCATGTTTTTTGAGGAGGAGAGGACACAACTAAGGTTTTTAGTAACTTGTTTTATTAAGACTTCCTAAAGGAAGTCTGGCCTAAAGATCTCCTGAAAAGGCGGAATTGAGCGGCCCTATCAGCTAAATAAATGCTCTTTGTACCTTTGGCAACAATATTCAGTCCCTGTTCCTTTAGTTCAGATTCTGACTTCCTCAAATTACCACTCTTTTGGCAAAGCAGATCTTTTTCTTTCAGAGAAAGGTCAAGGATAAGTGAAAATGTGACTTAGAATAAAATATACTTCACATAGACATTCCTATTGAGTCTTTAATGGTCTATTTTAATGGGAAAATTTGCAGTCTTTGAAAAATGAGGGCTTCCATCTAAAGGACACCACTTTAATCAACTTTATCATGTTTGTCTGTAAATAAAGGTAAAAGCAGAAGTCAATAAGCATTTACTAAGCACTTTTGGTGTGTGTTCAGCACTGGGCACCAATAACAAAGGGTTTGAATTGTCTCTACTGTAATTTCTTGACCAGCATCCAACAGAAATTGATTTTCGTTTATATATATATATATATTCTTTTATTTCGTTTATATATATATTCTTCTTTTTTTTTTTTAGTGAGGCAATTGGGGTTAAGTGACTTGCCCAGGGTCACACAACACTTACTAGCTGTGTCTGAGGCTGGATTTGAACTCAGGTCCTCCTGACTCCAGGGCCGGTGCTCTATCCACTGTGCCACCTAGCTGCCCCCAAAATATATATTTTTATTGTTAAAATGGGATATAGTGGTGTAAAATGTAGTCTGTATTTTTGAACACTACTTGATGTCATGATTTTATCATACTTTCACTTTATTAATTTTTCTAGTTACTGAATATTTTTTTAACATTTATCTCTCATATCTCTTTTTCAGATGATTCTTGGAGAAGTCCTGTCTGTTTACTATAATCTGTTGCATTCAAATTCCTTTGTCAGGAATAACTACATAGCCACTATTTACAAAGCCGTTGGGACATTTATGTTTGGGGCAGCTGCTAGCCAGTCCCTGACAGACATTGCCAAGTATTCCATAGGCAGACTTCGGCCCCACTTCATAGCTGTCTGTGACCCTGATTGGACAAAATTGAATTGTAGTGATGGATACATTGAAAACGTCCCATGTCAAGGAAATTCAGCAGAAGTTAACCAGGGAAGGTAAGTGTAAAATATGTTGTCCTACGGGGAAACTTTTGCTTATTATTTATTGTTCCAGGTTTTATCTTTAGTGTTCATAGATCAAAGGCTAACAATCTTGAGATAATGGGATATTTATTATTGCCATCAGGAGGTTCTTTTTTTGTCTGCCTCTGTCAAGAACATGTAGGTGCAAATTTTTCTGTCTCTAGCTGTTTTTCATATCTTATAACAAAGCATGAAAAGTTGCATATCATCTTAATTTTTTTCCAGATATGAATTCTCTCCTTTAGACACCCCCCCCATGTCAAGCATAACACCCATATTGGCCATGTCTTCTCTGCGTGCCCCCCCCCCAAAAGGGGGGGGGGAAGCCTTAATATGCATTATTGTATCCATCACCTCTTTATCTGGAGGAGGATAGCATGTTTTCATCATGACTAACTTCAGTTCCAGAGGACTCATTTTATGGATAGGAGTGGTTAAGTCTTTCATATTCTTTATGACCTGGTCCTGCTCACATCATCAATACACAAAAGCCTTTCCACATTTCTCTGAAACCTTCCCATTTATCACCTCATACAGCACAATGGTATTCCATACCATTCATAAATCATAATTTGTTCAGCTATTCTCCACTTGATTGATATCCCCTTGGTTTCCAGTTCTTTGATATCACAACGAGAATATCTTCATAACTCCTTGATGTTCCAAGGGAACTGAGGGGTCATTTAATTCAACATCTCCTCCCCTTCCTTCCCTGTTAGGAATTCCTTCTACAGGATCTCTGATGGATAGCCTCTTTTTAACACCTCTGTCTTTTTAGAATAATATTAAACAAGAAGTTGATGACTCCTGCAGGACAGATCTTCTTTTCTCCTTCCCCCCTCCCCACCTTTCTTCTGTTATCCAGATTATATTCCCAAGTGCTTGAGACATATTCCTTATTTGACATGTTTTCTTATCATTGTCCTTGGTTTTTCTTCTTAAAATGTGGAACCTAAAATTGAACATAGAGGTACCTGTTAGATTATTCTTTTTTGGAGGTAAGAAGAATTGACTTAAAGAGACTAAATTTCATTAAAAAAAAATGTAGTGGTAGAACAGCATAAGGCTAATATTGGCAATGTGGTAACTGGGTTTTTTGTTTTTTTGTTTTTTTTTAGTGAGGCAATTGGGGTTAAGTGACTTGCCCAGGGTCACACAGCTAGTAAGTGTTAAGTGTCTGAGGCTGGATTTGACCTCAGGTACTCCTGACTCCAAGGCCGGTGCTCTATCCACTGCGCCACCTAGCTGCCCCATAACTGTGTTTTTTGATTGTTGAAATGTTAATTTGATGTTTTTTCAATTCCAAGGAGAGAAAAAAATGGTTATGAAAAACCTAGTGGAGGAAAATATTCTCATAACTTGCTTTTCCACTTAGCATCCTTCACCTGAAAACTGGAAATAGATTTTCTCCCTCCCCCCACTTAAAAGTATTTTATTTTTTCAAATTACATGGAAAAAGATAGTTTTCAACATTCATTTTTGTATGAGGAACATGGGAGGCCGTCCCCAAAAATAAAGATTAGTGGTAGCCTGAACATAGTGTGAGATTTTTAATAATGGGAAAAGGATATTATAATGTTGTTGTAGCAAATGCTGGCTTTTTTCCTCCTTTTCTTTTCCCTTGTTTGTTTTGTTGTCGTTTTTGGTTTTTTTGGGGTGAGACCAGGTCTTCCTGTCTCAGCCAAGCTGAAAGTACAGTAGCCATTCATAGCCTGATCCCACAGCCTGATCACAATAGAAGCTTTGATCTGCTCTGGTTCTAACTTAGTTCACTCTCCCTTAGGCAGCCTGGTGGCTCCCCACTTCTGGGGGCTTCCCATATTGGTGCCCAGTCTGTTTGGCCCTGGAGCTCAAGGTATCAACTAGCCTTAGATTTCCTGTAGTGGGTGCAATTCTGTTCTCCACTGCACTTTTAGTTCAGGTTTGTTGTTGGGAGATTTACTTTCCTCAAGTACCACCAGGATATATAGTAAGAATACAGTGGTCCTTAGCTTCTCTGGACATGGCCCTCATCGTCTCCAAGAGAAAATGCATCTGGTCAGCACATCACTGGGATATAGTTTTCGGCAGCTACCAAGATTGAGGGGCACTGACTCCTCATGCCAAGCAATGTCAGCAAAGTTGGGGCCAGTCAGGTTGCATGGGAGAAGGAAGTCAGATCATATTCTCCATTATAGGGGTGTGCTACCATGCCCAACAATAGTAAATAGTTTCTAGAGTTTTGGGGCTTGGTCGTTTTAAACCATCTAGCTGCCAAAGGTTATAGGAATCAAGAACTAATTTTGACTAATTTTTTCTTTTTTCTTTTTTGGTGAGGCAATTGGGATTAAGTGACTTGCCCAGGGTCACATAGCTAGTAAGTGTTTAGTGTCTGAGGCCTGACTCAGGTCCTCCTGACTCCAGGGCCAGTGCTCTATCCACTGTGCCACCTAGCTGCCCCTTGACTAATTCATTCTGTTAGAAATGCAGCTAACAGCTCAAATAGTGTTGCAAAGCTCAAGTGTTAGCTCCTCAAATGTTGCTAGCAGCTCTCAACTCAAAGAATCCAAGTAGGCAGCACAGTGTGGGTGAATGCATCTTTATTCATCTTTGAAGATAGGCACTCTTCTGAATGTGCTGGAGAGTGCAGTGAAGTGAGGTCCTATACCCTGTGATTTATACCCACCAAGGGTCCCTCTTGACCAATCGCATTACAGAAACAACCAATCACAGCTTATTTTACCAACCTCCCATATATGGCAACTGTAATGACCAATCAGATTGCTCTAGTCAACCAATCAGATTGGAACACTAGGCCTTAACCTTATTCTGGGCAAGAATGTCCACTCCTCACTAGAACAGTGCTGTGTCAATATACATAAACATAACATAACTTTTCAAGAAACAAAACTTAAGTCAGCATTTGAACATCAGGGTCACGTGGGAATCACCTCACGTGCCTCGAGGTGGACTCTCAGCTTAGCTCAGCTCTCACAAGACATAGACCCTGCTCCAAGCCCTGCTTGGGCCTAAGTGCCAGGGGACTCTGCTGTTCAGAGCCTTGTGTGCTAGGAGGCCCCCTGCTGGGAAGCTGGGTGTGTGTGTGTGTGTGTGTGTGTGTGTGTGTGTGTGTGTGTGGCAACAAAGCTGCTGTGGGGCTTGAAACTAGACTCACTCTCTGTTTTTAGGGCTCTGAGAAGAGTCCAAATAGGGTCTTTTCTTTCAATTCTTTCCAGTTTCTCATTGTTCTAGTTTTCTGCCTCCCCCAACCTATTTTTTAAAAATTAGAATTAATTTTATTTTTCAATTAATAAGCTTCCCCCCACCCTCTCCCTTCTAACACTATGTGGGGAGGAAGGGATGAGGGGGAAGGAGAAAAACAAGCCCTTATAAGAAATGTGCATATACACTGACTGTGTCTGAAATTGTATGTCTCATTATGTATTTGAGTCCATGACCTCTTTGTTAGGAGGTGGTAGCATTCTTCATTGTCCTTGGCAGTGTTGTTCTCCTGGTCCTGCTCACGTCACTGCGTTGTCACTTCATACAAGTCTTCCCAGGTCTCACTGAATTAGTTCATTTTGTTGTTCTCATTGCACTCATATACCATAATCTGTTCAGCCATTCTTTGCCACTACAAAAACAGCTTCTGTAAATGTTTTTGTGCATATTGGTCCTTGTTCTGTCTTTAATCTCCTTGAGGCATAGGCCCAGTAGAGGCAGGTATTTATCCCTGGTTCATAAGATATGTAGAGTTTAATGACTTTTTGTTCAGAGTCCCAAATTGCTCTCCAGAATGGTTGGACCAATTCACAATACCCTCAGTAGTTTATCAATGTGCCTGTTTTACTATATCCCCTTTGACAATTCTTATTTTTCTTTTGTAAGGTGGAGCCCCAAATTTTCTTTAATTTGGGTTTATCTTATTAATGATTTGGGGAATTTCTTCATGTGGTTGTTGGTAGCTTGCCTTTCTTTCATAATGGGATAAATGGGATGTTTATCAGAGAAACTTGCTGCAAAGATTTTCCCTTCTCTTTTCACTTCCTGTAGTGTAAGAAAGTCTAACTTCAGATAAGCATTTATGGTTCCTGGTCAAAATGGGTGGGAATTGTTAATAGATATTACTATTTATTAGTCGACAGGCATTTGTTAAACATTTACTACGTCCTAGACATTCTTTATTCTGGAGATAGAAAGAAAGTAAAAAAAAAAATCCAGCCCCTACCCTCAAGGAGGTCACATTTTAATGGGGGAGACAACATGCAAACACCTGTGTACTATGAAGACTTACAAAGGATAAAATGGCAGTAATCTCAGAGGGAAAGCACTAGCATTACAAGGGATCAAGGAAGGTTTTTTATAAAAGGAACTTTTGGCAGAGACTTGAAAGAAGCCAGGAAGTTGAGCATTCTGATATGGGGGCCAGCCAATAAAAAGGCACAGAGATGAGGTAGGAGATATAGTACGTATGACGGCACAGTCAAAGGTATGCCCATTGCTGTGTGTTGTGGAGATGGGGTGGAGAGACTGAGATGACGCCCAACTCATTGAGGAAGCAGAGGAGCTGCCCTAGAGGTCAATCAATAACTACTAGAATTTCTACCCCCCCCTTTTTTTTTTTGGTGGGGCAATTGGGGTTAAGTTACTTGCCCAGGGTCACACAGCTAGTAAGTGTTAAGTGTCCGAGGCTGGATTTGAACTCAGGTACTCCTGAATGCAGGGCCAGTGCTTTATCCACTGTGCCACTTAGCTGCCCCAACTACTAGAATTTTGATTGGGTGATGAATATAAACTGTTTGAACCTCAAAGTCGAAGTGTTGGTGGTAGAGAGTTTGGAAATGGCAGTGGGGAGCTAGGAGAATTCTCAGTCCTGACCAGGACCCAGTGAACTATTGGGTATGGAAAAAAAGTGCTGGATAGGGTGGCCAGGGACGTCATGTCGTAGCAGGGAGTGTGGGCAGATGAATGAAGTGAGAAAGGGAAATGGTTAAGGTGAAACCAGGTTTCTTACCTATGGATTAGGCATAACAGAACATGGGGAAGGGGTGGGTGGTGACAGTGTGAGGAAGGGGTGTGGGTTGAGAGGGATGAGAATGAGGGGAATAGGCAGTAAGGGAGGAGGTAACTAGGATTTTATACAATGATGGCTGGAGGTTCAGAATCAGTGGGATGGGGAGAGCATATCAGCCTGGGGGTTTGTTGGTCATTGAGGGATGAGTTCAGGAAGATTCTTGATGGCTGGAAAAAAGTCCTTCTCAGGTGATTAGACTGGTTGGGGCCCACCTTTGAAGTTCAGCCTTGTGGCAGGTGATAATGCGGCATCCTGGGAGGCCCGGGAACTGGAAAGTTAGGGTACTTGAGGTTATTCAGGAGTTGGGGTGGAAGCTTAGCCGTATGCTTAGGAATTGAGATAGGAGTCTAGAGCTGACATGTCATGGTAGCTGTGGTCTGGGATCTGTCTGTGGAACATTGGAGAGAAGGCCTTGAGGCTTGGATTGGGGTAACACCAGGAAGGACTCTGAGAAAATTCAACAGGGAGGAGTGTGCAGGCAGGTGGGCTGGATGTCCCAGCTGAGAAGGCATAGAGGCCATGGGCAGGGAGGCACTATGGGATGATGTGAAGCACAATTTCCTGGGAAATTGTAGAGTAAGACAGGCCTGAGGTGGAGCTTAGGATGTTTATTTGGGGATCATGGCTACATGTTGGGTGTAAAAATGAAAAAGTATAGCATGTTTGTTAGACACCCCGGTGCATACCAGGTTCACTGCAATTACATGGTAAAGTTTATGATTATTGTAGTCTTCTTATGGTTCCAGGACTAGTTTTTCCACTGAGATTCTTATTAATGGTGATCCTATGTTTTGGCAAATGGAAGGCCCTGTTCTTTTGAACTAGAACTTGCTCCAGATGGCAGTTTGTTTTGGATGGAGTTTTTCCCTTAGAAGAGCTCTGTGTTTATTTCTTCATTCCAAAAAGTGTAAAATTGGCTTCATGATGGTATTTTTTTGCTGACTTGCCAAATCCAGGTAGGAAGGAAGCAGCAAGGCCAGATGCCTTTAAGAGAAGGTAACACTGATTAAAAAAAATACAGCAACTGGATTTGTAAATGCTAAATCACTGGGATACCCCTAATTTTCCTTGCAGTCATAAGGGAGAAAATCATATTTTTGACAAAAGACTTCACAGAGTTGATTTTCATGCTCGGAACATTTGAGATTTTGACATTCATCTCTGGTAACTGTAAAAACATTCCTGTAGAATTTATGTAGTTTTTGTTTAAATAACAAAAAATTGGAAGTAAAAAATAGCCTAAAGATGAGTGAAAAATCAAAGTGAACCCTTGAAGAATGAAAAGAGCACATTAGTCACAGAAACTGCTTTATGGAAATAGAACATCAAAACCTGATTCTGCGAAGAGAGTCATGGTAAGAATAGATAACTGATGATTTCCAGCAGATGAGCTCACCTAGTCTGTAGTGTGGGTATATTCAATCAAGTTCATCAAATTAGGATTTTTGATGGCAGCATTTTGTTTTCATATTTAGCAGCATGTGCTGACTGCTGCTTAATGTGATAAACAGAGTATTTCTCTATGTCCATTACCTTTGGCAGCCCTCCGATGAAACAGAGTATAGGAAAAACAAGAGAGTTTGTAATGGAAACATAAAGCTCCGAGAATCCGTTTTCACCCCTTCTTTCCCCACCCAATCGGAAAAATACAGCACAGGCTAAACCTATTGAATCCAACTGTCTGGATGACTCAATTCTATTACTTTCATCAGCACAGTCTTTGAAAGTCATACTTTAGGGAAGAGGTATGTTGAGAAGGAGTTGGGAAAAGGGTGGTGTTTTTTCACTGTAACTTCTAGGAAGAATGTCAGAGCTAGGGAGTTAGTTCTAATATATGAAAGTACTGGTATTCCTAGTTCATTTACTTTTGTTCCGCATAGGGTATTTCATTGAGGTTGCAGAATAATGACTGAACTTCATTTTTTTTTTTTAAGTGAGGCAATTGGGGGTTAAGTGACTTGCCCAGGGTCACACAGTGTTAAGTGTCTGAGGCCAGATTTGAACTCAGGCATTCCTGACTCCAAGGCTGGTGCTCTATCCACTCTGCCACCTAGCTGCCCCCCTGAACTTCATTTTTAATTATCTAGAAAGAAGCTATAATTTAATTACCAGTCCTCCTTTTTTTAAGTGCTGGAAGTTTTTCAGAAATTTTAGCTTAACAGCAGACATCACCACAATATCATTTAGAGAGGACCCCTTCTTACAATAAACTTAAAAGTTGTGCAAATATTATAGTATTCATGTAGCACCCCTGTTAGTTCCCTAAATGATATACTTTACTGTTCCATTTTATATATGAGAGTAGAAAAAGAGTCTTAGGCTAGCCCAACTTGTATGTGGTTTTTAAGAGATAGTCTGGGGCAGCTAGGAGGCACAGTGGATAGAGCACCGGCCCTGGAGTCAGGAGTACCTGAGTTCAAATACGGCCTCAGACATTTAACACTTACTAGCTGTGTGACCCTGGGCAAGTCACTTAACCCCAATTGCCTCACTTAAAAAAAAAAAGATAGTCTAAGATTAGAATGCACATTTACAGTGGCAGAACTGTCATTAGAATCCAGGTTTTTTGGATTTCCCACTTGGAAGTGTGTTGACTCTGTTGCCTAGCAGTCAACTTATACCTTGTTTTCTTGCTTTTGAAAAGTAGAGAATCTTAGAAAATCCCGAAAGAAAGCTAGAAGTTGTGGAGATATGTGGTTGGGCAGGGGTGGGGAGTGAGTGGGGAGGTGGGGGAGGTAGGGATAGGGAGAAGGAAGAAAGTGTACAATCATTGGTATAACAGCCTTTCTCCATAACTGGGCTTCTTAACCTGCTAACCATGAATTTGTTAATTATATTTCAGACATAGTGGTTTCCTTTGTAATCTTCTTTATTTTATTTTATGTGTTTAAAAAACATTCTGAGAAGGGGTCCATAGGCTTCGCTTCACTGCGAAAGGGCTTCACAACACAAAGGTTAAGATTCCTTCTCTGATCTGTCCCCCTCAGGATGTAGTCACTTTCTCAGTTTTTCTACAGTATGTCTATTACCAGTTGGGGCAGTATTTGCAAATTAATGTTAATATGAATATATGGATCATCTGGATTTGATGGAGGTACCTTATTATCCAAAAGTATTTTTTGTGAAACCCTGGGTTAATAGGAGCAAAATGTTCTTCAACTGAACTCCAAACTGAACCCAGATAGCAGATAAAAGACCCCACCTAGTGACTTCTTTTTCCGCAGGATAGTAAGTCCCTATCTTATGGTAACATCTGGGTGTCCTCATCCTTGCCAAACCCTTTTTTTGGAATCCTGTAGTCTTATGATGTTTCTATATTCCCTCCATACTTGTTATAACTGAAATTATTATAACTTTTGCTTCTGGGTCGATTTTGGCATCACACTATTGAAACTGACAATGCCTTGTAACCAGTGGACTAAAATCATATATACCCTCAGAAATGGGGAGTCCCCCAAGCTCTCTTCTTAGGAGGGGAGTCTCCACATGATCATGTGCTATATTTTTTTTCTTGAGACAAATATTAAATTGATATTATGTTTTATTTGTCTCTGATCTGTTTTGTAGGAGGATAGATATCATGCTCTCTGATCAGGTTAGTAGGAGATTAGTTTCTCTGATCTGCTTATTAATTTTGTAGGAGAGATTAAACATTTCTCTGATCTGTTTGTAGGAGACAAGCAGATACAAAAACTATATTTTAATATTCAATATACCTATGAGGGTGCTGTGAATAAACAAAATGGATTTGATCTAAGGCTTCATCAGAAAGTTGAGCTTGGTACATCATAAATGCTTGTTGATTGGTTAAATGCCTAGGTGTTGAGGATGCAAATAAAAAGTTAGTCCTAACTCACAAGAAAGCCCCCAAAACTCATCTTCAGGAAACAATATAAAACAAATGGCTTTTCTTTTCAAAAGGCAAAGGAAGGGTTTCTGACTTCTGAGACCCAGGAACCTTGCCCACAGGATCACCGCAGTTGAGTCAGCTTTTATTTGGGCCCTTCCTATATGTGGCCAGGACCAGAGAGGGCCGATCCTTTTTCCTTTACAGCTAGATGGAAATGATGGGCGACTTTAGGTTCAGCCAAACATACACCAAGATTTCTAGTCTACTTTTTACTTTTCTGTGTTCTTCCTCATATTTTCATGACTGGAATGTCTGTTAATAAATTAGTAACATCTGTTTGAGTGAAGTATGCCTCTTTCAGGTTCTGAGAGGTGGACTTAATTTTTGTACCTAGTATTTAAAGGGTAAATGCTGCTCTGAATCTCCTTGTATGGAAAGATTTTTCAGCAGTAAAGTATTTTTGTGCTTTAGGGATGCTTTTAACTTTTATAAGCCCCTAAATAAGAGGAGGGTCATATGTGAGGAGGATGAGTCTTAATTTATTCTTAAGGCATGAGTGCCACAAGTTTGAATGTTAAAAGATGCCTACACAGAATTGTTTCAGTCCTATAAAGCGCAAGAAATGGAGCATGAGTCCCCTTTCTTTGCTTATTTGGATAACTTAGACTTCTTTACTTTAGACTTGTCCTTACCTTGTTGACTTGTAGACTAGTTAGTAAAACATACATATATAAGGAAGTTAAAAATGGAGAAAATTTGGGTTTCATGATTTTTTTTATAACTTGTTTTTAGTAATAATAAACATTCATTAAATAAAACCTCACACAGATTTCAGAGGCCTTGAATATTCTTTTGCAAAGTTGTTGACTGAACTCAGTCAATCTCAAGGAGCATTTGTGCCAGCTACTATGCTAAGTACAGTGTTAGAAAGATGAAAACAGCAAGCAAACTTTCTGTTTGGAAGCATGTGGGGGTGGGGAATGTGTGTGGGGGTGGGTGGGTGTCACTTGGGCTGATCTTTGAAGGCAAGAAAACAATCCCTCAGTAAAAGTCTGTGCAAAAGAATGAAGTGCACACATACACTGGGAACAGAGGTTCACTTTGGAGGTTGATGAAGTTTGTGAGGGGGGAATGAGTGTGTCACCAATCTGCCATCTATGACTTGTCAGTTGCACCCACCATTCTCTCTTGTTTTTACCTTTGCCATCTCTTGAATATGGCCTTTTCTTTCCATGCACACTGCCACCGCCCTAGTGCAGGCCGTCATCGTTCCTATCTCAAGTCTCTGCCCATTCCAGTTCATTTTCCACTCAGCTGTCAGAGGGAGTCTCCTAAATTACAGATCTCAATATGTCACCTCAGTATATGCCAGTGGTTGCCTGTTACACACTTCCGGGATCAAATATCTAATGCTCTGTTTGGCCTTGAAAGCCCCTTCTTACCTTTCCACTCTCTTACACCTTACACCCTTCCAAACACTGTGATCCATTATGCTTAGAATGCTCTGCCTGCTGGATTCCTTGGCCTCTTTATAGACTCAGTTTAAATCTTACCATCTGCAAGAGTGTAAACCCCCCCCCCCCCCCCCCCCCCCCCCGCCCAATTAACCTTCCATTTGCAGTGTGTGTATGTAGTTACACACACACACACACACACACACACACACACACACACACACACACACACACACAAATTTGTATGTTGACTCCCTCCTTCATTTGTTCATATTTTGGCTTAAAGGAAGTTTTTGTTACTCTGTCGTTTCAGCCATTTTTGATTCTTTGTGACCATTTGTGGTTTTCTTGGCAAAAATGCTGGAGTGTTTTGCCATTTTCTTCTGTAACTCATTTTATAGATGAAGAAGCTGAGACACAGAGTAAGTGACTTGCCTAGGGTCACACAACTAGTCTGAGGCCAGATTTGACTGTTTGAGGTCAGTCTGGCCCAGTACTCTCTCCAAATGTACCACCTATCTACCCTAAAGGTAATAGAGGGGCAGCTAGGTGGCGCAGTGGATAGAGCACTGGCCCTGGATTCAGGAGTACCTGAGTTCAAATCCGGCCTCAGACACTTGACACTTACTAGCTGTGTGAACCTGGACAAATCACTTAACCCCTATTGCTCTGCAAAAATAAATAAACAAAAATAAAGGTAATAGGGAACCATTGAAACTTCTTGAACATGTCCATACCTGCACTTTATGGAAATAAAGTTTGGCGGCTGTGAGGAGGATGGATTGTAGAGGGGAAATCCAGCTTTTGTAATAGTCCAGCTGGGATATGACGAAGGCTTGAGCAAAGATGATTGAGTGGACAGAAGGGAAGGGATTCAAGAAATGTTAAGGAAGTACAATTGACAAGATTTGACAACTGAGAAAGCATGGGTTGAGAGTGAGTTAAATGCTTAGCATGATGGGATCATAGATTTGGAGTTAAAAGCATGTTTAGAAAGCTTTTTTTATGGTGCCTCCTGGATTGTGAACCTCGGTGATGGTGTCATCAACAGAAAAAGGGAAGTTAGGAGGAAGGGCTGGATTTGAGATACCTATTGAATATCCAGGTGGAGATATCCAGTATTTGGATATTTGGAGATAAGGAATTAGTGTTCTCAGGGTTGGAGATAAAGAGATTTGGGTCATAGACATACAAATGATGTCACTTAAGAGAATGTGAGAAAAAAGGACAGAGCCCTGAGTTACATCTTCTGCATAAAAAGGTAAGACAGATGAAAATCTTGAAAGGGGTGGGGGGCAGCTATGTGGCGCAGTGGATAGAGCATTGGCCCTGGATTCAGGAGGACCTGAGTTCAAATCTGGCCTCAGACACTTGACACTTACTAGCTGTGTGACCTTGGGCAAGTCACTTAACCCTCATTGACCCACAAAGAAAGAAAAAAAAGAAAAGGCATCTAAGAATGATGGATCTGACTGAATTCCTTGACAGAGAGGTGTCATAAAATTCTGCTTGGTAGAAAATGTCTTGAAGAGAGTATGGTCAGCAATGTAGAGAGGTTACGAAAAATGGGACTGGCTATTGAATGATCTGATTGTTGAACTTGAGGTCAGTGGGATTTTATCACTATTACATGCATTATTGGTATGATGTAAAATTGCATGTAGAAAACAATGAAAGATAAAAAAGGATTGGATTTGTGGATCTTCAGACCACATTTATGCTGTTTTTAAAACCCCTGTTGTATAACTAATTGGGCTGTGTAGATCCATAGTTGATGGATGCTAGTCCTGAGAATCCTGAACTACAGCAAAATCCTCCTCAGCACATCTAACCTTACACTTGAAGGTGAGACTAGAAAGAAAAACAAAAGCCAAACCTTATTTTAGAACAACTTAATGACTCCTTATTTTACGCAGAGATAACTCAAGCTGCTGAATTTTAGTAAGTTCTGCATTTATAGTTTCTCAGTGCAGAAACCCAGTGCAGAAACCTCTTGCTAAGTCTTTTTGTGGGGAGAAGGGGAAATTAAGCTTTGGCTGGAAATTTGTTGAACATTTGTAGTTTAAAATTTGTGTGCATATTTACAGAATGACTTAGCTCTTTCCATGAGTCGTGTTTCTAAATGTGCAGTGTTGGCACATAACTGTGGCTTTGTGTTGCTGTTTCATTGTGTTGGGATATTACTGGATATGTGATTTTTTTTCCTTTTTCTTTTGGATTTTTAACAATGCAAAGTACAAAAAAGGGTATGTTTTTTTTCTACATTTCATCTTACGATTTCATTGCTAAGATCTGATTTCGACATACTTAGATCTATTTATTATCTCCCCAAATAGAATGTAAGCTCTGAGTGAGATGGGATTATTTCTTTGTATCTTCCTCTCTATAGCGTAACTCAATTTGGCATAAATCAGGTGCTTCATAAATATTTACTTATTGATTGATTGATGGAGCACAGAACTGAAGCTGTGGCTGGCATTTAGTAGAAATCTTTAATTATGATTAATGTGGAAATATGCTAAACATGATTGCATATATATTTATACATATATATATATTTTATATAAATATATAAAACCTTTATTTGCTTGCCATCTTGGGGAGGGAGGAAAGGGAGAAAAATTTGGAAATCAAAATATTATAAATATGAATATTAAACTATTTTTACATGTAACTGGAAAAAATAAAATATTTACAAATTTTTTTTTTTTAAATCTTGGTTAATTTGCATAATCCAAACACTGTCAGAGCTTTCTCTCACATCAACATTTGTGAGTTTATAGATAGCAGTAACAGTGATAAAGTGCTTCTTGGTTTGCAAAGTTTAACATATAACCTCATTTGACTTTTATACCAACACTGAGGTCAGATATCCCAAGTGAGATTAAGACAGATGAGTTGGGTTTAAGTGCATTGAAGTCTTACATTTAGAACCTATGTTAGAATCATAGCATCCTATCCCATCAGAAGGAGCCTCAGAGGTCATTTAGTCCAACCTTTATTTGAAATCTGAATCTGTGACATCCCTGACTTGTGGTCATCTAGACTCTGCTAGATGTTCTATCATGAGGAATTAATTACCTAATGAGGCAACTCATTACACTTTTGGAAAGCTCTAATTCTTAAGATGGTCAGCCTCCAATTGCTTATGCCAATGAATTGGAACATTGGAGAATAGTTAATTCAAAACATCAGGACCAGAATTCTGTCATACAGACCCGATTCTTAAAATTATTCTCCATGTAAATAAGCAATAGGTGCTGAATTATTGACCCTCCTGGATGGTAAGGGATGACTTTTGGATGGTTTATGAATAGTTGAAAACTTAAATGTATATAAAATGCTTCAACCAAGTTTTTTGTCTTTATTTTTATGTTTCTTTTTTGTTAAAACTTCTTTTAAAATTCTAAGGTGCCGGGGCAGCTAGGTGGCGCAGTGGATAAAGCACCGGCCCTGGATTCAGGAGTACCTGAGTTCAAATCCAGACTCAGACACTTGACACTTACTAGCTGTGTGACCCTGGGCAAGTCACTTAACCCTCATTGCCCCACCAAAAAAAAAAAAAATTCTAAGGTACCAGGTTTTTATGAGCATAAGCTGATTCCTGTCCAGCTTTAGGTGTTCACTTGATTGGATAGATCATATTTCATTTTTCAAAAATTATTTCCTTTTAGTTATATTAGCCCTGATATTTACTTGGGTTCCTCAGTAGTATTGTGTGATTAGAGCTAGACAGCATCTTACAGGTCCTCCGGTTCACCCTTTGTTTTATAGACAAGGAAACTAGGGCCCAGAAACTGACCTGCCCATGGTTGCATGGGTGATGTGGAAAAGCCAGCTGTAAAGATTGATGGGCGAATCCATGAGGGAGCCCCTTCTAAGTGTGGAAAAACACGACCCTCCCTCCCTTTGGGATGTTTTAAGAAACAGTCCTGTTAGTGTGTTGTATTAAATTTTAGGTACATCATGGGTTAAGTAGACTTGTTCATAAATTTATGAAAGCCTGTAATAAGAATTCTTCTTTGGATAATTTAGCCCAATGCCTTATTATTTGGGTTTTTGTTGTTGTTGTTTTTTTGATAGACAAGTAAGTGAGGTTTTCTTTTGGCCAAGTCCTGACTTGTATTTGCCCCAGTTTTCTGGCTCTTAGATTATAAAGATCTGAAGGTTATACCTGTATACTACTTGGCTTCATGACTTATTTATTGCAAACAATGGAATATTTTCTTCATTGTTTAGTCTTTTCCTGTCTCCTGTAAAAAATTTTAAAATAGAACTATTTCCCCATTTGTATCTGGAATTCCCAGGTTGCTGAGTGCAGCAGCTTTTTTTTTTCTTCTGTCACTTTTTAACAGTGGAATAAATCCTTGTGGTGTTCTTGACACATTTTTAAAATACAAAATCGATGGCATTTTCTTATGCCCTAAATGTTTTCATGAGTTTCTGTGTCTAGAAAAGAGCAGTCAAATAGCAGCCAAATTCTTAGTGATGAGCAACTTGACATTTACATAGGCTCTCATATGGTCCTCACCAGACTTGTACTAGAAGCAGCTTGGGACAGTGTAAAGAACACTGAACCTAGAGTATGTTCAATCTGTGATGCTTACCTCCTGAGTGAACTTGGGCCTGTCCTCCCTGATCCATATCTGGGTGGGCTATACCGTCTGAGATTGCTTTTTAGCTCAATATAATTATTTATTTGTGATTCTAGAATGAGGCAGCTTAATTGGGCTTTCATAGCCCCCAAAGGGGAGGAGGCATCTAACAAATTTGGATTAAAACAATTTTCACTTATCTCTTAACTGAAATTTGCCATTTCCTTAAATTATACATTAAAAAAAATCTGAAGAGTCCATTGGCTTTCCCAAAACTACAAAGGGGTCTGTGTCACAAGCAGGTTTTCCTGTGTGGTAGCACTTGTTCCACAGGTGTAGATTCTGAGAAACAAGGATCACATAAAATAACATTAACACTCTTATTTAGTTTTACAGCAAAATGAAGTGATGTTAACCCATAGTTTTCAAATGTTTAAAATCTTCCCTGATGGAAAGGTCTATAATATTTATTATTAATTTGGAACACTTAAGTGAATCCATATTCACTTAGGTAAATCAATATTAAGTAGTCAGCAAACATTTATTTGAAAACATCTACTGTGTGCCATGTCCTGAGAATGTGAAAGCAAAGTTGAAACCAATCCCTGCACTAAAGTAATTTTCTGTTTACATGGAAGAGACAACCTATACACATAAAGACAAACATGAAATAGCTAGAGGACTATACTGGAGGGACTAAGAAAAGTCACAGTGAAGAAAGTGGAACTTGAGTGGAGACTTGAAATATGGACTTCTGAGTGGCAGCAATTAGAAGGTGGGGTACATTTCCAGGCATTGGGGAGAGCCAGTACATGGAGATAGGAGATGGAGTATGAACCACAGGAAGGATGGTTTGGCAGGACTTCAGTGTGCATAGAGGGGAGCTGGAAAGGTTTATTGAGACCTATTTATGAAGGTTTTGTATGCCAAAGAGAGGAGTTTATATTTGAACCTGGATGTAATAGGGAGATTTTGAGTTTTATTGAGTCGGTTTGTGCTTTAGAAAAATCCATTTGGCAGCTATGTGAAAGATGGGGAGGGATGTAGGCTTGACACAAGAGAATAATTAGGAAGCTGTTTCAATAGTCTGGTTCAGGGTTCAGCAGACAATGGACTTCTACCCTTCACCAGTTTTTGCACAGCTACAATACACTTAAAATGGTCAGAATCATTCTTAGCTTGAAGCTGCCACTCTGAATTCGAGTTGAGGCTGTGTGAGTAGAGAGAAGAGGTCAGACAAGAATGGTATTGTGGGGGTAGAGGTGATAATATTTGGCCGGTGAATGAATATGTGAGTGAAAGAACGAGAGGCAAGAATGAGGGTGTGATTGTAAACCTAGGTGACGAGAGGTACAGTTAAAAGAAATAGGGAATTTTGTATATATAGTGACTTCTGGTTTGAAATGTCTACAGGATATCCAGTCTGAAATGTAGAGTAAGT
Source organism: Dromiciops gliroides (assembly GCF_019393635.1). NCBI lineage: Eukaryota > Metazoa > Chordata > Mammalia > Microbiotheria > Microbiotheriidae > Dromiciops > Dromiciops gliroides. The sequence continues at coordinate 400,685,923 of NC_057861.1, forward strand.
AGGTAGTCGATATTCTGGGGTTTGAAGTTAGGAGAGTAACTGGGGATGTCATTTCACAGAGATGACAATTAAGCCTATGTGAACTAATAAGGTGCTCAGGTGAGAAGAGAGCCTGGAGGGAGGGTAGTGTCATGACTCCCCAGAGAGGAGAAAAGATCCAGGAATACAAGGTGATTAATGGGGTCCATTGAAGGATGACAAATAATAAATGGTCTCAGATTCGGGAAGTAAGATATCATTGACTTTTGAAAAAGTTTCCATTTCAGTTGAGTGATTGGGTCAAAAGACAGGATTGTATAGGGTTTAGAAGAGGGTGAGAAGAAAGGAAAGAAGAGAATTGTATATAGACACCTTTCTCAAGGAGTTTGATTAAGAAAGGAAAAGAGTGTGAAGAAATTATAGGGCCTGGTGAAGTGTGTGTGTGTGTGTGTGTGTGTGTTGTGTGTGTGTGTGTATGTGTGAGAGAGAGAGACAGACACAGAGACACAGAGACACTTTAGGGTGGGGGAGAGACTTTGGCATATTTGTATACTTTTCACATAGAAGCAGTAGGTAGGAATAGAGGAAGGAAGGGAAAGAGAATATGTACATCCATACAGACATATATTTCATATGAATGAGAGTAGGGACAGTCTGGTGGAGAAGATGGGAAAGAGAAGAGGACGGGCTGAAGGATTTGTTTTGTCCAGAAGGGCCACCACTTCATTAGAGACTGGAGGAAAGAGAAGAGATTGGGTGATGTCAAGGGAAGAGAAAGAGGGTGTTTGGGGCAGATGTGACCTTATTTATCATTAACCTAAAATGTATTTTAGTGAGTGAAGCTCTCTCAGCCTTCATGTAAAAGTTAGTCTTGATAGCTTATTGTGATATTTTCATTGTTGGTGAATACTCACAACTCATTTGTGTAACACTTTAAAATTTCTAATACTTTACTTATAGCAGCCTTGTAAATCATGCAAATTAGCTGATTTTTACAGGTAATGAAACTGAGCCCGTGATCACATCCCTAATAAGTATTTGAATCTATTCAAGTCCGAGTAACACTGCCTCTCATAGTGAAGGTTCTCCTTAATGATATACTAACACGAAGCTTCTTAAACTGTGGGTTGTGATCCTATATGAGGTCGTGTAAGTGCATGTGGGGGTCCGAAAAATTTGGCAACAATAAAATGTTCTGTATACCTATTTTATATATCTATATACCCAGAGTTGCTTAAAGATTTCTTGGGCAAAAAGGGGTCGCAAGTGGAAAAAATTTAAGAAGCCCTGCTCTAACATTTTTCAGATGTTGGATTGAGTTAGCCTGAGAGTTGAAGGCTGCCATAATTTACTGGGTTTTGACCCTACAACTTTGTAACTCAGGATTATAAGAACAAAACCAGCCTTTTTTTTGACTGAGGCCTATTAATACTTACAAGGGTGTGTTAGAGGAAGGGGAGGAACTTAAAAATACTTTTAATGATTTTCGGTATGTATTGTGAGCTGGGATACTATGAACAATATTGGGAGAATGGTTTGGGGAGTTAGACTTCCTATTCCCATTCAGTAACATAGATTTTTTTTTTTTGCACAATAGCATTGTGTAGGTTGAATACCAAAGCACATATATATATATATATATATATATATATATATGTATATATATTTTTTTCTCCAAAGATTAGGATTATTTAATGAGTTTGTTATTTTTAGCACAAGACGAATGTTTAAATTGATCAAATATAACTTTCAGCAAGTTCCAAAAATACTTTGGGTTAAAACAGTGGTACTATTATTTTACATAAAGTTCTATAGTAGAATAATTCTGAACTCTAAATATAAGTGTGAAACGCGGGAGGAGGAAAGAGATGGAGAGAAAGAAAAGAAATAGCAAGAAAGAGAGAGGGACTTGGCATGCTTTCATGGAGGTCAGAGTAGAATAGGCAATGAAGGAGGGGAGGATAGCTTGGGTTCCTCTGAGCTCCTGGCCAGGCATCAGTCAGAGATATAACTTACTCTGATCCCTGGCCTGGAAGGGAGAGTGAGTGAGACACATGCTGCTCTGTCTCCTGCCTTGTTGCAAAGACTATGGACAAGAGGAAATCTATCCAACCCTTTCCTTCTTGAAGGCCAGCCAAAATGTTCTTGTTCCTTAGCTTGGTGTTCCCTCTCCTATTGTGCAAACTTTGATCAGGCTCTTGCCTACAAAGCAAGCAAGCAAGCCCTCATGACTTGTACTTCTTAGAATTAGCCCCACCCCAAGTCTTCAGTCAGGTCCTACATGAGAGATTTTAATAAAAATCACCTTGTCTTTGACTAGTATCTTCACAGCCTATGCTTTCTCTCATGCTGAGGTGAAGGGTTGTCATAAAAGCATGCTTTTGTTTTTTTCTGTTTTTTCTGGAGTCAGCCACACAATCAAACCAGGAGACCTTAGATTGATGGCTCCTCAAGGAATAGGCCAGCTTGGGATGGAAAGTAACCTGCCCTCCTATTAGAAGTCTGTCTGTCTCCTTTTATCAGACTGGTTGTTGTGGTAGGAGCCTTAGTGGTCAATGAGGAGAGCTGCCAAATTCCCATTATGCCCCACGTTGAAATGGTTAAGCACCCAAGCTTTTAATAGCACTGATGCAATAGCCTTTAGCTGAAGAAGCACAGATTGGGTTAACATTTCAGTGGTCTTTCTCCTCATGTAATGTAGTGTTGTGTGTTGCTACTGAGGTAATGTTTTGGAAACTGTCTCATGTACAAGACAGGCAATTTCAGGATTTTGGTTTATGAAAGACTGAAATGAGATACTGTAAAAATGAGGAGTGAATCTTCACTTAGGCAATGGAAAAGAAGACATAGGCAGTGTGTATGTGAGGACTCTTGACATTTGTGTCCATTTGTTTTAAGTTATCGACAACAAATGATTTCAACATTTCAAGTTGTTTATTCCTCAGATCAGAGGGCATGTATGTGTTGTTTAAATGACGCAGATAACCGTTGTGCCACCAGTCTAACAACCTTTGATCATAACCTGCTTCAGAAATGGACTTTGTCATTCCCCCTAGTGTGTTATTAAAATGCCTTTCAGAGCTGTCTGGGAAGGTGAGATATTGATTGTATGCATTCTGGTGCTTATATACATCTCCCCACTCCAACTCAGGGTTTTTGTATTTTGAATTTTTTCCAGCTAATAAGTATTAGTTTTTTTCTCCCTCCTCCTCTTCACACCCCCTCCCATCCATAGGAAAAAGACACACGCCACACCCCTTTTTTGTGCAAAAAAAAAAAAAAGTCCACATTGGCTATGGCCTATCCAAAAATGGATGTTTCATTCTGTACCCTGGATCTATCACCTCTCTTTTTGGAGGTCGGTAAAAAGCATCATCATTGGTTGTCTGGAATTGTAGCTGCTCAGTACCTTGATCTGAGCTCTTTAAGTCTTTCAAAGTTGTTTATCTTTACAGTGTTGTTAATAAATTGTTCTCCTGGTTTTGCTCACCTCTGTCTGAAATATTTCATATAGGTCTTCTCAGGTTTGCCTGAAACTGCCCCATTTTTCATGGTACAGTAGTTTTCATTTTAAATGACAAAATAGTATTCCATATTGCTAGGATAGCTACCATTTAACTATCTTATGGAAATATCCATTTATTCCAGTGTTTTGTAGTGTTTTTAAACATTTGACATTTTAAACTTTTTTTGGTCAGAAGTCTTTTCTGTATCTATTGCTATTATTTTTCTTATGTGTTTATAGTTTTCATAATATTGAACCAACCCTACATTCCTGGCATAAATCTCAGCTAATGATAGTATATATTTTAAATATATTACTGTAGATTTCTTGTTAATATTTTACTTAAATTGTTGGGTTTTATATTTATTAGGCTATTGATGTAAAGTTTTTCTTTTGCCTTCTGGAATACAGTATTACAAAGTTTTCACTCTTTATAGTGACAACTGATAAATCTTGTGTGATCCTTACGGCTCCTGAGCACTTTTTTTCTTTGACTTAGAACCTCTAGATTTTGGCTATGAAGTTTTAGGGTGTTTTCATTTTTGGATTTCTTTCTGGAGATGACTAGAGAATTCTTTCAATTTTTACTGTATCCTTTGGTTCTAATAGTTCTGGGAAGTTTTGTTAAATGATTTAAAAAAAACTATGTAGCCTTTTCATTTTGGATTATGTCTCTCATGATCAGAAATCATTATTTACTTATTTCTCCTTGATCTATTCTCTAAGTCAGTTTGAGATTCCTTACATTCCTCCCACCCCCTTTTCATTTCATTTTGTTTAATATTTCTTTGTATCATAGAGTCATTAATTTCTGTTATAATTTTTGGTGTTATTTGGACAAGGATTTATTATTTTTTTTTGTATTAAGCTGTTAATTATCCTTCCAAATATTTCCCCTATCTTTTCCATTTCTTCTTTTTTTTTTTTTTTTTTTTAGGCAATGGGGGTTAAGTGACTTGCCCACAGTCACACAGCTAGTAAGTGTCAAGTGTCTGAGGCCAGATTTGAACTCAGGTACTCCTGACTCCAGGGCCGGTGCTTTAACCACTTCGCCATCTAGCTGCCCCATTTCTTCTTTTTAAAAAATCAATTCTTTCTAGAGTTCTTATTTCATCTATAATCTCTTTAATCCTTTTATTTCTTGCTTCTTCCTGTAATTCTAGTTGAATCTGTGGCCAGCTTGCAGGCTTGCTCCTAACTTGACTTCCAGAAGATAACTGCCAGGCCTAACTCCTGTCAGCTAGCTGGAGGGACTCTCCAGTTTCAGAACAGAGCTGGAGCACCACACACAGATCCCTCTCCTAGCCCAGCCCTTGACCCTGTCCAGTGGCCCATGTTGTGAATCTTTGATCTTGCTCTGGGGTCTGAGCAGCAGAACTTCTGGCTCGCCCCTAGTGTGTGGGCCAATGGGCTTAATGTGAGGTCCTGCTTCAGGATCAGAGTGATCCATGCTGTAGGACCACTTCCTACTATGGGACTGCCCTCTGGCTTCTTAATTGGTTTATCCTTAATTCGGCTCCTGGGGTGGGCTCCTGCCCACCCTTGTTCCATAGTTCCTCCCTTTTTCACGTGCTTGTGGGATGCATTCCTGATCATTGGCTGGAAAAATGACCTGTCCTGTTTTCTCCTTGGATTTCATGGTCACTTTTGGTCTGGCACCTTTTCTATATCTTTGTTGCTCTACTTGTTGGAAAGATCAGGTTGTACTGTCTTCTATTCCACTGTCTTTGCCAGTTTCCCCATCCAACCCAGTTTTTAACTTTAGAAGGGGTATGTGCAGAATTAGCACTTGGAAGGTCCTATTTCTTTTTCTTTTTTCTTTTTTTTTGTGAGGCAATTGGGGTTAAATGACTGACTTGCCCAGGGTCACACAACTAGTATCAAGTGTCTAAGGTTGGATTTGAACTTAGGTCCTCCTGACTCCAGGGCCCATGCTCTGTCCACTGAGCTACCTAGCTGTCCCATAGAACTTCAAATACTATATGTTAGACAGAAAACCATATTAAAGAATAAATGTCAGGGCAGCTAGGTGGCACAGTGTATAAAGCACCAGCCCTGGATTCAGGAGGACCTGAGTTCAAATTCAGCCTCAGACACTTGACACTAGCTGTGTGACCCTGGGCAAGTCACTTAACCCTCATTGCTCTACAGGAAAAAAAAAAGAATAAATGTCGAATTCAATTGATTCACCTTGTTTATGGGGTCATACTAATGAAAGCATTGTACACATGCGAAGGTTGTTCATTGTTTTTTTACTCAGATTTCTTAGACTTTCATTAAGATGAGACTTTATATTATATTCTTAGGTACATAGAATCCAAAAAATAACATTTAATGTCATTTAAATTAAAAAAAAATTTGCAGGACAATGAGGGTTAAGTGACTTGCCCAAGGTCACACAGCTAGTAAGTGTCAAGTGTCTGAGGCTGGATTTGAACTCAGGTCCTCCTGAATCCAGGGCTGGGGCTTTATCCACAGCACCACCTAGCTGCACCGACATTTAAATTTGCTAAGGGAGTATAGACATTTTCATTTGTCAGATTGTTAGCATATATAACTTTTATCATTGTATTCTAATTAATTTACAAAAGTTCACACAGATGTCATTACATAATGTTTATACATTATGCATGCTTATACCTGCATATGTTCATATCATACATAAAGTCTATATCTGTGTAAAACTGTACAACAGAACACCCTAGAGTATTTTAAGTAATCTAACTTTTTGTCTTCTTTACCATGCTTTTAGGTATAGGAAATGTTGCCTTTAATAAAGTACTTTTAGTGGTTGCATGATTTATAGTAAGGTTAGTCTACTCTGGAAGGAACTGAGAGTGGATCTGTCTGACCAGCTTCCCTTTCATTTCTAACTCCGCTTCTGTGTTGGTTTTTATGAATTCATTTCGTCTCCTAACTTCTGCCTACTGTCATGACAGTTATAATCTCTACCCTCAATTATAATCTTGAAGACAATTTAATTCATTGTGATCTTAATTTTTCCCTTTTTTGTAAACTTGATAACTAAAAGTTGGTAGTTTCACCTGAAGTAGATGATGGAATTCTGCACATTGTTCTTCTAGTAAAGCAGATACTACATTATGCAAAGTGTACTGTCCTTGCTGTGCTTTTTTAGTGGTTTTTATGTTGAGTAATTTATTGTTAAATTGAGTGTAATGTGCAAAGAATTCCAGTTCTCATTCTCTCTGCCTCTTTCCCTTCCTCTTCTTTTCTCAACCTCTTTCTCATCCCATCCCCTTCTTTCTACCCTTTCCCTTGTCTCCCCTTTCTCCTTCCTCCTCTTTCTTTCATCTCCTTTTCCCTCTTCCCTCCCTCTCCCTCTCCCTCTTTTTTCCTTCCCCTCCCCTTCTTACCTCTCCTTTTTTCCTTAAATCTCCTCTTCTCACCCTTTTCTTCCTTCCCCTTTCTTCTCCTTTCCCCCTCCCTTTCTTTCTTTCTCTTCTCTCCCATCCCTCCTCTCTTTCTTCTCCCCCTCCATAAAATTATGTATTTTAGAGGAAACTGTAGGTTAAGTGACTTACCCAGTGTTACAAATAAAGTGCATTGGCAGAAGGAACAAAATAATTTGTTTTATCCTCAAATTTCTTTAATAAAAACAGTCGTGATATTTTTCATTATGAATAAAAGTTTGGTTTAGTTTACCACCGTACTTCCATGGAGCCTGAAAACCTGCTACTTTCCACAAACCAACGTTTTTATCCTCCTGCATGATTTACTCCCTACCCTCTGTCATCTTTGCTTTTCTCATGTAGCCAAGATGATTTTGCTTCTAAGACTTCGATATTTTTGTTATGCACAATTAAATTTCCCTTTGGTACCCTTGTGTGTTTTTTCCCCTTTTCAGTAATCTACCTATTTATTATACCCTTCCTTAAAGGCACAGGGTCGGTAATATGTTGTAAGACAGAATACCACCTTGTCAGTATTTCTTTCTCTGTCAGATGGGGCTCTTCCATGCCATCTCCATTCTTCAAAACATATCAACTTTGTTTATATCATCTCTCCCCTACTATTTCTTGTTTCTCTTAAGTCTTCTCTCCAGGTATTCATTGTCTAAAGAATGATTTTTTTTAATGTAAAAAAGCACATTTGAATATTTAAATTTTAAAATCGTTCAATAAAAGTTTAAAATTCTCAGGCTTTAGGGGCAGCTAGATGATGCAGTAGATAGAGCACTGGCCCTGGAGTCAGGAGGACCTGAGTTCAAATTCGGCCTCAGACACTTAACACTTACTAGCTGTGTGACCCTGGGCTAGTCACTTAACCCCTATTGCCTCACTAAAAAAAAAAAATTCTCAGGCTTTCCCTTCACCTCTTACATACTTAAAATGAATCTTTCTCTGTGTTTTTTTAAAATCCATTTATTCCAGTCCCAAAAGTTTCCCATTCTTGGGGATTACCGTGTATTTATCTTTAGGATTAGAGTTCTTTGTATTACTTTTTGGACTCACTAGCTCATAGAATGATTTGATCAAGACTTAATATTAATGATTTGAAGAGGCGATAAATGGATATCATTTGAGATAAAAAAGAACTTTATATAAAATGGCCTCCTTAAACTGTAATTCATTTAGCATAAGTTCCTTTCAGTGATGGTTTGTCTGTTAAGATCATCATAATGCTGTTGGGAGAGTTGTGTGGCAGGATTTTTCCTTCTGTTAAAATAATAGCTCAAAGTCACTGGGTGGTCCAAGGAAATAAGATTAGTTCACTGTACTATTTGGTTATATGGGACTTGAATACACTTTGTAAAAGAAGTTAGTTTTGGTTGCATTTCCCTTTGTTTCCTATTTTAAGCTTTTGCCTTATGAGCGAACAATATATTTTTTCCCTCCTTGTGTCTGTCTGGCTGTCTGTCTTTCTGTTCCTTCTGTCTCTCTCTCTCTTTATGTTCATTATTCTTGTTATAGCTTGTCCACTGGAAATATCTTACATAAATGAAATAAAAATGCAATGTTAACAGTTGTTTGCCCCAAGCATTGTGCTTTGTAGAATACAGTATCATGTCTAGTTGATGGATCACAGGGTTTTTGGTGAGGGGTAATGTGGAAGGCACATTGGGCTTGAATGTCAGTCTATTTGAGAACTAGCTCTAGCTCAGCCAATAATGAGAGGCTCAGCAAACCAATTTTCTGCATCTGTAAAGAAAGGAGTTAGATGAGGAATTATTTCTTTTTTTCTTTTTTAAAAAATTTTTTTTATTTGTGAGGCAGTTGGGGTTAAGTGACTTGCCCAGAGCCACACAGCTAGGAAGTGTTAAGTGTCTGAGGCTGGATTTGAACTCAGGTCCTCCTGAATCCAGGGCTGGTGCTCTATCCACTGCGCCACCTAGCTGCCCCAGGAATTATTTTTTTCTTCTTTTTTTTTGAGGCAATTGAGTGACTTGCCCAGGATCACACAGCTCTATCCACAGCACCGCCTAGCTGCCTCTAGGAATTATTTCTAAAGTCCTTTTCTAGCTTGATATGTCTAAAATTCTATTTTAAATAAACAATCAGATTTCAGTCCTTTGATTTGGAGTGTATCTCCTTATTCTGTCCTTTATATAGGGAAATAAGATTACTGTGCATAATTTTGATTTAGGGCAGGTTATGTTTCTGGGAAATCTTTTGTCATTAATTTTTAAATAAATCATTAGATCCATTTCAGGCAAGATAAAAGGGACAGAATTATTGAAGAGTTGCTTAACTGTAACCTGCCAGAAGAACGAATACCAGGGTCTTGCAATACAAAAGAGGGCTACATACAACTACTTATGGCTTACTGTATATATTTCAAATTTAACATAGTGATTCCAGTTCTTCCCTGCTTGTCTTTTTCCCTTGTGAACTTCCTTCTGCTTTCTTCTATTCATTCATTCATTTTTTATATATATATTTTGTGGGGCAATGAGGGTTAAGTGACTTGCCCAGGGCCACACAGCTAGTAAGTGTCAAGTGTCTGAAGCTGGATTTGAACTCAGGTCCTCCTGAATCCAGGGCCGGTGCTTTATCTACTGCGCCACCTAGCTGCCCCCAATTTTTTATAAGGTTCATTCATTCTTTTTCTTTTAAAATCATTTATCATTCTGTCTGCTAAAAAAGCTCACCCTTGTAACAAATAGCTACACAAAACAAATGAACACATTGACCATGTCTGAAAATTTATGTATTATTCTGTACTTTGAATCCATCACCTCCCTGCCAGTGGGTAGGAAGCACGCAGACTTCATTATTAGTATTCTGGAGTTTTCACATACACTCCCCCCCCCCCCAATTGTGTTGTTCATAGTTCTTCTGTAGCTTTTACAGTGTTGTAGTTGTTGCCTAAATCCTAAATTTAAGATTCTAAATGTGGATTCTAATCTGTTCCCCCAGTTTTGGGGGAAACTGACTAAAATCACTGATAAAACAAGTTTAGATTTTTAAGGGTTTATTGGAAAATAGAAAGAAAAAGATTGAGAACAGAATTCCAACAGCCTGGCATTCCTATCTTTCCTCAAAAACTTTAAAGGTAACAGGCATGGCAGACTTAAGGAGCCCCACCTCATTAGGGGATGAGGCCCATAAAGACTCAGGAATGTCAGAGGGGATTTTGGATACCTCCCCTGCTGTTCCTTGAGCTTTCGTCTTATAGTAGTAAGTGACAGCTATCTTCTTGACAAATTTCAGCATTAGGGGAGGCTAAAAGTAAGTCATCAACATACCACAAAGCCCCACAAAACCAAAAAGAGTAATAAAAATATATTCAAATTCAAACTGGCCAACATCTCTGATTAGTGAAGGTAAAGCTAGAAAAGGGGTACTTAGGATGTTTAAAAGATCCATTTGAAATTTAAAACAGCTGATACTTGATAGTACTTTCCAATTTAAAGGGACAGGGGAGGGAAATCTTACCCAATCAGAAGATCAGAAGATGAACGTTCGGTTTTCCTCTTTGTGGTCAGCCAAACTGGTTCTCCTGGTTCTGTTTACGTCATTCTGTACCAGTTTCTTAGGGTACAGCCATTCCCCAACTGGTGGCATCCTCTTTCTTTTCTGTATTTTAAGAAGAAAATCAAACAAGGTTGAACTAAAGTATAGGAAGAAAGGTTGTGGCTGCAGGATGTTATTCATACATTGTTTGGCTTTCCAAGCAAGAGTCACTTGTAAAATCTAGCTATGGTCATAATTTTATAGTTTTAATAAGCCACCATGCAGCACAAGTTGTATGACTGATGAAATAAGAAAGCTTTGGAGTAAAAACATCCTTAAGCACTTGCTAGGTCACTAAATATGACTACTTATAACTGAATAAACCACATTTATCTAGATTATGTAGGCTTAGCTTAGAATACATTTGGTGGTTATCCTTCCTTCTAGTAAACCTCAGTAGAAGGAATGGGATTGGAATCCCAATTTTTGGTGGTGAATGCTAGAAAGCACTATTCCATCTTTGTTCTATAGTATAGGTATTCTAAGGCTTTTTACCAAGATGTCCAGTAAATTTGATAACAATTTATTGGTTTGGTAGCCTGTTTCTAAGTTTATTTTGTTTATTTGGTAGCCTGTTTCTAAGTGTAATTAATTCCCCACTGGAATAATAATACTTTAAAGTTTGCTGTATGTTTTGTACATATCACCCCACAAATGGACATTTAGCACGTCATACTGGTAGAGATTGTTAGCTGCCAAGATGTCTTATTAATGAAATGAAGTAAGAAATTCAGTCTGAGTTTAAAAATAAACCTTTGAGTACAATTGTGTTGACTACTGTGTCCACTGTCATAGTGTGCAGTGGCTCATCACCAGTAGACTTGCCTCTAGGTAAATTCTTTACTTGTGGTAAAAGAGAAATGAAATGAACAAATAAAGACAAAATGTCTATTAGTCCTTAGTGGTTCCCTTCTACTACTTCTGTGATTGTGGTGGAGAGGTGGAAAAGGAGTCACAGGATGTTAAAGAAATGCCCAGTATGTTACACAATCTATAAACAGTAACTGTAGCTAACAACATTTTTGTATAAAATACTTATATAGATTCAATTGCAAAATGCTCCCCCCCCCTTTTTTTTTTGGTGAGGCAATTGGGGTTAAGTGACTTGCCCAGGGTCACACAGCTAGTAAGTGTTAAGTGTCTGAGGTCGGATTTGAACTCAGGTACTCCTGACTCCAGGGCCGGTGCTCTATCCACAGCTCCACCTAGCTGCCCCAAAATGCTCCTTTTTAATGAAATAAAGGGCCAGTTACTCACTGGTGGAATACTTAGTGTTCATGATTGGGACATAATGAAAATGGATTGTACTGGTGTTGTTAATTTACGGTTTTACACTAATCAATCAAATTGTCAAAGAGATACTTTACAGAACTTAATAAAATAAGTCATTTGGAGAAACTAGAGTTCTAGAATATCAAGAGAAATAATGAAAAAAATTGAGAATGAAGGGGGAATAGCACTTTCAGAACTCAGTCTGTCATAAAGCAGCAGTTGATCAGAACCATTTGAATTAAAGTTAGAGAATTATGTCAATGAAACAGATTAGAAAGGGGAGAATCACAGTGGAACTCAGTAACCTCAAAACAATAAACCCTAAAACATAAGTTGCTTAGTAAAGAATTCTTTATGATAAAAACATCTGGGAAAACTTGCAAGCAAGCTGGCATAAATTAGGCAAAGACTAACACATTATATTGTATTACATAATATTTTCTACACGTATACCTGACCTGAATATGAAATATAGTACTATTAAAAAAATCATACCTTTCACAGTTATGGGTAGGAGATATATTACCAACCAGACAAAGGATAGAGGCAATTATAAAAGATTATATAAGGAATTTTGATTATGTCACAATATTAATCATAGTAGCTAGCATTTATATAGCACTCACTTTGTAACAGCCACTTTGCATTTTATAAATGCTACCTCATTTGATCCAACAACTCTGGGAGATAAGGGCTGTTATTATATGCCCATTTTACATATGAGGAGACTGAAAATGGTTAAATGACTTGTCCAAATTCACATAACTATTAGTATCTTTCTGACCCCAGTCCCAGTTATCTATCTATCCACTGTGCCACCTAACTGCCCATTACATGATATTGAAAAGTTTCTGCACAAATAAACTGAATGCATCTAGGTTAAGAAGGGAAGTGGTCAAATGGTAAAACATCTTTGTGACACATTTCTTTAATGAGTGTTTGGTATCCAGGATGTTACTACATCAAAACTAAAAGCCATTCTGTAAGAGATATGTAATTAAAGGATGTGAATAAATAGTTCTTTTTTGGGGGGGGGTGAGGCAATTGGGGTTAAGTGATTTGCCCAGGGTCACACAGCTAGTAAGTGTTAAGTGTCTGAGGCCAGATTTGAACTCAGGTACTCCTGACTCCAGGGCCGGTGCTCTATCCACTGCACCATCTAGCTGCCCCTGAATATCTTAATAATTCTTAAAAGAAGAATTGCTTATTAATTAAATTAAACTATAACTCTAAAATTCTCCCAATCACTAAGAAAAATTCAGATAAAAACAATCGTAAGGTTTCATTTTATATTACAGCAAAATGGCAATGATAACAAAAGAAGGCAATAGTCAGTGTTGGATGGGTTATCATAAGGCAGGCACATTAGTTTATGCATTGTTAGTGGAACTGTGAGCCAGTGCAACCATTTTGGAATTAGGCAAATATAGTAACTAACATATGCATTCCTTTTTGATCTAGTGATTGAACTACTAGAATTACATTCCAAGGGAGGTCATTGATAAGAAAATTCCCATTTATACCAAAATATTTATAGCAGCACTTTGTCTGGTAGCAAAGAAATGGTAATACAGTAGGTGTCTGTTGATTGGGAAATAGCTTCAGTTGTGGTACATGAATATTACTGTGCTGTAAGAAATGATACAGATGATGAATTTAAAGAAGCATGGAAAGATCTTTGAATTAATGAAGAGCAAAGGAAACAGCACCAAGAAAACAGTTTACACAATGACTTCAACAATGTAGAAAGAATAACCACACAAATACTGACAATGAATGTAGTTATTAATGAGACCATTTCATCCTTTTACTTGGAAAGTATGCTTGTTAGTCTCATTTTTGACATATATTTTATACCGTCCACTGGAGATTTTATAGCACAGTTAACTCTTTTGACTTCATGAAATTTCTGCAGCCTTTGATTAGAGAGTATGGTTTTTTTGTTTGTTTGGTTTTTTTTGTTTTGTTTTGTTTTTTAGTGAGGCAATTGGGGTTAAGTGACTTGCCCAGGGTCACACAGCTAGTAAATGTTTTAAGTGTCTGAGGCTGGATTTGAACTCAGGTACTCCTGACTCCAGGGCTGGTGCTCTATCCACTGCACCACCTAGCTGCCCGGAGAGTATGGTTTTTAAAAAAGATATTCTTGCCTCTTTCCCTTCGATCGAAGGAATCATCAATCCCAAAGGACTAATGGTAAAACATAGTATTCACCTCCAAAGAAGGAACTGATATCAATGGAACAAACCAAAGCATGCTTATTTTTCACTTTCCTTCATTTTTTCTTTTATTCAAGTTTTCTTGTACAAAATAACCAATATGGTAATGTTTTACATAATCATATATGTATAAGCCATACCTGATTGCTTGCTGCCTTAGGGAGGGAGGAGAGGAGGGAGGGATAAAAATTGGAACCCAAAATTATAAATAAAAATATCTATTACTTTAAAAAAACAAAATAAAATAATCTACAAAAATAAAACAACATAGAAATATATTTTGCATGACTGCTTATGTATCATCTGTATCAAGTTAATTGACTTGTCAAGGAGGGGGAAGAGAGAATTTGAAACTCAAATTTTAAAAATGAATGTTAAAATTGTTTTTAATGTGTAGAAAAATACAATATAAAAATTTTCAAGAGGAAAAAAAAAAGTTGGTCTCAGCTTGGTAGTGAGAGAACTACTACAGTCCACAGGAGCCAGACACTTCTTTCTTCTCATAATGGGGTTGATTAGTTTGCTTCATTTAAGGTCAATGTCCAATATGTAGAAAGGAATTAGTTGCCTTTTTCCCCTCTGACCAGTTATAGAGTCAGACTTTGTGAAATGCAGAAATGCTTGGTGATGTTTTGTTTTTTTCATCTGTGATTTAGAGATCTTGCAGTCTTTATCTTTAAGGAAGTTGCTGATAAAGAATTCTCAGTTTTTCCAGAGTATTAGAGCTAAAAGGGGCCTGTGAGAGATCACATAGTTTAAATCTTTACAAATGAGGAAGCTGGAGACTCGAAAGAAGTGATTTTCCCAAGGTTACACTGACTCTTGAATCAGACAAGGAAAATAACATGGACTGCCAAGTTTAAAAACAAACCAAAAAACCTCCCCCCATTTCCCCCCATTTCTAAATTAATTAGAATACAATGATAAAAGTTATATATGCTATCAATCTAGCAGTGAAAATTTTGGTAAATATTTGGTGATGCAGAAGAAAAGAAGTTAATGTCATTCTTTCTCACTTCTTTTTTCTTATAGGTTATCATTTTATTCTGGGCATTCTTCATTTTCCATGTACTGCATGCTGTTCCTCGCAGTGAGTATTTCCTATTTCTTACTCATGTATACTGTACGGTATGAAGTTAATGCATTCAGTATATGGTTTTTTTCATGCTGTTTGACATGCAAAAGGAGCAGCCTTAAGAAATTTCCAACAGGATTCTCTTTGGCGTCTGTTAGATTTAGATGCCAACACCTAGGGTTGAAGTCAGGGAGGATGAAGGGATTTGGAGTGTGAGATATTAAGAGCCAAGGTATACTTAGGAAGTCAGGACAAAAGGCAGCTGGCCATTTGTTATAGATATCCAGCCTCTGCTATGGGCAAAGAAAGATCAGTTTGAACAGAGGTTGTGCTGTCCCTTGGAGGTGACAGTGAAAGCAAGGCATAGTTGTAAATATGGGAGACTTGTAGGTGATAGGGAAGTCTACCTTTTGAGATGCAGGAGCCTAGGCAGAGTTGGAGCTGTGTCCCAATAGATTGCAGCAAGAACTTTTGGATATGCTTTGCTTTAGGAAATTTCTCCCCCAAAAGATTTCTCCCAGCATAAGAAGCTCCTTAGACTATGATGAGGGAGACAGTAGCTTCTGTAGGGTTGAAGAAAATGATTTTCAACTGCTTTCTTTCATCAACTTAATGCATGAGGCTGAAGGGATTTGTCTTGCTTGATAATGTAATGCTGTGTTTCTTGTTAGAAAGGAAACTGTGAGACCAGTTTTGCTTCCTTCAGTCGCTAGATCCTCCCCTCAAGTGTCTGGTGTCTAAGGCTTTAAAATAAAGGCAGCTGCTGGTTGCTTCACTTTGAGCAGGTTTTGGGCCGTCTTCCACCTTCTGACATATTTCCTAGGCTATTTTCCATTAACCTAAAAGAGTTTCAACTCCTCATCTTTCCCTGAATCTCCTGGCATTAAATAGGATCAAAATCCTGAGTCTGATTGATTGAATCAGGCTCTTAGACTGTGCATTTGCTCCATTTTCGATCACTTCTACATTTTGTCAGTGTTTCCATAACTCCAAGATGAAGGTGCTGGAAGACTATTGAAACTTCCAGGGGAAAGGAGTGAAGCGCATGCAAACCACTGAAATCTGGGCAAACCACTTTCTGTGGAAAGAGTGCATTCCTGGCAGCTACTTTGTTCATAAAACTAAGCTGTATTGAAGGGTTGGCTTGCTCTTTGTGGAGGCTGTTTGGGGAACCATGTGCCTCAGAGCTGTATAGCTTTGATAGACTTACTCAAATGTCTGAGTAGAAATTTTAACTTAAGAAAACTGGGTCCAAATCACAGCATATTAATGCTTTGACTCTTAATACTTTTTACAGATGTATCGATCTTAATCACTTAAATTCTCTAAGTGAGTTACTGGGATGCAGCCTTATTGTAGTCTTTGAGGAAGCAAGCTTTTGATGGTTAGTTTTCACTTAAAGGATTTAAAACTGTATTACCTAGCCTGGGTCTCTTATTTTGCAGATGAGGATATTGAAACCTAGAGAGGTAATGACTTGCCCAGGGTCACACAGCTAGTAAGTGTCAAGTGTCTGAGGTCAGATTTGAACTCAGGTCCTCCTGAATCTAGGGCTGGTGCTTTAGCCACTGTGCCACCTAGCTGCCCCAGATTAATAAATAACTGAAAAGCTACAACTTAAAAATTCATTTACAAGTGGTTATTCATATTGTTTAGCTCACTTCACTCTGTATCATTTCATGAGTCTTGCTGGGTTTCTCTGAAACTATCCCTTTTGTCATTTCTTGTTTTTATTTGTTTGTTTGTTTGTTAAGTGACTTGCCCAGGGTCATACAGCTATTAAGTGTTAAGTGTCTGAGGCCTGATTTGAACTCAGGTACTCCTGACTCCAGGGCTGGTGCTCTATCCACTGCGCCATCTAGCTGCCCCTCTTTTGTCATTTCTTAAAATATAATAGCATTATGTTATATTCTTACGCCATAATTTGGCCATTCTCAAATTAATGGGCACTCCTTAGTTTCCAATTCTTTTCTATAAATGTTTTTGCACATATTTTTCTTTTCCTTCTATTTCTTTTTCCTCTTTCTTTGATTTCTTTGGGGAATAGGCCTAATACAGATTGGGTTGGGGCAGCATAACTGTAAAATTGCTTTAAAGAATGGCTGGGGGGCAGCTAGGTGGCGCAGTGGATAGAGCACCGGCCCTGGAGTCAGGAGTACCTGAGTTCAAATCTGGCCTCAGACACTTAACACTTACTAGCTGTGTGACCCTGGGCAAGTCACTTAACCCCAATTGCCTGGACCAATTTACAGGTCAGCTGACGGTGCATTCGTGTTCCTTTTCCCCCAGAGCTGCCCCCCCCCCTCCCCCAGTTGCCATTTGCCTTTTATGTTGATTTTTCTCTGATAAATGGGAGATAGAAAGAACCAGGGCTTGTACTGAAGTTCTCTGATTTTAAATCCAGGGCCCTTTCAACTCAACTGTGTTACTTTTATGCTTCCATTCTCAAGCTGCTGTAACCTTTGGGTAGCCATTGATCATCTGTATCTGATGGGTCTTGGGTTGTAGGGCCATGGTTTTGTCTGAATATTCTGTAACCTGTAGTTGGCATCTCTTCCTTGTCTTTTCCTTCTAGTTGAGGAGAGTGGGCTGTAGGTTCCCCTGCTGGTTTATTTTCTAGAGAACTCCCTTCTGTGGTATTGGGAGTGGATATAATAACTCTGGAATCCCCCAAATCCAGAATTTTTGATGTGGCTTTCTGCACTGTATTTCAGATAATCAAGTTTGGGCTAGCCAGGGGCTGCTTTGTTGTCATCTAGTTAATTTCCTGATCCCCGAGGCCCAGTTCTAATTGCTTGCCTTATGGAAACGTAGTAATTTGTATTAATGACATAGTTGTAAGGTGGAATTATAGATTTGCAGTCACATTTTGCTGTGTTAAACTGGAAAAGAACATATATTTCCTTAAGATAGATAGCTATAGGGAAACCAAGGATTTAGAATCCTTTCATCCGAAGGTCACTGAATACCTTAATGTATATTTAGAACTAAGACCTATGGATTTTAATGAGGAAATTAATGAAAAAAATGTTTGGAGTTAAATTTCTTGCTTTTTGAGTTAATAATACTAGAAGAAAGAGAATATAAGGATTATTTTAAGAACAAGCTGTGTCACTTGGTACAGTGCATTTTTTTAATCCATAAGGAAAAGAAAATAGGGAATAAGATGAAAATTTTTATTTCAAAGTAAAATTATAAAAATTTTTACATCAGTTGATTCTTCTAGTCCTTCTAGTATTAAAAATAAAAAAAATATTTGTTTTAAAATCTAGTTCTTCTCTAAAGACCTCCCCTAACACTTGATGTTTAAAGACCTTGTAATATATAGGTGCTGTTTATATAAAACCCAGAGCCACAATGTAAAACACTATTATATTACATTAGGGTCTTAGGGGAAGCAGTGGGGTGAAGAGAGACATAGTGGTATTTATCTCTTGTGTGGTAACTATGAAAGATTTTCATTTTACATTAATTGAATTTCCTGAGGAAGCAACCGTGATGCTAGTTTAGCAGAATACAGTTTATTCCAATTATAGCTTAACAGTTTCCTCTTTAAAACACACACCTACATGTATCTGAAAAATTGCCCTGGGATCTATGAGTTATTTGCCCCTATAAAGGTTATAGGAAACAGACAGCTTTCAAATTTCCTGAGTTCATTTAGTAGTAGTAAAATTAGTAGCAAAATTTATGCTTCTTTCCAAGTCATTTAAACGCTCTCCCTCCTTGCTGGGGGAGGGGTGATAGACATAATGAATGTTGGGAGGGATGGTCAATGCCACTGAAAGCCTGACTTATTTTCCAAATTGTTATGTGTGTGTGATCACATTGAATCTTTGATGCACATGGATGAATTAGACTAGGACAGTGATTCCCCATCCTTGTTTTGTGGGGGGTAGGTTTTGGGTGGCAAACAACTGAATTCTGTTTGGGATATGGTGAGTTTCAGATCTATGTGGGTCTGGTTTAAAAATGTCCAGCTTGAAATGTCCAGTAGGTGTGATGCTTTCGCATTTAAACATAGTCTCTAAGTTTAGCCTATAAAAAGTGAATAGAGGGGCAGCTAGGTGGCGCAGTGGATAAAGCACTGGCCTTGGATTCAGGAGGACCTGAGTTCAAATTCGGCCTCAGACACTTGACACTTACTAGCTCTGTGACCCTGGGCAAGTCACTTAACCCTCATTGCCCTGTGCCAAAAAAAAAAAAAAAGTGAATAGATCTGTTACCTCTACTTAAAAAAGACAAAATTGATCCTAGACTCTAAGTTTGCCATCTTCTCTTTCCACAACATCCTGGGAAGATTAGCCCCTGCCTCTACCTGACTCCTTTTTAATGGTAGTATGTGGTTTGAACTCCATGTTTCATCCTTGTCTCATTCCTCAGCATTTTAGTGCTTTTTGCTAGTAAACAAATGCATTCTATTGGGAAATAGGTGAAGATAATCAATATTTCTCTTCTATGTTTTCTCCTCTAGATTTGACTGCCTTGCATTTGTGCTCAAATTTTGTGCACTTGGGCTTCTGCCCCTGTATTTCTGCTGTTCTTGCAGTTTGAGCAAATTGGAGAAACAAGGACTCCTTTGATTCTTTGCCTGGACCTCTCTCCTTGCAGGCTTCAAGAGGGCGGGCATGTTTAATTGTGTATTCCTCCTCATTAGGTCCTGTGTCTCTGTTTCTGCGGAGTTGGGTAGTTTGAGTCTTTGGGTATAAACAACGTCTAAGGATATTTGGCCCTGATGAATCTCTTCCATAAATCCAGCTAAAGCTGAGACCTTGATAATAAATTCAGAACGTACACACTGCCCTTTTTCAGGTGTTCAATAGGGGCTAGTAACATGGTAATAATTGTTTTCAATAAGTTTAATCGGCTAAAGGAAACACCTTGTTACTGGAGACTGAGACAAGGGAAGATAGTCTACTGAGGCTGCCAGATGTAGCCAGATGCCTTGGATAGTGACCCAGTAAAGCCGATAGGCTTCCCTGGTAGAAGCCATGTTACACTGGCCATTCCAATACTTCTCTTTTCTGTGCCTGCAACACCATCTCCTTTGTAGCAGAAGACCTGGGCTCACTCTTTTCCCGTGCTTCTCCTCCCTTTGCCCTCCCCCTCCAACCCCTTTCTGTCCCTCAAAAGGCCTTCAACATCAGTTCCCTGAAGAAGCAATTAGGTGGTGCAGCGGGTTGAGCACTAGCTGTGCAATTGGGAAGACCGGAGTTCAGATCCAGTGTTGGACGCTTACTGGCTATGTGACCCTTAGGCAAGCCTCTCTACATGTTCCCTCAAAGGGAAAATGGAGATACTGATAGCACCTATTTTCCAGGGTTGTTGGGGATCAAATGAGATATTTGCAAAGGGCTTAGCACAGTAGGTCTTTAATAACTCCCTCCCTCCCTTCCTGTTGCTTTTGCAGCTGTGTTTTGGGAGAATTTGAAATCATCCAGGAGAGGGCCTGAATGTAGGATTGTAGCCTTGGGAATGGATGTGAGCAATTTTTGTGGAGGTAGAAATGACAGGATTTAGCACTTGACTGAATCTTTGGGGTGAGGGGAGAGTGAAGAGTTAAGGATAACACAAAGATCAACCTGGACAATGCTTATGTCAAGAGATGGTGCCCTTGGCATAAATTAGGGAAGTTTGGGAGTGGGGGGTAGGTTTTGGATGGCGAACAACTGAATTCTGTTTGGGATAGGGTGAGTTTCAGATCTGTGTGGGTCTCGTTTAAAAACGTCCAGCTTGAAATGTCCAGTAGGTGGCTAAAAATGTGTGACTGGAGCTGTGGAAAAGATGTTGGGGCTGGGTCCTCACTCCTGGGGGCAGCAGCATTAAGCCCACGGGAGCTAAATGAGGTCGGGAAATGAGATCCTTGGTGATCTCCCTTTTTTCCTCTCATATGCAGTCTTTCATCATCTCCTGTCTTATTCCTTGCTTCCTCTAGACATGCCTAGGACTTTTTATATGTTTCAGAAAAATCCCTTTATTTAAATTCATCATCTCCTCAAACTATTGTCCTATATTTCCTCTACCTTTCATAGCCAAAATTTAAAAAACTCTAGTGCGTCCCCTATACTTATATTTTATTAACTTGGACCCCATTCTGTTTCAGCAACTCTAGTTCTCACATCTCTCATGTACTTCACTACCCTAAATCACAGCCGGTCATCATGAATAGGCCTCGGGACTTGGCCGCTCACCCTTTCATGTAACACATCCAGCATTTTCAGGGAAGGGGAATTGTAGCAGCTTGTGATGTGTCCTGCCTTCGATGATTTAGCAGCCCTGCTTTATGCTACAAACAGTGACAGTGGGGGGTCAAATGGGAAGGAGCGGCTGCCCCGTGGCAGGGACCCATTCAGTGCCTAGACAAGGCCTGCTCTTTGGAGCCAATTGTGGATACCAAGTAGAGTTTGGAGGAAGGGAGTTAGGGAAATAATAATAGGGAGTAAATTAACTTGACTAAATACAAGTTTAGTGATTGGGTCTGTCAACCTCAGATGTAAAGCTTTAATGAAAACGAAAATCCAAATAAATAGTTTTGTTTTTTAAATGAGTCTTTTCTTTTAAGTGAAACAGGATGGAACAGCTGTGTGCTGCATTTCACTGAGTATCAGCAATGGAAATATTTACTTGACGTGGATGTTGGACTCGGTTTTCATTTCAGCCTCTGAATACACAGATGTCTCCTTGCTTTCCAGCCCTCACATTTATGTAAAATGTTTGACCGCAAAAAAAATAAAATCCTTTGCAGATGACTCATCTTATTACCCTGGGCATCTTGGCCTCTGGGGCCAATCTCCAATTGAAGCAGGGCTCCACAGTCATTTAAAGATAGTTTCTGGTAGCCAAAGGCTTCCCAGTCATGAACTCCTGGCATCAGAGAGTGACTTCAGTTAGAGCTTCTATTCCAAGGTGCAAGGTGGAGTTGTTTACCTTAAAGAAAATGCACTGAAAAAAAAGAAAATGCACTGGATATTGTTTCTGGCTTCTGAAATAGAAAAGCAACAGATGAGTTAGCCTCAGGGAAAGCAGCATTTGTTCACTGGACGGGAGACATGGTTTCTTTGCACACAGTACTTTCACACATACTGTGATAGTTTCCTCTTGGATGGGGCTAAATACAAAAGTATACCTAAATACAAAGGTATACCTGAGACAGAAAGGACCTTAGAATGAGTACTTCAGTGATGTCTTCTCTCTTCTTTTTGACCATAGAAATTAATTGAGTTTGTGGCCTATCTCCCCTCCCCCCCATTTAACATTCTTTTTTAATTTTAAATTCTCTCTTCCTCTTAACCCCTCCCATACCCACTGAGAGAAGGCAAGTAATGTGATATCAATTATACATGTGAAATCATGCAAAACATATATTCCATATTTCAAAAAGAGCAAGCAAAACAAAAAGTGAGGAAATTATACTTCAATTTTTATTCAGATGGATAGCATTTTTTTCATCTTGAGAAATATGTAATTGTCTCGGATCAGAGCAGCCAAGTCTTTCACAGTTGATCATCATTGCAACATTGCCCTTCATGGGCACAGTGATCTCTCAATTCTTCTCACTTTGCTTTGCATCAGTTTGCCATGTTTTTCTGAAACTCCCCTTGCCATTTCCCACAGCACAATATGCTGCAACTTTTTCAGCCATTTGCTGGGCATCCCCTCAATTTCCAGTTCTTTGCCACAAAAGAGCTGCTATAAATATTTTTGTACACAGGTTCTTTTTACTTTGATCTCTTTAGGTGGTATTGCTGGGTCAGAGGTTATGCACATTTTTATAGCCCTTTGGGCCTAGTTCCAAATTGCTCACTAGAATGGTTGGACCAGTTCACTACTCCACCAGCATGTCATTAGTGTACCTATTTTTCCCTCATCCCCGCCAGCATTTGTAATTTCTGATAGGTGTGAGGAGGTGCCTCAGAGTTGTTCTAATTTGGCTTTCTCTAATCAGTAGTGATTTAGAGCATTTTTCTTTTTCTGACCATTAGTCAACTGGGGAATGGCTCTTATATTTGAGAAATGAGGCCTTTATCTAAGAAACATACCATAAAAATTTTTGATATTACTTCATTGTCTGTAGTATCTTTTTGCTTTGTCTGAGTCATGATTGCTATCTACTTTTTTTTAACTATAGCTGAAACATATTAGATTCTGCTCCAGCCCTTTATTTTTTAAATTCTAAATTTTGGAGGGGGGCGGGGCAATGAGGGTTAGGTGACTTGCCCAGGGTCACACAGCAGGTAAGTGTCAAGTGTCTGAGGCCGCCAGCCCTTTATTTTAACTGTGTGTCTTTCTGTTTCAAGTCTGTCTCTTATAATCATTGGATTCTAGTTTCTAATCCATTCTGCTATCACCTTCCATTTTTTGGGTGAGCTCATTCTATTCACATTCAGCTATTACTGTGTATTTCATCCTATTATTTTCTCTCTCTTTGTCTCTCATCCCTCTTCAGAAGTTTATTTTGCTTCTAACCACTGCCTCACTTAATTTATCCTCCAGTTTTTCATTGTACCCCACTCCCATTCTCTTATGCCTTGCCCTCCTATTTCCCTGTTGTGCAAGTTATGTCTCTATATACAACTGAGTGTGTATATACGTGTGTGTGTATAAAAATTAACTTTTTTCTTCCCTCTTTGAACCAATTCTGATGGTTGTCTGTCATGCCTTCTCCACATTTTCCCTTGCATCGTAAAAGCATTTCTTTGCACACCTTTTATGTGAGAAAATGTTCCCCATTCTACCTCTCTCTTCCCCCTTCTCCCAGTGCATCCCTCTTTCTTCTTCATATTTTTGGAGATCTTTCCAACATAATTGACTCACATCCATGCTCTCTGTCTATGTAAACTCCTTTTAACTGCTTTGATAATGATAAAGTTACATGTATCATCTTTCCATATAGAGTTTGAGTCCCTTTTATATTTTTCCATTTTACACTTGAGTATTGAGTTTGAATGTCAAATAATTGCATTTAAAAGTCATTAGCTGGGGGCAGCTAGGTGGCACAGTGGATAAAGCACCGGCCCTGGATTCAGGAGTACCTGGGTTCAAATTCAGCTTCAGACACTTGACACTTACTAGCTGTGTGACCCTGGGCAAGTCACTTAACCCCCATTGCCCCGCAAAAAAAACCAAAAAACAAAAAAAGTCATTAGCTTTCACTTCCCTAATTCTAATACTCTAAGGAATTATTTTCTTCAGTGAGACTTCATACCTCATTTTTTCATTTGGTTAATTCTGCTTTTTAAGGATTTTCTTTGAATTTTTTATTCCTTTTACCACACTTTTACTTCTTTTCATAATTTTCTTGCATCACTTTCATTTCTTTTTCCAATTTTTCTTCTACCACTCTTATCTCCTTTAAATCTTCCAGGAATTCTTGTTGGACTTTGAGGCTTTTTTCACATTATTGTCTTCTTTTGAGTTTATGGCTTGGTCCTCTCCTGCCTCTGTAGTAGCTTTTTATGTTCAAATTATTATTCTGTTAATTGCTCATTTTTTCAGTCTGTTTCTTGACTTTGGACTTTATGTTGGGTTCTGTTCACCTGGGGGTGGGGAAACACTGTCCCAAGTTTCAAGCTTTTTCATGCTGCTGTTTTCAGAGCTCTTTCTGGGAGTCTGCAAGTTTTTGGTGCTTTCATTGTGGTGTGATCCTGGGAGAGGATCACTCTCCTGGTCTGCACTCAGGCCCCTGTTTTCCTGCAGTTGCTCATGCTAGCACTCCTCTTTGCCTTGGAAGTGTCGCTAGAGCCCCTGCTCCCTTTTGATTTACTACAGCCTTCCTTTCTACCCTGGAACTGTAACCCAGAACTGCTTATGGGCAACAGGGCCAACCAGACCAGTGCCAGCAGAGTCCCTTATAATCTGACCAGTTGTCTGACTCCATCTCTAGGTTGAGAGCTCTGGAAGCTTCTGCTGTTGCTGCGACTGCAGTTGCTGCCACCACATATGTGGATTCTAGCTAGAGAGGTGCTCCCCCCTTCTCCCCCCCCCCCCGCCATGTTACAGACTTCTGCTGACCACCTTAAGTTTTCTTAGGCTGGAACAATGTCTCATCTCAACTCTGTGCTGGTTTTGCTGCTTCAAGTTATTTTAAAGTTATATGGAGGAGAATGTTGGGAGTTCAGCAGGGGGACTGCCCCTAATGCATCATCTTGGCTTTGCCCAGCTTACCTCCAACTTTCCCCCGTCTTTAATAGTATTTTTTTCCCACTTACATGGAAAAAGCAATTTGATCACTTCTAACTCTTAATCTCTGGCCTCTATCCCAGGGCCAGATTGGGTGTATGTAGTTAGAGACCCTCTCAAAAAGATATGCCAGATTGGTACTTGGCTCACATTGGTAGAACCTGTCATTATGCTATAAAAGCCCTCAAGAATCCAAGGTGAACTATACATCCTGATGATCCATCGCCATACTGGACATCTCGGAATTGGATGTCCAAAACTGAATGTGTTATATTCCCCCCACTCCTCTTCCTAACTTCCCTATTACTTTGTTACTCTTTTTTTTGCGGGGCAATGGGGGTTAAGTGACTTCCCCAGGGTCACACAGCTAGTAAGTGTCAAGTGTCTGAGGCTGGATTTGAACTCCTGAATCCAGGGCCGGTGCTTTATCCACTGCGCTACGTAGCTGCCCCTTCCCTATTACTTTGAAGGGCACCACCATCCTCTCACACAACTCCTCTTTCCCCTCCCATCCCCATCCACTGCGCCACCCAGCTGCCCCCCATCCACTCTTAAATCTTATTTATTCCACCTTAGGGAAGGGATTCTTAGCACAGTGCCTGGCATTTATATAGTAGGCACTTAAGGTTCTTTCTACAAGCATTTATTAAGTGCCTACTATATAAGAGAGGTTCCATAGTGATGCTTCACACCAACTCCATGAGCAAGGTACTATAGATACTGCTCTCCCCATTCTATAAAGGCGTTTGAATAAGATTGTGGGGACAGTAAAAAGCGATTTTTGAAAAACGCTTTTCTCTCCCATTCCTACACATGTGATCATGCACTCAATTAAGAAATAACTTGGAGAAAACTTGTTTAAGGGGATGGTGTTAGGGTGGGAATGACACAATAGCTGTTTTCTAGCATTTGAGAGGAGGTGACTGACAGGGAGAGGGGTTAGATTTGTTCTGCCTTTCCAGACTCGGCATAATGGATGGGTTTTGCAGAAACACACATTTAGGTCTGATAGAACAAACTCCCATGTTTGGAGCTATTTGGCTGCCTTAGGAAGGAAGAGGGTTTGCCTTCATTAATGGTCTTCAAAGGCTGATCACGTGTCTTGTATGACATAGGGCAAATCTGCTTCAGGCTTCATAAAATGTGTAAAAAAGTAGTTTCTGACTTTATGACAGATTTGTCAGTCTATGCCTCCTATGTCCAAGTTGTTTCCTGACTAGCCTAATTTACAAAACTTTCACAGGGATCCAAATATACACAACGAAAGCCAGCCTGGTCAGTCAGCCTCCTTAGAGTAGTCTGCTCTGTCACTGAGGGGTCCCCATGGACTTAGCTGTTTTTCCTTCAGCTCCCCAGTCACAATGCAAGAGTCCATTCTGGGAAAACCAGAGGTTAAGACAGAGGTCCAGGTTCTCCTTTAGAGTGGTTTGAAGCTCTCATCATAGGAGTACAATTTAAGAACAACATTGGCACCAGGATAGTAACAGAACTAGAGACCATGGAAGTTTTCAGTTTGCACATGTCTCTTGTTGAAGTGAAAATAGATTTGTTCTTGACTCAAAAAGCAGCACTGGGTGTAATAGATTACAGAGTTTGTTGTGACTAAAAGCTTTTTAATTAAGAGCTGTTCAAACCTTCCTTATGAGGCAGTGATTTCTCCATCCCTGGAAGCCTTAAAGTGATGCTTAGAGTGGGAGTTCCTGATCATGTATAGATAGACGTAGTAGATGTATAGATGGTACTAGATGACTCCCGAGGTCCCTTCTACCTCTGAAATTGTGTTCCTGTGAACATGCAACTATCCATTTGCAGATTCTTCTTAGCTTAGTTATATTATTTCCTTTCCATTCCCAGTACTGCCACATTGGTTCAAGGCCTTTCACCTCAATACCTGGATCACTGATAGTCCTCCAGTCAGCCTTCCTTACTCCAAACCATCTTGCTGACTGTTGCCAGACTCAGTTTCAGAACATCACTTTTTGTCATTACACCTAAATCACTAAAGAAACAGGAATTGTGATGCTATTCCCCTGCACAAAAATCTGGAGAAAAGGGAAGATCCTTGGCTTGGTATCCAAGTTGACCCCAGTTTACATTACACCAGCCACTACTACTACTCCAGGTGGATTCTTTTCCTTATTGGCCTTTGACTAAATGGTAAGCTTTTCTATCTCATGTCTTGTTTTCATGAAGTTACTCTTGACTGAATACTTTCATGTCATCTCCACAATCAGTATAAAATTGTTTTGGTTTTTAAAACCCTTCATGACCCATATAATCCCTTTCCAATCTTTCTACATTTCCATCCCTTTTATGTTCCTTACAATCCAGCAACTGAATCCCCAGTGTTCCTTACAGAAGTAACTCCATCTCCCCACTCAGTATTTTCACTGCATGTCCTGTATTGTCTCTAATACTCTCCTTTCTCATCTCTACCTCCTGCTTTTCCTGGTTTCCTTCAAAGTAGCAATTTATCTCCCATTTACCTTCTTTGCATGTTTGCATTTTCCCCCACTGGTCTGCTGAAAAGGTAGAAAGGATCTCTACTTGAGTGATGATTAAAGGACGGAAAGGAGGGAAATGATGCAAGAAACATTCTGAAAATATAGTGGGATTTGGTGAGTGGTGGAGAGAGGAGAGTCATAGATTCAGGGTGTCAAATTGGAAAAACGTAAGGTAACTATTGATAAACAAGAAGTCTAGAGGACATCCTGATTTGGGGGGAAGGTAATGAGTTCAATTTCATGTTTTGAAGTTGAGGTGCTTAGGGGTATAGAAGATTTTGGAATCTCCCACACAGAAATAAAAATTGAGGCCAGGAGACCTGGAGAAATTCAGTGGAGAAAATGAATTGCAGAAGAGTAGAAGTATTGAATTCTGGAAAAGGGAGACCAAGCATCCTGGAAGCACACTATATTCATGGCAGGGATCAGAACAGGAATCTTAAGGGTGAGTTGTTCATGCCTTTAGGGAAGGATAAATCCAATGAAATACATCATGGCAAGGAAAGATTTTCTCATACTTGGCCTTCTTCCCTTTCTGGCTCTCTAGGTTGATTCTTTCTGATTTGAAGCAAACCTTTCTGAGACTCCTCAGTTTTCTGAAAAACAGTCGTTTGACTTTCAGTGCATATGAATAACCTGGAGAAGGCTGAAGCCACCAGTACCAAGTGATAGATTGTAAATACATTAAATACCCTGGATGGGTATTTATCAGTGCTTTGTTTTCCTTTCTGTATATAGAGCCCGCTTATGGGGAAAGAGGATGAGCTTGAGCCAAATATTTATTGGGGTCTCTATAAAATGAGAAGGGATGGTTTTAATGACTTGGAGTCTCTTCCCTTTATAAATTTGTGATGCTGTGACTTTAAGCCCGGCAAACCTTTTTGATGGACAGCTTTTGGTGGGGTGGTGGAGGACTTAGACCATGGATAACTTTTTCTTTATAGCCCCTGCTTTTCCCACCACTTTGCAGCCCTCCCTGGAGGGGTGATGGCCTCTCTCATTTTGCTACCAGGGTTGTTCTCTTCAATGTGATCCTTGGACACTATCCCAGTTACTTTACCACACCTTCTTCCTCTAGTACTTCTGCCAACTTCCTGACCTTTGCGAATTGCCTTTTTGCCACCATCTCAGATTGGGCTCCTTTTCTTTGCTTCCCTTCCCTTCCTTTTTCCCCTCATTGTCCAAACCTCTTTGGAGTAACTCAGCTAAGAGCTCAACCTTTTACCCATTCTGTTTCTTTTGAGGGTTCCCTTTTATATATAATTTGGGAAATCCTGGATTTAAGGTTTTTTAAATCTTTTAAGAATCTGATAAATAAGTTTTAGAAATAAGAACCACTGAACCTTAAAATTGGAAGGGATCTCTTAGAGTAGATGAGCAACAAAAACTTTTGGAGGAAAAAATAAAATGACCATGCTTGGCGACATTGCTCTGTTTTTATACTGTGCATTCTTTAAGGTGTTTTTATCTTTGTCTCCCTAGTACTTAGCTTATACTCTTTGTTCCATTGGCCGGGTTGATTTTGTGTCTCTGTCTTAGGGGAGATGGAATTAACTGGTAGTATTGATAACTGAGGCTATATAAGAACTTCCAAGTCAGACTAGCTCAAAGAGACAACATGGATATATCAGAAAAAGTGAGCTCATTACATGATTAACAAACTAGGGAGAGGGAGTTGTGGCTAGGGGGTGGGTTTGAAGCTCACATAATACTTTCTAGTTTCCTGACTGCTTGGATTTAGCAACAAGTTTATGCTGTTCTAATTTTAACAAGGAATGGTTGACTAAAATTAGTTGGCTTACTGCTATGAGAAGGTAATGCATTTTAGAAAACCGTGGTACATGGGACTTGTGGTGGTAGAGACCATGCTGATCCTATGTCCAGAGAACAGACTGGAGGTAGATCAACTAATGTGTGGAATTTAGGAGAATAACTTGGAGAATAACTATAAAGGTCAACCACAAAACCAAGGCTTTTCCCTCTGCCTTCTCACTAGACTGTATAATGAAATAGGCAGAATATGCTAAGTAAATATTAATCTTATTACATTGGAGATGAATTTTTTCTGAAGTTCTCAATTACTTTAAAATAGACACAGATGGTCCAAGAACTAACTCGCTCAGGCTCTGTTGCCCTGGTAACTTGTGGTTAGGAAATGTTAATAGTGAGGAGAAGGCTAAATAAGGATTCATTTGGAATCACTTCATTTGGTGAACTGAAGGGGCTTGAGAAAGTTCATTGTTCAGGGAAGGAGGAGGGGGAGGTGGTCTCCAGCTCCTGGCCAGTGCTGGCCTAACAGACAGAGGAAACCTTCATTTATGGCTCTCCTTTACTCCCAGAAAAGTTGTTAAATATTTTCCTATTTTCTCTAGATATGTAAGAATACAATAAAATGCAAATCAACAAGTAGGGATTGGGATCCTACTGTGGATCTTGTCATTTAAACCCATTCTTAGGATTTGATAGTAACAATGGTTTTAATCTTCATATACAGGTTACTTCGTAGTACAGTGAATGTCAATGGATGTTGAACTGTCCTTTTGTTATCAGAATCCTTCCACTCTACACCCAGGAAGGTGGTGGCAGATTTTTTAGGGGTTTGAAAACAATCTGACTTTCAGTATCACTCATCATAAATAAGAAACCAGGTCACCTTGAAAGACACTTGAAAACTAAGACATAGATTAATCATGTTCCCTTTTCTGTTCTTTTTAGCTTTATCTCCAAGCCAGAATGAAAGCAGATTGGGCGCGACTTGTGCGCCCCACACTTCAGTTTGCTTTCATTGCTTTATCTATCTACGTGGGGCTTTCTCGTGTTTCTGATTACAAACATCACTGGAGTGATGTGCTGACTGGACTCATCCAGGGAGCTGTCGTTGCAATTCTTGTTGTAAGTATTCACGTTAAGGTGTAGAACAGCCGTCCTAGAATAAAAAGTTTTAAGAGTTGGACCTTCAAATCAATCTTCAGTGCAGCTGGCCTCATCTTATAGATGAGGAAAGTCAGGCTTCCAGATAAAGTGAATTTGAGTTAAGGGTGAAACTGGGACCATAACCCCAATTTTTTATTTCCAGTATTCCATTCACTTAAATTAAGCACTGAAAAATTATGCACTAAAGAACATACAAATAAACACATAGTCCAATGCTTAGGAAACTTAGAATTTGGTAGAGGAGATATATAACATGAAGCATCTATGAAGAATTCTTAAGCTGTTCTACTTGAATGGTTGCAGGGAGGGAATGTATGGACCAAGAGTGACTTGTCGTATTTGTTGGGTGGACTTCCATCTGTAAATCATTTGGACATTATAGTCACTGCTTTGGCCTTAGTTATTGAGGAAGTTACCAAAATATTCTCTAGTATTTTTTAAAAAAACATTTCAGTGATCTTTTTTTTTTTTCCTTCTTAAGAATGTCTCTTCTTAGGTATCTAGTAAGAACAATAATTTGGAAACTTTTGAACAAAAAGACAAACTGTCAAATGGTAAAATAGATCATTAAACAGGAATTAGCAGCCCTTAAATGATAGGGAGCTTTGATAGAAAAAAAAATGCTGCTATAGGGACCGACACCCCACTTCCCCATACTTAGCTGAACACATTACTGCAAAAGAGAATTTGAAGTGGAAAGTGAATAAAGAGTACACAGAACAAAACAGTATTCTGATCCCTTAAACTTAGTTCTCTATTTTAATCTATTTCTTAGGTTGTATTTGTATCAGATTTCTTTGAGGAAAGAAACTGTCCATTTAAGCAAAGAAAAGAAGAGGACTCTCACACAACTTTGCATGAGACGCCAACAAATGGAAATCATTATGGAAGCAATCACCAAGCATAAAGGAGCTAAAATCGCCTGCTTTCTAAAGGAAAATGATAACAGCAGGAGGCAATGCTCTTTCCTCCTGGTGTAAAAAGCCTTTAAGGGACTGCTGCTGCTATACCTCTCAGACGCCCACTTTACCTGTGTATATAGTCACATTTAACACAATAATAGCTTTAAAATTCATTCAAAAGATTTCAAGCCTTTCACTAAAACACTACCCACCTGTACATTTTTTTTATTAAAATAATGTGGTAATGCTTTGTATGTACAAATGTGTATGTCATATTCTTTGCTAGAATGATGCTTGTTTTAAATACAAATTAAAATGTTTATGATGAAGACTGTCTTGGAATAAGAGTTGTCCATTTGTTTACAGAAAATTCAAAGAGCTTGTCTCTGAAATGTTGAACAGGGCTGACATCAGTAAGTGGTTCATTCTATAGGTAAAGGCTTGCAGCAAACACAATGTCTCTCTTGATTTTGGTGATTCCTATAATAAAGGAAAATAGACATAAGTACTAAGCTAGCAGAAAGACACACAATGTCAAAACTGTTGAGTTAGAAACCCCCTTCCTATATAAACATGATCATGCTTCCCTAGCCTAAAACTTGGTCCTAATTATTCCACCTCTCTCTAGGAACACTTTGGCTGGTCCAGGCAATGTTGATCATGACATTAGAATTGATGCATTAAACAGGCGAAAATACAGAGGGAAAAGCCTTTGTCCACTGACACCAACTTGGCCTTCAGCAAGCAAGACTCCACAGGTCTACTTAATCCAGATAAAAAGAATGCAAAAAAGCCCCCTAAAAACCCAATACATATGACATTACATTAAAAACATGGAGTCCAAAGTTTGACAGCTTAGAATTTTTAGGAAAATCTCATAAGGTACAAACCTTCTGCAAATTTATTCTCCAGTTCAGTGTTTCCAATAGCTTTTGCAGCTTGACACATCTGTCGGAGCAATTCTTCCAGACGCCTCATACAACGAATTATGCTGCCTAGTCAAAGAAGAAGAACAATTATCTCACTGCTTTGGGCTGATGAGACATGAGCAAGTTTGTGTTGAATTTTGTTTGAGGCCAGCAGTTACAAGCTTGCTAAAAAGTTAAGCCTGGGAAATATTTGCACTTTGGCTTGAAACTTGCATCTGTTATTTGCTAGGTGTGTGACCTTGGACAGCTTTAGCTCTTGGTGCCTCATGGGACCAACAAATCTAATGCTAGACGGAACCTTAGAAGCTATCTTGTTCAAATCCCTTGTTTTTACAAATGAAACAGGTCAAAAGTCAAGACACCTATATGGGGAAAACTAGGAATTAAAATCCTGATCTTCTGACTCCAAATCCAGTTAATGGCTCTTGTAGCACAGAAGAGGTAGAGCCAGAGAATTTTCAAGGCTTCTGCCAGCTCTAAATCCTAGAGCTAACCTCCCCCCGCCGCCCCATATAGGGCATGGCAGGGTCTCAAACACTCAAGGATGAGTGTCCGTTTCAGTCCAGTCTCTTTCCCTCACCTGACCCACTGAAATTCTGGGGACACTAAGGATCTTGTGTCAGAGGAAAATACAAAATTTTTGTTAAAATCCAAAAATTACTCATGAGCACTCATCCGAGGCATCCTAAACCAAGCAGTTATTGTTTAATAATAAGGGCATTTTTAGCATTCATTGACTTAAAAATCTCCTTTCCTCTTTTGTGTTAGAAAAGTAGTCTATCCTTGTGGACAAGATTTTCTTCAATGTTAACAAGATGTTAAGTCATGTATGAACCTCATTTGGGACTTTCTGAGGTGAATGCTTAAGTGACTTACCCAGGGTAACATAGCTAGTAAGTATCTGAGGTTGGATTTGAACTCAGGTCTTCCTGCCTCCAGGCTGGGCAGTCTGCTACACCTAGCTGCTCCTATCCAGGCTGTATACTGTCTCAAACTAGTAATGTGCTAAAAAGCTCTCTTTCCACCATTAGTTTTCACATAAGGCTGCCATATAGTCACCTAATTTTTCAGAATATCCACAATCCTTATATTAAGTATTACATATGTAGAGCCCTTTGGAGGTAGATGCTGGTACACTATAAGGAAAGTTCCTAAGTGGAATGTCCTAGAGACCTGCACTTGGTATTCTATTGATCAAGATTTTAATCAATAAACTCAGATGAAGACCCACTGGCTGATGCTCATACCATCACAGATTGGGTTTGAAGGAATCCCCTTGGATCCATTAAGGAGAATCTGGGCCATTGACATTGAGGTTGCTCAGTATCACATAGGTGAGAGTCCAGGTCCTCTGACTCCAAATTCAATACTCCACTGCACCACACTGCCTCCCAATAGAAGCTGGAAGGGAATGCTTGCTTAGAACTTCTAGGGAAATTGCTATATACATTTTACTAGTCAAGACCCCCCAAATAGCTCAAAGTTAGAAAAATGGTGGTCAAAAAATGAATACTCTCCTAAGGCTGCACTGATGCGGGTAAAGGACTGTATTCTATTTTGTAAAGTCAGCACTGGAGCACTGTTCAGTTCTGCATATCAGCATTTTAGGAAGGATAAACTGGAGAGTATCCAAGAGAGGATAACCAAGATACTGAGAAAACTGCTAACTAGGACCTTCGAGGATCAGTTTGGAACTGGGGATATGTAAAGGGAAGATTAGAAGGAGGGGGAAAAACAATGCCTCCTAGTTCTAGTTCTTCAAAGTCTGTGGGACTGAAGGAAGATTAGACTCATTTTGCTTAATTTCAAAGGGCAGAAGAATTTAGGAACAAGTAGAAGTTGCCAAACAAACTCCACAACAGAATTCTTTCAAAATATACTGGGAGGTAGTGAGTTCTCAGAGCAAAGCCTGGATGACTTACATTACAGGAAAGATTGTTCTGTAAACTCTTCTGTTCCTAAGACCTTAAGCAGTTTACAGCAAAGCACAAGGCTTTCTTGGGAAAAACAATCTCATGCTAAACATTCCATAGTAATTTTTTTTGGGGGGGGGGGCGGGGCAATGAGGGTTAAGTGGTTGTGCCGCCTAGCTGCCCCTATAGTAAATTTTTTTAAAATGACAAATAAAATGTTCGAGATGGTTAGCTGTAGTGCCATGAATTGAATAATTTTGGCTGTACAACTGAGACAATTTTTTCACTGAGAACAATCTACTTTCTGGTACTGTCAGGTCAACCCAATAATCTAACTCTCAGGATGGTGCTGCTGGGCCAACCTGACTATCCTAGTTAAAGATTTAATAGCCATTTTTGTTGGTCCTTTTTACCAGAGATAATTACCTCAGTGTAAAAACCTGAACCAAAAAAGAATGGAGTTTTTTTAAGTCTTGGCTGTGATAAAGTGTTTTACCATCACTCCTCCTCTCTAAGCCTCAGTATAGTTCTAAGGTCCTGTCTAAGGAATGGTAAAGAGATTTAGTCTTTCCTAGGAGTCATTTTGAAAGTAGGAGCCAGAAATTCTGGGTGTGAGAATCTAACTAACTTTCCTTGTAGAAGTCTGAAAGTACAAATATTAGAAATTGCAACTCATGAATTGAAGCAAAAATAAAAGATGTGAAGACTGTAAGGGGGAGGGAACCCTGTATTTAGAAAATAACTTACAAGAACACTTTGAAAGACATTTTGCTTAATACATTATAAATAAAAGCTTTTATATTACTTGGCATATTGCTACCTAGACTTTAGTTTCCTTAGTCATTACAATTTTTCCACATTGGGCACAAACTCATGAGCAGAGATGTATTTTTTTTCTCCCTCAAGTACTTTTAATAACAAAAGTTAGAATTCAGTGACTTTTCTGCTTGCGGGCTTTTAATGCCCTCCACAGATGGGGGTGCTTTTTAAGTCTGGGAGGAGACAAAAAAGCTTCCTTTGTTTCATCAAACAATATATAATCTGTGTTCCTTAATATTTAAGGCGTGAAAATATACAATTTAAGCCTATACTTAGGGGTGCTTTTTAAGTCTGGGAGGAGACAAAAAAGCTTCCTTTGTTTCATCAAACAATATATAATCTGTGTTCCTTAATATTTAAGGCGTGAAAATATACAATTTAAGCCTATACTTACTATACGAATAAACATTTTCAAATTTAGTATGCAACAGAATTTAATAAACAAACCAGATTGTTAACAATGCATTGTATAGTCCTAAACTAACAGTATGATTTTAGATTTGTAAAGAAAGGGTCGGTCTTAAGACCCTTTCCAGTTTCAATTTTTTTCTCTCCACAGTTTCAATTTTTTCCTCTCCTGTCATTAAACCTTCTTCAAACATTTTTGTCTCTAGACAGATGTTGCTGAGTCAAGGGACCAACTAGAGATGAGTGTTTTCCAACAGTGACAAAATAAGTGGCATAAATCTGACCGGTGTTTAGTGAAGGATGCCCTAGTAAGTACCTTCTAGGCCCAATCAACTGAATGACTGAGTTGGTACAAATGTGATGATACTCACATGGCCATTGACCAGACAGCATGGTGTCTCTTGGTTTATGCCCACAGGCACCATGAAACATAACATATCAGTCTATAATAAGTTCCCAAGGGGATTATGCAAAACCTATTTACTTGTAGGTTCCATATAGTGTGGACTTGACTTAGTGATTCAGGAATCACTGACACAGGACCATCCAGCACAGCATGCCCTCAACAAAGAAGGAACTGTGCTCTATGGGCAAAGCCAAACTTCTGTAGCTCAAAAGAAATGTAAGATCTGAAAATTTAGAGAATCTACCCCAAATGTTTGCATGGACTATTTGTGCTTGACCCATGGTAGAGTCTTCCAAGCTTTGTACTGGTCTGATGAGCCACAGGTGGACACACTATAATTTGACTCTAAGATATTGATGTCATTTCAGTCTTCTCTGAGAATGAAGAACCACCACCATATAGTCTGGAAAGAGCTTGTGTTTTTTCCTTCCTTTACAAATGAGCTTTTTTTTTTTTTTTTTTTTTTGCAGGGCAATGAGGGTTAAGTGAATTGCCCAGGGTCACACCACTAGTGTCAAGTGTCTGAGGCTGGATTTGAACTCAGGTCCTCCTGAATCCAAGGCCAGTGCTTTATCCACTGTGCCACCTAGCTGCCCCCCCCCCTTACAAATGAACTAAAACTGTTTAAGTCTCAAACTCTTCATAGTTCTGATAGCTGTTAGCAAGTATTTTTTAAAAAGATGATAGCAAAATGATAGCAATGGGAACAAGACTTTCATTCTGAGTCATAATTTCCTTTTAGCTATTTGATGTGCTTCACACCAATTTTCTTTTTTAACCCCAAATTAAAGCAAAAAAGTAAATATTTTGAAGTCGGTGAATATAACATTATAGACACACTTCCATATGTTCATAATTCCTGGGCACAAATAACAGATGACTTCTAGGTGCAAATCTAGTCTTCCTCCTTTAATCTTTTAGATGAAGAATAATCTGCCCAAGGTTAGACAGTCAGCAGCAGAGCTGCTCCTGCCTGTAATCTGGTACTCACTATAAAAATAATCTTTCCTATTTAATCTTTAAACACAGCTTTGAACCCAAGTACAGCTGTACTCATGCATTTGAGGTCAAATACAGAATAGCTTTGTACCTACCAAAGATGCATAGGCACTTATTTTTTAAAGCTCCATAAAAGGAAATTGGCTGATATTCAGAGAGATGGTACTTGAGGACTGGGAATGAGTACACTATAACTAAGGCTTATTTCCAACAAGAGGTCTTAAAGTTTGCACGCAAATTCTTATTCTCTTCTTACTGCAAACAGCCAGGGAATTCATTATTTCTCCAATCTAGCCTTCTTTTAGAGACGAGGAAACAAAATGCCAAAAGAAGACCCAATTGTAATATTATTAAAATCATGTGGTTAATATAATTTCATCCAACTCCTGATTCATTTAGTCTTCTGGTTAATACCTTCTGAAGTAGGCAGCTAGGTGGTACTGTCTATGGAGAGTGTGTTGGACCTAAAGGAAGACAGACCTGAGTTCTAATATAGCCTCAGACAAGTAGGACCCTAGGCAAGTCACTTAATCTGTTTGCTTCAGTTTCCCCACCTGCAAAATGGAGACAATAGTAGTACCTACCTCCAAGAGTTGTTGCAAGGATAAAATGAAATGATATTTTAAAGTGTTTTGTAAGCCTTAAGGCACTATTTTTATTTTCATCACCAATATTATTATTATGCAACCTGTAACAAAATACTTGGCTATAGAGCCAGGCCAGATGATTATAAACAGCCTGTACAAGCTCTGGTCTTAATCTTCCACTGTCCTACAGCTAGGTGGGCAGTAGAAAGTGCTAGGTCTGGAGTCAGGAAGACATCTTTATAAGTTCAAATCCAGTCCCATATGTTTACTGGTTGTGTGACCCTGGGCAAGTCTCTTAACCCTGTTTGCCTCACTTTCCTCATCTGTAAGAAGAGCTGGAGAAGTAAATGGCAAACCATTCCAGTATTCAAGAAAACCCCAGATGGAGTTACAAAGAGTTGGACACAACTGAAATGATAAAATCACGACAAAAGTCTACAGAAAGATGTAAAGCCACACTAGTTGCTAATAGTGGAATGTGAAAGGAAATCCTTTATCACAACATGAATACTATCTTCAGCAGG
Source organism: Dromiciops gliroides (assembly GCF_019393635.1). Classification (NCBI taxonomy): domain Eukaryota; kingdom Metazoa; phylum Chordata; class Mammalia; order Microbiotheria; family Microbiotheriidae; genus Dromiciops; species Dromiciops gliroides. The sequence goes on from NC_057861.1 coordinate 400,724,048, forward strand.
AGGACAGTAGATGGGAAAGGGAAGAAGACCTAGGAATGGTAGTAAGCTCCAACTTCTTTGGGCTATTAGTTAAATGAATGAGGTTAATTTACATTCCCAGATTGAAAATGCTCAATTGATTTTCTTTCAAAAATTTAATTATTATTATGTAAAAGCTTCTATTCCAAAGGAATTATGTAATGACTTGTAACACAAACCCTTTCGCTTCATGGCAATGGGCTGATAATCAAATGTCATTTTAACCACTGTAGCAAGAATTGACCTAAACCAGGTCTTAACAGCAACCCTGTATTTTTCCAAGCAAGCATCACAGTGACAGGGCCTCTATCTACCAACCAGGCAGGCCCCTTATCTATCTCCTAAACATATAAGTTTAACCTATTTATAACATATAACAGGGGAACATACTCAGTCCTATAATATTTCAGTACTTTGACCAACAGAACAACTTATGAGGAAAAACAGTATCTGTAAGACAAATCACAGTTAAAACCATATGGAATGAATTATTAAGATAAAATTTAGCCCAAAATAACTGAACTAAGCAAATCTTCAGAGCACAGCCACGCTGCATTCTGGCAAACACTGAAGTCAACTTTGGAAAGCCCAACTTTGTTGCAGAGTCTTAGATTACTGGAGAATAATTAGGAAAATGAAGCCACAAGGCACCCAGAAAACTCACACGTGGGCTACAATCTCATGCTGGTTGTGGTTGTTGCAGACAGATTCTTGTCATCAAATTATACTATACAGGCATAAACACTAAACTGTCTAAAAAGAATTGGGGGGGGGAGAGGGAGGGTGCACAGTGGGGGGGTGCCAGAGGAAAGGAGGGTTGGAGGGAATTTGTTTTCCTATGGCGTTATTTGGATGTTTTTTGGAGCGATCATGTCATGAGTTTGGGAGCTCACTCGGGAATTTGTTCAAGGAAAATTTTTGTTTGAACAAAATTTTCAATCCTAGTCCCTCCCTACCGACTTTTGGGGTTGATAGGTAACTTTCAAAAGAACCCCTTCCAAGATCTGGAAGTCCTTCTTTCATAGATGAAGACTTAGGTCCTTGGATAAATGCTACCACCCACTAACATTAAATACATTAATGGCTAGCCAGAATTAGAATTACACACCCCAACGGTCTGCTTTACTGTGAAAATGCCTTTCCTGTTACAAATCCCAAGATCACATTTATAACTGGGTAAGAGAATACAGTATTTCACATATAAAAAGCTTCCTCCCACACCTTTTTCGGTTATTTTGTTGCCTCACTGTCCTTTGTATTCTTCAAAAAAAAAACATCTTATGAAGGGCAAGTTCTTTCTAGAATTAAGGTAAAAAAGGAAACTTAAAAACTGGATGATAATGTGCAATTTTGCAATATTAAGCATTAACCTCTAATTTCACCATTTCCCAAGCAAACACTTAATTGTGTGCTCAAATTTAGATCCAGAAAAAGTATCAAATGCTAATAAGAATGACTTTATTTTGGAACACAGGGCTCATTAAGTACAATTAGTAGGAAAGATTTCTTAAAAATAAAAGCCATTCTCAAAAGATCCACAAAATAGATGTCTATTATGGCCATGGATTTTTTTTTGTGTTAGGATTAGGTTCAAATTTTGTATGGTTACAACAAACCCGAAACAACATCATGCCTTCAAAGATAAAAAGTCAACACATTTGGAGATCCAGGTGAACAAGAAATATTTCTGATAGGGATGGGGATAAAGATTAATGCTGTCCTCTAACTCTGGTTAGTGAGATGTGTGGGCAAGGGTACCCACACCCATGAGGAGCTCTCAGTCAGGCACAGGAAGAAGAGCTCCCTGCTCAAATGCAGAGCCAAGTGGGATGTTTGGGAAGCAACACACCAAGCCCTGGGTCATCTTTTATTTTCTTATTTCAGGAAAAGAAAGTCCCCCTTAACAGTGAGAAATAGGGGGCAGCTAGGTGGCACAGTGGATAAAGCACCAGCCCTGCATTCCGAAGGACCTGAGTTCAAATCCAGCTTCAGACACGACACTACTAGCTGTGTGACCCTGGACAAGTCATTTAACCCTTATTGCCCCGCAAAAAAACAAAAACAAAAACAAACCACTCAGAAATAAATGGCCCCATGGCCTTTAAAAATCTCTGGGAGAGGCAGAAGCACATCATAAGAAGCTCCCTAAGATAAGACATCTTTGCAAAAGGTCCCCCAGGTAGCACTGTCTTCAGGGCTTCAAACCTTCAAAGTGGGCTATTAATAATTTTTGTTTTAGCAAAAGAGAAAAGGCAACAGCTGCTGCTCAAGCCCACAATGGAGACAAAAACAGACTCTAAGGAAAACTTCCCCTTAAAAAGGACCTCAGCACTCCCCCCCCCCATATTCTAACAATTCTATTTGTTTAATTTCATGAAACTAAAGCAATTGAACCACCACCCCTACTATAAAAATTAAAATTCCCTCAACCAAAACCGAGGCATATGTTTAATATGTACTTTTCTCTGAAAGCATTTCTAAAACACATGGCCTTCATTAGCATAAGACAGTGTTAACTCTCACAGGCTTATTAGGTTTGCAAACTATTTTGAGGACTTAAAGCGCTAAGTACAGAAACTCCTAGGCTACTTACTATTTTCACTTTTTTAAGACCCAAGGTTTGTTTGTTTTTTTCCCTTTTAAAAATTTAAATGAGGGAATAGTAATGGTAAAAGTCCAATAATTAAAAATTTCCAGTGCTGAAATTGTGTTTCCATAAATATTAGAGGCACACTGTCTTATGGGCCAGGGCTTCATTATATGATGCTTTTAAAGATTTTTTTTTTTCCCTACTAAGAACTGTTCCATTACAATTCTAAGAGTAAAAAGAAGAAAGGATAGCAAATATGCAGGCTACACCTTTTCAGCTGGTGATGTAATAGGAAAAATGCCCAATTAGGAAAAAATGTTTTTAGGAAAAAAAGTTTCATTTAATTCTGAACTTAACCAACACTGAAGAAAAAAACCCTTCCATACAGAAAGTATTACTATTATTATCCTAATTTTATAGATGAAGAAATGAGGCAGATAGTACACGAACCTGTGAATCACTATTACGTACAGCTCATTCAAAAAAGTATAATAAATTCAATGTTACTGTCCACAATGTCTTCTTTGTGAGAAAAAATATTTAAGGAAAATAAGAGAGAATTTTACATAAGCAGATACAGACTTTCAGTCTTCTGCTCATTAAAAAAATGAATGTTTAATTACTATGAGTTTAAGGAAAGGAAATGTCTAACACAAAGATAAGATAAAATCAAGAAACAGGACAGATCACATAAATTCAGATTATATAATTATAGCCTGAAATCTACCTCTACAATGATAGATGTTAAACTGGAGCTGAAATAATTCTAAGGAGCTGAGAAAAGAAGGCAGAATAACTTTCAGGAATGCTGGTATGCTGACTGAAAAGGTCAACCCATAGGTGGAGTCTTGTACTTGGGCATCACCCCAAACTGCCTTTAGTTTTAAATAGCACTGAGTTCATGTTTCATGACACACACTACATGAAATTTCTACTTAGTGCAAAATTTCAAATAAAATCCATTAAGTCAAAGTCTACAGACTCCTTTAGTGTTTCATTTGTGTGTCTGAGCAGGTATCACACAAAATCAGAGAAATTTCTAAATGGAAGTGAACTCTGAGAGTGGGTAGGGATAAAAAGGCTGCCATCCTCATTAACAATAAGGGTCTTTCTCTTGGACATCTCAGAGCTTTAGTCCTGTCATTGATCTCTATAATGTCTACACGAGAAAGTAAAACAAAGTCCTTTTAGCCCTTCTATTAAAATTTGAAAACTGAGGCCCAACAGATAAATTGTGTTTACACTGCTAGACCGTAAAAGTAAATGGTCTTTAACAATGTTCAGTGCAAAGTACTGACAATGTACTTAATGTGAAAATGGGCAAAGAGGGCAATGACTGGGAGCCAAGGCTCAAGAAGGGAATTCTAGAAACACATGATGCAAGCACTTTGACATCAAACTATCTGGACATATGTATCATCTCCCCTCTTAGAAGTAAGCTTCACAACAGTGCACAATAGTGCACTAAAGTCTGTAAAGTACTTTACATACATGATCTCATCTGAGCATTACAATAATTTTACGAGGTAGGAATTTTTATTAAATTTCAGACCTGGGATTTCAGAGTTGTTGGGGCACCCTGGTGAGGAAACAACCTTCCAATGCTGAGGCCCTGCTTTCTATCCACTGTGCTATACTGCTTCTCTGTGAGGCGGCTAACACATGAATGTTTATCCCCATTTGACATGAGGAAACTGAGACACAAGGAGTTAAACAACTTGCCTGTGGAATCAGCATGGCACAGTCAAAGGAACTGGATTTGGAGTACAGCTTTAAACCCTGGGCCTACCTCTCACTGTGGAAGTGGCACAAGCAAGGGCTTAACCTTTCTGGGATGCAGTCTAAGACCCTTGTCACAGCACCAGAAAGTGTCAGAGACATGACTCAGGCCTGGCTTCTCCCGACTCTGTGGCCGGTGTTATCTCTACCATACCACTTTTCCAAGACAGCAAAGACTGTTCATCCTCTCCCTCCTCAGCAGTCCCTGCTGAGCCTGGCACAGAGCCTTACTAATAGACAGAAAAGAGCTGTGTGCGAGCAAACTCTTATACATGAGGACGCATACGTATGCATGTAGCTATAACATTCATGGAGAAACTGCCATCACTTGTGATTCTCCTCTACTTAAACTGAAGGAATTCAGAGGTCAAATTTTAAGTTTGGTTTGGTTGATAATAAAAAAGTGTTATAAAGAGAATTTCAGATTCTCTGTCAGACTTTGAGAATAGGAAATTTTCCGTTGAGGCCAAAGATTAAGAACCTGTTGCTTATACTGTGCTTTCAAGTCAAAAAACATTTAAGTGCCTCTTATGCACCAGGTACTAGTTTAGAAATCCCACTTAGTGTCAAGCGATTAAGTGAGATGGAAATAATTCTTTCCCTAGAGTGCCAATCTGTAATCAGTCTGTAACTACAACTAATGTCAGCATAGCTCACAGTTTTGCACTCATATTCTCCCCCAAGCCAGGGATGTAGACCTGTGAATTCCTCAGTGTAGAGAGGAAATCTCTATCAAGAAAAGCCCCTCCACCGATTTGGCTGTTGAGTTGTTTTCAGTCATGTCTGGTAAGGATACTGGAGTGGCTTGCCATTTTCTTCTCTAGATCATTTTGCAGAAGAGGAAACTGAGGCAAACAGGGTTAAGTGACTTGCCCAGGGTCACACAGTGTCTGAGGACTGTGCCACTGCTTCACTCCCCACCCCCACCCCCGTTTCCTCCCTAATGCATACAGGCAACTGGCTTTTAACTGTCTTAGAGAGGAGGTGGGAGCACTGAGAGGTTAATGGAGGTGTCTAGGGTCAAAGTCTGTATGTGTCAGAGGCAGGACTTGAACCGGGGTCATCTTCCTTACTCTAAAGCAGGCTTGCCACTAAGCTATACTGATTTTTCATGTTGAATAACAAGTGAGGCATAAAATGATTCCCATAATGAAGTTAAGAGAGACAGTATGAAAAGTATCAGTGTGATAAAGAGAATGCATTTTCTGAATATTAAAGCAAATATTTCACAAAACTCATGAAAGCACAGCCCTATGTGAAGCCACTTTAGCAACCTATTTCTTCAGTTCTGCCTATTTGAACACACTATGAAAAGGAGTTTTGCTCTTCGTAGCAAGAATCAGATCTCTGAATCGTATATTCAGAGCTAGAAGGGATCTCTCAGGGAATCTAAACAAACTCCCTCATTTCATAAACAAAGAAACTGTGGCCCAAAGAATGACTTTTCCCAGCTTATACACATAGTAAAGATAGTAGGGATGTGACTTGAACCAAGGTCCTAACTCCAACTTCTATGTTTTCTTTACTAATTCATGACAATTCAGTAATCTAAGAATAATGGAGACATGATGATAAACTTACAACAGCAACATTGTGGACATTTTTTTAAAATGCTCACTAAGGTGAAGATGAGTAATTCCCTTAAAAGAATCTTCACAGCATAAAATTTACTCAGTTGTATCAAGTCCAACATAATCATTTTATGTCATCATTGCATCACTGTAAGCCTTGCAGGCTTACAATCCTAAATTATTGTATAGCTGTTTTAAAATGTACAATGCCTTTGTTTCTAATTAGCATCATTTTTCTTTAACTGTCATGTTGGTTTTATTCCTACTTTATTAAAATTTATCCTTATTCATTTTCTTTAAGCTCTTCTTCAATTTTGCAATTATTTTTTTCTTATTGGTTCACCAGTCTTTTGATTTCTTTCTGATTAGTTTTATTTCAGTAGTTTGGCCTCTGAGTAAATCTCTGAAAAATAAATATATATTAAATAAACACACGTAGATGTGTCGATGCCTCTACACATCCACATGAACGCACTTCTCTAGAGCCTTTAAATACTACTCCTCTTCACATTCAGTGATCTTTAACAAAAGGTTATTAAATCAAGTATAAACAAGCTTTAGCTAGAGTATCTTTTAGTAACCAATTAGAAAGACAGGAAATGTAATAAATACACTTCCCTACATATGAAAAAAAAGTATAAATTTAGGAAAAATTCTGATTTATCTGACAAGATAAAATATGGTTACTATTTTAATTAAATTTTCAAAAAATAAACAAAGGTCAAGCTTTAAAATACATTAACAATGTAACAATCTGTATAACTAATCCTTTAGATAGCTAGTATATACCAACTATACCCTCACAAAAGGTTCTAAAATTCCTTAAAGAACTATGAAAAGTTTATCCATTCTCACATTATGACTGAGTCTGGCGAATTTAATTTTTCAGTGATCTAAAGGATTATAAGCAAGTCTTCCTTCTCTCCTTCCATAATTCAGGTCTAGCTGCTGTTTTCTCTTTAACTAAAAAAAGAAATAAACTATGCCCGTTATTTTATAATCAATATTTTCACTGCAATAAGGAAGTTTATCATAACAGACATTCTTTGAATAGGTTCTTAATTTGAAACCAAGTATGAAAAGTCACATTTCTAGAAAGCAAGACATTCCAATTAGGCACACAAAGAGTTTAGCAGCAGTGATACCACAAAGTTAAGAATTCTTTAAAAATTGTTTTCAGATTAAGTATTCTCCATATACACCAAATTATTCATGGTAACACCATCCTACATAGCACAGACTATATGCTAAGAGAGACTTGGTAAAGTCTGTTAATTTTGTCAAATTTAAATCCTCAAGAATGAAGTGTTAACGTACCTTCAAAGACATCGGTCATTTTGCAGATGTGGGCAAATGTACATCCAGTTGCCCAGGTATAGACTACATCCATTAAGTTTGACTTGAATGTGTTTAGATAAGTCTCTTCATCAATTTCTAATTTGGCCTCTGCTGAAACTTTTGCAATCCTTTTAGCACATTCCTTGAAAGAAAAGATTAACTTTCAAAAAAGGTATTTAAAATACTATTTAAACCTCTGTTATTTTTGCAATCACTTTCTTGAGTTTTCCCATTCAGCACAAATGAAGCTATTTATTTCTTCATGGGTGCTATGTCTAAAGTTTGAATAGAGTATCATTAAGTCAGGTTTCAACACATTTATTCTAGATGAAGTAATCAACAAAACTCTAAAAATCAGATTTTTTTTTTAAAGTTCAAGGTGGAAGGAGGAGAAGGTATATTATATAGTATAAAGAGGGCTGGATTTGTAGTCATAAGGCCTGGGTTCAAAATTCTTACATTGGGTAACCTGCGGCCAATTACTTAACTCTCTGGGTCTCAGGTTCCTCACCTGTAGTCTTAGGGTACCAGACTAGAAGGTCGCCAAGGTCCCTGCTAGCTAATAACTACTGTTGTGTATGTGAAAACAAAAGGTACCATGTTCCTAGGTGAAGGACAGGGACTTCCCATTCTCAGGTTGAGGCACAAATCCAGGTTCCCAAAGGACTAGAAGGCCTTGCAGGCTGAAGAAGGAAGTGGAGCTTATGTGCTGAGGCACTTTCACAGATGGGTAGGCAACAATCATGGTTCATCCCTCTGTTCCCAAGAGCACAGTCTAAAACTGAGCTACAATTGTTGTGTCAAACTGAAACAGAAACGGGGGCCAAGAACCTGTACATAAGGATTCCTATAGTCCACAGAATGATTACTTAGTATGAAAAGAGCTTTTATAGTATTTTTATTTTTATTTTTTTATTTTTTACTACTTCCCAATTATATTTTAATCTGGTTCAGCCAAACTCCAGAACTGTTGTGAGTTGCATGTCTGACACCTCTGGTCCAAGGCATTCTAAAATAAGCAGCTTAAAATAAAAGTCTCACCTGCATTTGGCGAAGTGGTCCTGCTAACTGTTCTGTTAATTTGGGCAATTCAGTGGACTATTAAAAAAAAAAAAGAGGAAAAAAGAAAACTAGATGTAAAATCCCATAACATTATTTGAGCCCTCAAATAATTCACATTTTAAAAAATAATAAAAATCAAATTTATAACTTAATTTATAAATCAATTTATAATCAGTATTTCAAATACAACAAGGTCATTACACAACCTAGTAACTTCTAATATTTAAAGACAGATCTGGTATTTCATTACTTAAACATTAATATTTAACAGTGATGCAGAAGAAAAAGGCCTTGATATGGAGACAGAGGACCTACATTCAAATCTGGGCTCTACCATGATTACCTGTGTTACCTTAGACAAATCATGTAAAACCTCTGGGCTTCAGATTACTGGGCTTCATCATTAAAATGAGGTATCTAACTTAGGGTGACCTAAAAAGGTCCCTTCCAGCTCTAATCTACTACTTTCTTAGCATCCTGTTTTAGAATTTTATTTAAAAAAGGAGAATCCATGTGCAAAAATGTACTGAATAACAATACAAGCATACAACTTAGTCTTAATTTTCTTAATCTATATTAAGAAAAATATTTCATTCTTGTTCCTCTTCTCATCACATTGAACATTTCTAATATTCTTTCAATTATTTAATTTCTTCATAATTAAAACTGTCTAGCAACAACACTGTTACAAGTAAACGTTTTCATGTTTTTTTTGGCTTATATATGAAATGTCTGTTGCATGGATTCATAAGATATATTAATTTATTAACTCACATTCTCCTGAAACACAAAACAGCTTAGCAAGGCAGTAGCCTGCTCTGCAGACAGGTCATTGAAAAGTCCATTAAACATCATTTCAGTTAAAAGCAGCTCATCAGCACTATATAAAAAAGAGAGAATATTTAATAACAAAATATATATTTTTAAAGTTTTGCTAATATATATATATATATATATATACACACACACACTATTCAGCCATTCAGATAAAGGACAGAATGGACAAAGATCAAAAGAAATTAGAGAATGAACAAGACTATTTGCCAGGGAATGAAAAAACAGCTTGATAAATATAAAATCACACCATAATAAATACATGAAGACCCTTTTTACTTCCTTAATGTAAGAGACGCAATGGGTGAGAAGTCTATCCAGGGAAGTCAGGGAAGAGAACAGGTGGTGAAGAGGAAGGAAAACATTTGAGACAAGGGTGACATGACAAAGTTGGGAGATGGAGTGTAATATGTAAGGGATAGCAAATAGGCCAGTGTATCTGGATCATAGAGAATGTGGAAGGGAAATAAATATAAGAAGACCAGAATGATAAAAAGGGAGCCACCATTTTATGAAACAGGGCAATAACATAGTCAGACTTGTGCTTTAGGAAGATAAATTTGATATCTGAGTGGAAGATGAACAGGAGCAGAGAGATGTGAAGATGGGATACCAACCAAAAGGCAATTGCAATATTCTAAGCATGCATGAGGTGACAGGCAGCGTCAGAAGGGAGAAAGAAACATAAAACAAAAAATAATGCAAAAGTAGCAGCCTCATCTTGGCAATGGATTGGTTATGGGGAATGAGAGAAAGTGAGGAGTAAAGGATGACTCCTAGGTTTTGAGCCTGGATGACTGGGAGGATAGTGGTGCCCTTGATAGTAATTGGGAGGGTAGGACAGTTTGGGTGGAAAAGTGATGAGTTCTTTTTTATGCAAGGTTCCCTGGGAAGACTTGGGCAAGATATGTGACTGATGCAATAGTCCCAGGATTACATAGCTAGTAAATATGAGTATTGATTAGAACCCACATATTCCTAACTCCAAGCCTAGAACTTTATCCATTATACAAAATATTTTTTCCCATGTTTAGTCTGAGATTACTGTGCCTAGGACATTAAATTGGATATATCCAATAGGTAATGTGATACAGGAGATGGGCTTTGAAAAAAAGATCAGTCAGATATTTAAAGATGAAGGAGTCATCTACACAGAGATGATGCTTAATCCCATGAGTATCGCCAAGGTCGCCATGACAGGAACTGTAGAGACAGGAAGATGGTCTAGCTTAGAGTTCTGTTGTACACCTACATGTATGGTTGATGATACTGCATCTATAACTTCTGAATGACTTAAACTCTCTTGGCCTCAATGTCATCAACTGTAAACTGGGTGACCAAAAATATACCTTTCAATGATTCAAATGAATCTTCATCATGAATATATTTTATTAAGCTGTAAAGAGGATAATAATAAAGTAAATGTGAGAACTGGAATGGCAGCCCCGGCTGGGAAAGAGATTGCAGGGAAGCTCCGCCATGAGGAGAAAGCATATGATTTCGAGATCATGTGACGTTAGTGTCTGGAAGTTAACTGGCGTCCAGAAGTTACATCTATAGAACCACTTGTGGGATTTGTCAATAAGAGCTACCAGCCAATTAGCTTGGAGCTATGTGTGTGGATGGCCCTGTTTCCGGTTGGAGAGGAGGCTTCTGGAAGGAGGAAAGAGCGAGCAAGGTCCTTTGGCTCCAGGACCTCAGCTTGGCTAGAGGGAGATTCTGGCTCTGTTAGATGGATTGGTGAAGGCATCTTGGCCTCTTTCTCTTGATCACTAGCTCCTAATGCAATTTAATAAATGGTTAAAAGTCTAAACTCTTGTTAAAGCTTCTAATTTAAAGTGACCACTCATTAGATTTTAGACATCCTAGCTAGAATTTTAGCCCCTTACATAAGTATCAGGGGAGGCTAGCCCTTGCTAACCATGCTAAGGCTCTATAAACTGTTTTAGAAAAACACATACACTAGATAATATATTCTATATTCTATATACATATATGTATGCAGATGCAAAGTTCCTTTATAACTAATTAGCCGATTCCTTTTCTTGAGATTAGAGTATTTAAGATCTTTATCTGGTTATCAATTTGGGTATTTTATATTTTTCAAAGTATCCTATTTCTTTTATGATCTCAGTTGTAGTGTATTAGTGCATAGTATATTCTGATAATTCTTATTTTTTTTCTGGTTTTGTTGTCATTTCTCCTAGTTTTGGGGTTTTTTGCTGTGTTGTTGATTTAGTTTTGTCTTCAAAGGCATGATAGGTTCAGTGAAGAATTCTATCATCAAGTCTTTTCTTTTTGGTTGAGGCAATTGGGGTTAAGTGACTTGCCCAGGGTCACACAGCTAGTAAGTGTTAAGTGTCTGAGGCCAAATTTGAACTCAGGTCCTTCTGAATCCAGGCCTGGTGCTTTATCCACTGCGCCACCTAGCTTCCCCTATCAAGTCTTAAAGTAACAATTAGTAGCAGTTACATAAATTATCCTTAAAAATTGAAAAGAAAAAAAAAAAACACACCACAAAACACTCTGAGACTCCTATTGAAGATAAATACAGGGAACAGTTAGGTGGTGTAGTGGATAAAGCACCAGGCCTGGATTCAGGAGGACCCGAGTTCAAATCCAGCCTCAGACACTTGACACTTATTAGCTGTGTGCCACTGGGCAAGTCACTTAACCCTCATTGCCCCGCAAAAAAAGGAAAGATAAATATAATCCCAAGACCTAAATCAGGGAAGGATAAGCACAAAAGAATGATAAACCAGTACCATTAATGAATATTGATTCAAAAGTTTTAAATAAGGGCCTATCAAAAAGACTAAAGCAATTCATCCAAGAAATCATTCATTATGATCAAGTTGGATTTATACCAGGGATAAGAAGATGGTCCAACCTTAGGAAAATAATAAACATAAGCAATATTAAGGACAAAAATATCCAAAGTCACATGATTATCTCAAGAGATAAAAGATACCTATCACAAGCACAACACTTATTTATGCTAAGTATCTGAAACCAAAAGCAACCATCGTACACAATGGGGAATATGCTTGAAGCTTTTCCAATACACAAGTAAAGGAAGGATGTCCACTTTCCCCACAATTATTTGATATAGTTTTGGAAATAATAGCAATAAGATGAGAATGAGATTAAAGACATAAAGACAGGTAAATAAGAAATAAAGTGATCCCTATTTGCTGATGGCATAACAATTTAGAAAACCCTAAGGAATAAACAAAGATACTGACACAAATAATAGCATCATCAAAGTTGCAGGCTAACCCCCCACACACACCCTGATCCCACCAAATCAACACCATTTTAATACGGTAATAACAAAAGCCAAAAGGTAATAATGGAAAGAGAAATTCCATTCTAAATAATTACAAGTTACATAAAATATTTGGCATCCGTTTACAAAAATACACAAAATACTTGTATTAATTCAAACACAAAGTGCTCCTTAAACAAATAAATAACTTAAAAAGCTAGAGGAATATTCAGTGTTCATGACTAGGCCATGCCAATGCAACAAAAATAATACTACCCATATTAAAGTTTTTTAATCCCACTATTATCCCTTAATCTAAAAATAAAAGCTTTAATCCTACATTCTACAAAAGGGATATATTATAAAACCCGATAAAATAACAAAATTCATTTGGAGAAGCAAAAGACCTAGAAAATAAAAAGAAAAAATAGAAAGAATAACACTTCCAGAGAGCAAAGTATATTTATTATAAAGCCAAAGTCATCAAAACCATCTGGTATAGATTAAAGAATAGAGGGGTAGAACAATGGAACAGGTTAGATAGGGGAGAATCAGAAAAAATGGAAATCAAGAATACAGTGATTCATAAACTAGAAAATATAATTACTTTAGAAAGAATATCTAATTTTATTAAAAATTGCTGAGGAAACCTGAAAGTAGCCTGGCAGGAATTGTTACGCTAACATTCTAAATGGACATACAATTGGATATGTAACCAAAATATTAAAGATCACAGATGGATCCTGGATATCTACCCATAGAGGAAAGCTATCTATAGATAGATAAGTGGACAGATCACATATCTTTCACAGCTATGGGTTGGAGATGTATTCTTTACCAAGTAGGGAAAGGTAAAAATAAAGAATTTTGACTACATAAAATTGAAAAGTTTCTACACAAATAAAATTAATCCACCAAAGATAAGGGAACCAGTTGAATAAGAAAAAAAAAATCTTTGTTATCAAATTTCTGTAATGTGTTTGGTGTCTTCTAAGATATACAAACAATTAACAGAAATAAGACCAAAAGTAATTACTTAATATATAATCAAAAGATATAAACAAACTTCTCAAAAGAAAAACCGCAAACTATTCACAGCCATATGAAAGAATATGATAAATCATTAATAATAAGAGAAATGCTAATCAAAATAACTCTAACGTTTTATCTCCTGTCCTGCCAACTGTCAAGGATGATAAAAGACGGGAATAGTTAATGTTGGTCAGGTTGTGGGAAGAAAACATTAGTCAATGTTGGAGGAGCTGTGATTTGGAAAACAATTTGGAATAATGTGTACAAAGTAACTAAAATGCCCCATACCCTTTGACCCAGAAGTTTCATTACTAGACTTATTACCACAAGGAGGCCTTTGAGATTAAGAAAGTCACTATATACAACAAAATAAGTATAGCAATATTTTTTGTGAAAGTAAAAAAATGGAAATAAAGTAGTTATATTGATTTGAGAATGGTAAGATAAATTGTGGTACATGAGTATAATGAAATATTATTGTGCTATAAGATGAATACAGAGAGAAGCATGGAAAGACTTACATGAATGGAGGCAGAGGGAAATAAATAGGGCTGAGAAAAAAAAATGTACACAATGACTACAACAGTGAAAATGGAAAGAACCTTTAAAAAATTCAGAAGTGAATTTTGCAAAATTATAAAGAACAAACCTAACTCCAAAGAAGGGATGACTAGACACTCTCTATGCCAACCCTCTGGAGAACTGTTATGGCCAAGAGCGTGGTACATTGCATAGTCAGACATTTTCAAGGTATCAATCAGTTTTGTTGTTTTTTTTTTCTTTTTAAAAGAAATATTTGTTATATAGGATAGCTCTCTAGGAAGGAAAGAGAGAGTGAAGGAAATATTGGGGATGGGGAAAAAATAAATCAACAACAGCAGTGTGCGTGCGTGCGTGCGTGTAAAGGTCAGCTTTCTTTTGTGCTTAAAGTACGATATTAAAACCTTCCAGGTTATTACAGTTCAATGAAAGTACTTTCCAACCAAAGAAGATTCCACCTCTTTACTGCTCACATGTCAGGTACAACATTCAACATCCAGAGGGTCACCCCTATCTCACATCCCATTTCAAGTTTATATGTAGAAAAAAGCAATTAGTTTCACCTGCTGATCTCACAAGCCACTCGTCCTTTCATCTCTATGACATCAGAAGATGTAGCAAAACCCAGCCTTCGCAAAACACGTTTCCGACACTTAAGCTCATCCATTTGTAAGACAGTTCTTGCTTTCTTTAATTCTCGCTTTGCAGATTTAATATCTACAGCAATCTAAAAAATATCAAAGCAATAAGCAGGATTACATTCACTAGGTCATTATTATAGTAAATAAAGGAAACTGGATTTTTTGGGAAAATATCGTTATTAGCAATGAAAATAAATTTGGACACATTTCTTTAGAGAAGCATCATGAAAAGGAGGGTACAATAAAATGATGGCAAATGAAGCCCTAAAAGATGGCATGTGTATCTGGGAACTTTAGTACAGAGGGAGGCAAAAGGAGGGGATATGAAGGAAAGATAAGAGTTAGAATGACCCAAACTGCATTTCACTAGCACAACTCCGACTCTCATAAGACACTGGTGATAAAAAGGCAGCTCCAAAAACAGGTTATGACAGACAAGCCTAGCCATTTATCATCATCCTGACCATCAGGAAACCGTATAGCAACTTGGGAAGCCCTCATATCCTAAATCATCATCAAGGGGATGATCTATATATCCAGCTGGTCCGTGACCTGTTCCAGACATTTACTGAGGCCATCGGGCTATTTGCCTGCTGCCATTCCTTTGCTTCTCTCCACTTAGACCTCTGCATGGCATTTCAGAATCTATGCTCCCATTCTTTAGTGAAATTGTTCTACTCAGTTTTTAGAGCTACCTGCCCCGGGGCACACAGTTTTGTTGATTGGAGTCAATAAGCAATTATGAAGCACCTATTCTATGCTAGGCACTGTGCTAACTGAGCTCCACTCTAAGGATACAAAGAAAGGAAAAAGATAGTCCCTGCCCTTATGGAGCTTATAGTCTAATGGGGGAGAGACCAACTATCCCTGTTTGGGAATAATCAAGAGGGAGGAGACTAGAATTCAGAGGGCTGGGAAAGGTTTCCAGTAAAAAGAAGGCTTCTGAAAGAAGCTAAGGAAGTCAGGAGGAGGAGACAGTCAGAAAAACGTCCAGAGCCAAGAGATGGACTATCTTGTTCTAGGAATATCAAGGAAGCCAAATGTCACTGGATCTACTGGAGTAGGTAGTGGCAGGGGCGGGAGATGGCACTAAGTTTGAGAAGACTGGAGAGAAGGAAGAGGGTGGGGCAGGTTATTAAGGGCTTTGAACATCAAAGAGGATTTTGTATTTGATCCTGGAGGTGATTGGGAACCCCCAGAGTTTCCTGAGTAGAAGGGGAACATGTTTGGACTTGGACTTTAGGAAGATCACTTTGGTGACTGAATGGAGGATGAACTGGAATGGGAAGATCCAGGCAGGCTGACCAACCAGCAACCTATTGCAACAGTCCAGGTGTGAAGTGATAAAAGCTCACACCAAGGTGGTGGCAGCATCAAAGGAGAGAAGGGATATATTCAAGAAATGAGACAAAGGTAAACTAGGCTGGCCTTGGCAGCTAGTTAGATATATAGGAGACAAGACACAGTGAGGGGTTGGGGATAATGTATAGTTTGTGAGTCTGAGGAGCTGGGAGGATAATAGTGCCCTTGATAGTAATAGGGAGCTTTGAAAGGAGGGAGGCTTTAGGGGTAAAGATGAGTTCAGTGTTAGACATGTTGACTTTAAGATGTCTATTACACATTCACTTCAAGATGTCTTAAAGGCAACTGGGGATCTAAGAACGAGAGGTTGGAGCAGTTAGGTAGCACAGTGGATAAAGCACTGGCCCTGGATTCAGGAGGACCTGAGTTCAAATCCAGCTTCAGACCCTTGACACTTGCTAGTTGTGTGACCCTGGTCAAGTCACTCAACCTTCGTTGCCCTGCCCCCCCCCCAAAAAAAAAGAAAAGGAAAAAAAAAGAATGAAGGGGGGGGGAATGAGAGGTTATGGAGGGATAGGTAGGTTTGAGAATCATCAGCATACAGATAATTAAATACAAGGGAACCAATTAGATCACCAAGTAAAGCAGTATAGGGGGAGAACAGCTGCTGATGCCAGAACCCTGACCATGCTTCACTTTCGTATCATATCTGTTCAGCCAATTAACTAAGCCCTCTTGCCATCTGTCTGCAAGTATGGCCTGCAACCAAAATATAAAAATAAAAATGCCTGATCCAGATAATCCTTTAGCAAACTTGTGCATTGTGAAGTATAAATGATTAATATAAATATAAAATTTTTCATTTTCTTGGAAAACGGGCTTGGAAGAAGTGAGAAGGAATGTAATGAATGCCTGAAGAAGGGGTTTGGGATACATTACACAATCTTCAAATTCTGAAGATTTCATAATTTTGTCAAGAACTGGCTCTGCTAACTTTCAACCAAATAAAGACAAATAGAAGTTGTGTACTGAGGTATTTATCTTGGTCCTTTGAACTTACGTCCTCTTTCCCACTCAGGCAGCTTATTTTCATAGGGTTTTTTATTGTTGTTACTGTTTAAAACCATGGCCGACTCTCCAGAAAAGTTTTGTTATTAAAGAATTAATTAAGGCATTACTATATTTATGGAGCACATACTATGTAACACATATGGCAACAGACTATACATAGGTACTGCCCACAACAGATATTTAAAATCTACTTGAGGATAACTTAATATTAAAGATTATGATTGTGGAAAATGTTCTCCAAATCCAGAAGAGAAAAGAAAAAGAACTAAGGAATCTAGATGAATATTGAATCATACTATCTCTATTTTTTTTGTTTTTCTTTTTTGAGGTTTTTCCTTTTTGCTCTGATTCTTCTTCTTGCACAGCATGACTAATGCAGAAAAATGTTTAATGTGACTATATATATATAAAACCTATATCAGATTGCTTGCTGTCTTGGGGAGGGGGGAGGGAGGGAGAAAAAATTGAAACTAGAAATCTTATAAAAACAAATGCTGCAAACTATCTCTACATGTAACTGGAAAATAATAAAATACTTTTATGAAAAAAAGATTATGATTGTCACTAATCTAGCTATTTAAGCTGTAAAATATTTTCTATAGATTTTTTCATTTGAGAATCTAATACCTAAACAACATCTAAGAACTTGTTGCAATGAATAGAGAAATAAACACACACACACACATTTCTGAGGGTTATTTCTGTTTTAAGTTCTATCCCCTTATTAGACTGAGAGCTCTACAATGGCAGAAAACCATGTTCTAATGAAAAATGATGGTGCTAAACTGTGATCCTATCTCATTTGGTTATAAACTCTCAATCCACATATTTGAAAGGTAATGTTCGCATTGTCCCTTTCCTATGTTTTTGATGAGAACTTTAGATCTAAGTGATGTCATCATGTGGAGCTTGATGTTGTCCTAAACCTGGTTTCCACCAGCTGGCTTTCTAGTTTCTGTCAAAATCCTTATCTCTAAAAACTGAGACCTTTGAGTTTATCAAATATGAGGCCACTACATTTGTTTCACTATATTGTATATACCTAATTCTTTCTACTAATTGAACTCTTAATTTCTTAATTTGTACCAAGTAGTTTTGATAATAACTGTAGCACAGTTTGAGAGCTGGTGCTGTTAGGCTCCCCACCACAGATTTCCTTATCCTTTGTTTCTCCAGATAAATTTCACTATCACTTTCTTTAGGTCTCTAAAAGTAATACTTTGGTACTTTAATTGGTATGGCACTGAATAAGTAAATTAAATTAGTTACTACTGATATTTATATTATGTTGACTTGGCTTACCCATGAGAAATATCTTCTAATTATTGACCTCCATCTTTAATTCCTTAAAACTATTTGTAGTATTTATAATTCATTTCCGTAAGGAAACTATGAACAAATGAACTTAAGAGATGACAAGATAACTTACAGAAATCTAACGATTCAAACAAAAAAGTAATTGAAACTATCAATTTAGTAAGAGAAACTCAAAAAATATAAGCTTTTGTACATATTACCAACAAATAACAGCAGGAAAAGATGGAAAAATAGATCCTATAAAAAGTAACTACAGAATGTACAAATTAGCTGCTCCTGAAGACTCATACAGGGATTGAATGTATATAACTACAAAACACCTTATGGAAATAAGACTAGGAGAGGGGGTTACTTTATAAAACAAGAAAACATAATAAACTTAATAAGGAAGAATAAAAGGTCAGGAATCTCAAAAGATATATTTTAAAAAATGAAGGAAGACGGTCCAACAGGTCAAGATCTTAAACTATACAATGAAGCACAGGGGCTGATTTAAAAAAAAGAAAAAAAAAAGGTTGATCAATGAGACAGATCAGGCTGAGCAAACTCCACCTAGAGGGATGAAAATTCACTATTCATCAAAATGCTGGGAAACAGTCTGGCAAGAAATTGGGTTTAGAACAAAACCTTTTCACCATATATCACCAAATGGAACCAGCAAGTTCCAAATGAATACACGACTTAGATATTAAAGATGACATTATAAACAGATGAAAGGAAGAGGGAAAGATATACCTTATACAATAAACAGGGAAATTGTTCATCAAACAATGATAAAAAATAATAGGAATTAAAATGGACAATTTTGGTTACATAAAATTAAAAAACCTTTGCTCCAACAAAACCAATGCAGTTAAAAATTAGAAGGTAAATGAACTGGGGGAAAAAATGATAAAAAATTCGACCAGATTTCTCATAAGAAAAATGGCAAGCTATTAAAAACCACATGGAAAACTACTCTAAATCATTTATAAGAGAAATGCAAATTAAAACGACTATAAAGTTCTTCTTCATACCCATGAGATCAATAAAGAAGACAAAAAAAGTAGAATGTCAAGTTTTGATAATTTTGGGAGGACAGGCAGTGGAGCTGTGATGTACCCATCCTGGAAAGCACATTGGAAATACATGCAATAGTCTCTAAACAGCATATCCTTTGACACTGCTATCATTAACTACTCGATTACATATGATGGACATCAAAGAAAGGAAAGGACCCATAAATATAAGATTATTTATAGTAGCACATTTTATTACAGCAAAGAATAAGAAACAAAGTAACCAACCATTACCACAGGTAATGGTTAAACTAATTATTGCATAAGAAGAAAATGGAATGTTATTTTGCTGTAAGAAATTACAAAAGGGATAGATACATTAAAACCCAGGTGGACTCATATGAAC